>NC_135187.1:10050055-10351805 GCF_041146795.1 Maylandia zebra
TGGTTAGCCGGGCGTGTCGATACACTGATGGACCTGAAACGGATCCAAGATCAAACAGCATCCACCTGTTTCACAGAGCCAAAAAATCTTAGTAAAGCATCCACCGATCTTTATTCAAATCAGGGTCACGTAGGAGGAGGTCTGGAGCTTATCCCTTATCTGAGGAGGTGAGCTGTAAGCAGCACCCCTGGGTAACTCAGTCTGGGAAAGTGACACGCCTGTCATACTGTAATCCAGGTGTCCTAAGGTGAAGTCAAAGAGGACAGAAGCCTCACGTGGAGCAGTAGTGCAAATGTTTACATGATCTTGACTGTAAAAGTGGGGCCTCAAGGTTCTTCTGATTTTTTTGGGTTTTAAGACGGTTTTAAGGTGTCTGAACCGTTACCACAGGGCTAACCGAACTAAAATTGTGTTTTAGATTATTTCACCGGGATGTTTTTGTGTTTGTTTCTTCGGTAAATATAAGCCTCACTTTGGGAGTTCATAAACAAGTGGGTGACATTGTGTTGTCCATCTTTTATATACAGTCTAAGGTTAAAGCTAATGTAGTCTAGTCCTGCATAAATCCCAACTTCATGAAGGTTATGTTTAGGGAAAAAAACAAAAGTTAAACTTTCTGCAGACATGTTTTCAGCCAGCCAACAATTAGTGCACTCACTGTCATCTGTCTCCTAGACAGAGGTGATTTTTCTTTATGTGGATGCGGTCATCCACTCTTCAGTCAGAGGATATTGTTTGTCATCCAGGGGAGCAAAGTCCCAGCCCTGCCTCATCCTGAACTTGACATATCTAACCCCTCTCACATGGGAAGATCTAAAATTAGTCAGCAGAGTCAGTTAATCGAGCCTGCCATTGATTATACCTGCAAATGATACGGGTATCTGAACTGCCTTTATGCAAGATTTCTTATTGTCATTTTTGTCCTACTTAGCATTTTATGTTGAATATCAAATGACTATCAAATGACAAAACATTATATTTCTTTTGGAAGTGTTCATGTGGAGTAAATAGTGAACATAATTTAAAAGGCAGGTTCTTCTTACAGGTTGAAGTACTCTGCAGATTTAGAAGTGATGCTTTCACACGAAAAGCTTGAAAACAACCTTAAAATAGAAGTTTCTCTAATGTCCACTTGAGGTTCGATCCAAAAGCCAAATTTCTTACATTCCCTCCCAGAGTACTTTTTTATAACTGATCCGCCAGGTTACTAGAGTTGGGGCTGTCCTGAATCCGAAGCTGATCAGCAGAGTTCTAGGCCTCAACTCTGCTAATTAGATCTTTCTGGCAGGTTTGTGCTCTTGGTGCCTTTTGAAGCATTTTAAGTCGAAGTTATCTTACTAATAACAGCCCAAGATGTCTGTGTTTTAGTTTTGCTGTGTGAAATTGTAATATTTTATTAGCCTGTTAGCATTATTTAGCAGGTAAGTGTTTCTGAGGATTGCAGTCGCGCTGCTAATGGTTGCTGCTTGATTGCCTGCTAACTCCACATTCTCACAGAAATGTTAACACAGAGACTTTAGAATGAAAGTCCAATGGGTGATGTCACAATGGCTGCATCCATCTTTTACACTGTTTGTCTGGACCAATCCAGATTCACTGTAGTCTCACGCCACATAGATAGAAGACCAGATCCCAGCTAGAATATGTGTAATTAAAAAACAGTAGAAGACCAGTTTCCTGGTTACTAATACACAGAATCAGTTATTTCAGTTGTTTTATTTATGAAGGGGAAAATCCCAATAACAGTCACCTCAAGGTGCTTTATGTTATAAGATAAAGACCCTACAATAATACAGAGAAAACCCCAATGATGCGATCGGCAAGCACTTGGCAACAGTGGAGAGGAAAAACTCCATTTTGAAAGGAAGAAGGCTCAGGGAGATCATCCATCTGCCACAACAAAAAATACCTCTTAGACTCAAATGGTTCGGTCTATGAAGCCACACCCTCAGCGCCCCTTGCGCCCTCTCTCTCTTTCCTTCCCTTTTTATCTATCAGGAAGTTGTAACATGGAAGGTGAAAGTATTACTGATACCACATGAATCAGACTGGTTCTGAAGAAAGTGAGCGCATGAAGGCGCGGTCAGAGTAAGCTGTACTGGAGCAATGGGTAATCACATTCTGCACAGGGGTGTGGACGTTTACCTGCACTGCTAACATTATTAATACTCTGCAAATTAACCTGACATCGTGTGTATCCAACACGCATATAGCTCAAAGTCCTGCACATTTTAGCAGGAATTAAAATATGACTTGATCACAAAGGATGTGATTAATGGTTTCAGAGGGCTCTTGAGTGCAGTAATAACTGGTTTGGAGAACATTTAGTATCGTCCAGTCCACCAGTTAGGTTTTTTTTTTTCTCCTGTTTAAAGAACTAGCCAGGGCTGAAGCCAGTGACTTTTCCAGGAATGTCACATTCCCCATTCTAAAATTCACAGTTTGTGTTTGTATAGTTATGGCTGCACGCACAAACAAAATGCACTAATCAGTAACACGGAGACTAATGTTTAGTGTGTACACAGGCATTTTCTGTGCCCCATGGAGGTGTAATATCCTGAATATGATCAAAAATTGGATAAGCCTCAGAAACAGCGCATTCATGTTCATGTAAACACACTCATTGTGGGTAGTAGCACTTGATCTTGGAGTGAACAACAGGAAGCTGTGCTGCGTATTTGTGGAACAGGTAGTTCACAGATGGTTACGTAGCTTTTTTTTGTGAGCGAGATAAGACACAAAAGCTGCAAATGAAATCGCTCCACATGAGCACCATCTGAAATGGAAAACTACTTACTGTTGGAGACTTTGAAAGCTTTTCAGCTTTCCTTTCCAGACTTTCCATCCTTTGCTTATGAGACCAAGGAGTGAAGTGTGTGCATGTGCTTTGTGTGTTCGAGGGAGGATTTTTTTTTTTTTTTTTTTTGGGTGAGCGGTGGAAAGGTGGGAGTCTCTCCTTTCAAAAGGGCCGAGAACAAAACAGGAAACCATCCCCTTGTTTTGGCTCGTGGTAGCTACAAGTGTTTGGAA
This sequence comes from Maylandia zebra, assembly GCF_041146795.1. Classification (NCBI taxonomy): domain Eukaryota; kingdom Metazoa; phylum Chordata; class Actinopteri; order Cichliformes; family Cichlidae; genus Maylandia; species Maylandia zebra. The sequence goes on from NC_135187.1 coordinate 10,053,086, forward strand.
TTTTGAGGAGGTGAATTCACATGTTATGTTCATGTCTGTGCTCAGGTCAGAGCATGCACACACAAACACATCCAAGCGTACGTTCACACACAGCGCAGGGAATGTCTGGCATGCTTCGATAAGCAGAGACACGAAGACTTGAACCCCCTGTGGATGTTATGAGGAGCCATCGCTGAATAGACTAAATACTCTCCGAGATGATTCGGTGACCTTGGTCGAATATGGACTCTTGTTCTTTGTGGGTCAAAGTGCTCCTCGTGCTCGTGTTTTCAAGGTTTTTTTTCCCCAACTAGTTGAAAAAGTCTCATGACCTCCTTCGTGCACAGTAAAAAGCTGTTTTATCTGTCGCGTTGTCTTTCTTTGGAGAGAATAAAAACACAGCGGAGTGCGGCTTCTTGAAATGTGTCTTATCACCACCAGCAGACAATGAGAACGAAGGACTCGGTCTGCGGGAACAAGCGCTGTTGTTGATATTGTTGTTTCCAGCCCGACGGGGCTTTCCTGAGCTTCATCAGGCTTCATATTAGTTTGGCATAGCTGGCATTGTTGTGGGTTAATCGGGGACTTTCTAATATTGGGTTAGGGGCATCCTCCAGCAGAGCTGCTAAACAAAATGACACCTATTCTTCTCTGCTGGCGGAGGCCTTCCTGTAGCTGTCAGTTTTCTGCTCCGTGCACACATGATAAACAATGTCAGTAGAGATGCCCCTCCTGATATTAAAGCCTTTAATGCTTCCCATCATTGTGTGAAACAATTCGGTAACACAAAGGGAAAAGCTACAAAGACGAAAAAAGACGTTTGGCTTATAATTGATTTCTCGATTGTTACAAGTTAACACACACAAAGAAAGATGCATCAATCGGCCTTTGTGTGTGACATTCTTTAAATGGGAAAGTTAAATGATCCCAGTGTTAGCCTAGGAAGCTATTACTATGGGATATGCAGTTCCCGAATTTATATAACTCAAAACCGGTGTTAGGGGAGTGAATGGCAACTGGTTCACGCAATTTAAGGAGGATATTCATATAGGAAATGTGATGCTTACGCTAAGAGGAAGTAAATACTGCTGAGTGTCTATGAGTGAACATAGTGGGAAATATAAAAGACATTTGTGACGCAACACTGGAAACGACAGTTAAAGACACGGACTTTGCACAAACAGCCAATCAGTGTTGGCAGTGTCTGCCATCTTTACTCACTGCCTGCAAAAATATATACATAGCAGTCTTCACAGGATAAAAACCACAAAGTGCTTCACAGTAATATAAAAACAGATATACATTAAAAAAAAACAGTCAAACGTTCAGCACAAATCTAACGTAATGATGGAGGGAGAGCATTCCACAACCTGCGGGCCACCGCTCTAAAAGACGTCTCACAGCTGTGTCTGAAAAATGCAGCTCACTGAACGGTTTCCGCTTTAGTGATGCAGTGCTACGGTCACTTTATATGTGTCACATTTAAGACCATCAAAGAAGCAAATCTTTTATTTTTGCTTTAATCAAGTAATGGAAAATTGTTATATTTGACTACTTTTGATAAACCAGTTTATTTTTGTAATTAGAGCTGTGCCCATTCCCCTTTCAGATATGAACAGTTGACCTTTAAAAGATCAAATTAAATAAAAATATGCATTTCTTCCCTTTTTTCAGGAAAACTTAATTAAAGCAACTTTTCCTAAAATCATAATATTTTGTGAAGTTTACGACAAAGTGTGTAAAAACAGCATTTTAGAAACAGTGACAGTCTCATGTGACACGAGAAGACATTTTCCTTTGTTCCTGTGAACCTTTCTCTCATTTCACTCAGTGTTTTCTGTTTACTCATAGATGTTGTCACTCAGGTTCAATAGTATTGACCTTTGACCCCAGTGAAGTACTTCCAGGTGGGGCCTCTCTGTTCTCGCCGCGACGCTGAGCAGAGACCTCCTGCAGCTACACACAGATACGCCAACCCTAAACAAATAGGTGAACCAAACGCTCAGCAACATTTCCTAAAATCATAATATTTTGTGAAGTTTACGACAAAGTCTGTAAAAAACAGCATTTTAGACACAGTGACAGCATTACCAGGCTAATTTTCAAAAATCGAATTTAAACAATTGGAGTTCAGAGGCTTGAATAATGTGCTGTAATTGTCTATAATTAGTTAAAATGTCTATATAGACATATTTATGTAAAAGACAGTGACTTACCTCCACAGGTTTCAGAACAGGTTCAAACATCAACACAGAAGCACTTTTCCTTTATTTTTGGGTGGCTGTGACTCAGGAAGTAGAAAAGCACTGTATAAGTAGCAATCCATTATCAGGAAATGCAGCCACTTTTTGTGACTTTTTTAAACATAAAGTCCACGGGCCAGAATCGGCCTGGCAAAGACTCCAATCCGGCCCACAGGATAACTAAATATGAAGGAGGGCATGCATTTTTTTAACTTAACTGTAAGTTTTATAGCTTTTCCTGCTGATAAAGACCTTCACCAAAGTGGTTAAGTAATAGATAAACAGTTAAATGACAAGTTACTGTTTTTCACTGTCTACTAAGGACATTTTGGTTAGAAGAAAGTTTTCATCAATCAACAAAAACGTTATTTTTATAAACGTAGGACAGTCTGGGCAGTGAGCTACCAGGCCTTTTTCTGTAATTTAAACATTTATGATGCAGAAAAACTGAGATGCGATGTTGAAATTGCACTTCTTTATCTTGCGTGGAGATATCTCGAGGATTAAATGTGTTATTAAATGTGCTTATGCTGACAGAAAGTGAAGTTTCACTCGTCCAGCCCAGTTAAGATCAGTGTGTTACTGTATGTGGCCCTCGATGTAAAATGAGATGTGACATCCCTGCCACATGGATGTAAACAAAGATGCTACACTACCTGTTCTACAAACAGCCTTTTTGTGAGGGGCAGCCAATCAGAAAACATTTGTCTTAAAATAGTAGTTTTTAGCGTTCTAACATTCAGAAGGTCTCACATACCAGTTTTTTGTTGTTAACAATAAAAACGCTCCAAGCTGCTCCGTGTCCCACCGCTGAATGATTTGTGGGGCTCTGCGGAGGCGCACTAAGATAAGGTTTATCTTGAACTATGAATCAGTGATTGCAAATCTGCTGCATAACAGGTCTCCTTTTAAACAAACAAAATAAGACACTCTGATGTCATGCCAGTCAAGTTCATCAACTTTCTTTCACCACACTCATCACTGCTAAACCACAGAGTTATTAAATTGTGATAGATATGAATCTGGGTTATCTGTCTGAAAGTCTCGGGTGCTGTGGTGACTCTTGGGTGTAAATTTGATGTTGTTCTCTTTGACGGTTAATCAGAATTTAACTACTTACTGAAATGACTGCTTGATGAACACCCGCAGGTCACTTTCTCAGTGTTTTTTAGCCACCAGCCATCTGCAGGAGCTCCTCTCATTCCTCTGACTTAAACCGACTTTGAGCTCATCATCTGTGACAGCTGCAGTTCGCGGCTGTTTGATTTGATTAATTTGGATTTTCTCCCCGGTTCATTTCTGCTGCAAAGATGTTGTGAGAAACTCAAAACTTGTTTTCACTTGTCATGAATTTATTTCCTTTGTGGAAGCACAACATGTTACTCCTGCAAATTAACCGGAGCAAGCCAAACACTTTTAGTGCTTATTACTACTATAAACACACCTGCTAGCCTAGCAACATCAAGACTACAAACACCTCACAAGCACTCCCTAATGTTACTCTGCTGAAGACCATAATTACGCTCTCTCCTGAAGGCGAATCTTTATAGTCACAAAATGTATGGCAGTGGGTTTTTTGGCTAAGAATCACCCTTTGGGGGATGACTAGCCACAGAAGCAAGAATGACTGGTTCATGCATACGCTAAAGACAATGGGACTTTATTTAAAAGAAATGGATGCATCTTCTGGTTAATTCTGTGGATGTGTAAAGCAATAGAGCTTTATTCTTTGGTTACTGCAGCCTAAATTGACAGTACTCTCAAAAATATTTATTTTTTTATGGCATTGCAACGGGGAACTTTCCATTGCATGTGGCTAAAGCCTCATGAAGTTCCTTTAAGCAGGAAAAATTGTGTCCCTTGATTTTTTTCTCTCCGTAGTGGTAGAAAATACATGGACTTATTATTACGGCAAAAATGATGAACCTGATGTTTGGTGGCATGTCTTTGGTAGGATACAGTATATCTTCCATATGTTTCTATATACAGCTGTCACGTGATCTCAGTGAGACTGCTTAAATGCATGATTTAATATTAATGTAATCTCAATGATATCAGTGGAATTATTGTTTCTGTTTGTAGATCAGGTGAATTCACGCAATCTTTACAGAAAATAGTCCACACAGACGTCACTGTTTCAGAAACGCATCCACTGATAAAACAAACTGATATGAATTTATTTCTCATAGTTCTGAATATTATTTATGACCAGCTCTATATTCTGATGCCTACAGGCGCTACATTAAAATGCTCTGACCTTTGTGACAGGTCCCTTATTGGTGGAAGAAATTCTAAAAATAAGCATTGAACTCATTTCAGTTTGCCTTTTTCCCTCATGTTGTCTATGTTTGAAGCTATCTTATGTAAAATGTTCGTGCTTGAAAATATCTCGTTGAAATCAGCGCAAGGAGTGGGTTGTGAAGTGATGTATGATAACAACTTTAGGTGATGTTAGTTCTGTCCATTAGGGCCTGTGCTCACACGCAATGTTGTTGTTGTTGTTTTCAAACCGATCCAGGTTTAATATAAGGAATGAGCATTTCTGCAACCTACATCACTATGCAACTTTCTCAGCCGGTAATCCTGTAATCCTGTTTTGTTTTGCTGTTTGACATGTTGCCTCTATCTCTTATTGCCTCTATCTCTTGTTGCCTCTATCGCATTTGCTGCCTGCTCTCAACAAAGAAGTACAGGAATTCTAGGCCATGTGTTTAAATGCCGCTCTTGCTATTTAGCATCTGAAACGCTAGCTAGTAGTTATATAATAATGTGTAACAGCAGGTAACTGTTGAACCTAAAAGGTTGCTAAAAGTGCACCATACATGATTAACCTGGGTTTCAGTAGTGGAAAGCCACATTTGCACATTTGTGTGGACGTTAACTTGCAAGTACACTGTAGCCGCTAATGCTAGCCACAGTCATTTTAATTGGGGGGTGGCTTCAATGACAAGAATGTAAATCAGGTATAAGCACTGCTTCTGTCTGAGCCAATCATTTTTACATAAACGGTGGATTTTATATACTGTAATATGTAGGCAGTGAATAGACTAAACTTTCAGAACTTTTAGTGACTTTTAGAATTGTTGACTTGTGTGATTTATCTTTTCTTTTAGTAGTTTGTTTCTGAGGAGCAATTTACTAAAAAAAATCTTAGTTCTTGTTGTCAGCTGAACCTAAAAGAAATCTGACATTTTCACTTTCCATTCTTTGTTCTTTTTGAGGGAAAACTTGTGGTCACAGCGAGAACAAACACCACACAATAAAGTTGCAGCCAGCTGTGTCGTGTTCAGACTCACGCTCTGTCTGTTCTGAAGTAACTGTACCATCTACCAGATCATTTGTCTCTCCGTGGTGCTGATCAAAGTCAGTTGTGTGCAATTATTTGGTTGATTGAATGTCTTTCCATCACAGACTCTGCCGCTTGCAGCCGGAGATGTTCACAGCGCTCAGATCAGCTGTCATGCCTTCGTTAATCTGCTCCATGTGTGAGAGGAATGTGTGCAGGACGAAAGCTGTGGCTCGTTGCATTAGTGAAGCTGGAAAGAAATTATCATTCCTTCTCCCAGCACCTTGGGAATGCTGGTGTCTGAACTGAGGGGTCACTGCTGAGCACACAGGACATGAATGTGAGGAATTTTGTTTGCTAAAATCTTTAGCAGGTGCCTTCAAACATGCTAACTGTACATGTAAGCTTCCCTAAGGAGACTATGGTGCCCTGATATCACGCAAGTCTCGACTTCTTGGTAATTTCAGTCCCCATCTGCCGTACCTGTGCTCTCCTAGCATGTCTGAAAAAGCACAGTTGTAATCAGGCTGACTTGTTCAGCACTGTGTTATGTTCAGCAGCCCCAGATGCCATTTGAAGTGAAGTGGATTCTTTAAAATATGGAAAACAGATTGCTCATTATGTTGAGCCGCTATGTGAAAAATCTTCCTGAAGCGTACGAGAGTCATCAAGCGACTCCATTCAAGTTTTTAAGCTGATTTCACTCGACCTGAACTCTGCAGTTCGTGGAGATTTTCCAGACCTGTGGGAAGGTCTGCAACACACCAGTGAACAAACAAACCCTGGGTGCGTCGGGATGATGCTGAGAGAGGTGGCAGGCTGCTGAAGGGGGTGCTGTACACAGTTTGGTGGTGAATGAATGACACCAAGTGCCACCTGCAGTGGATAGACCGCACAAGCTGCATGAAGTGGAGTCATGAGTTGTTTATCGACCTTTCCGTCCTCACAGCCGGTCTGCTTGTGCGACTGCTTAAGTTCCAGTCAGTAGGCCAGGCATTGTCGGGCATTTCAGTCAAAGTTCCTGTAGTTCAATGCCATCTCTCTCCTCCTCCCTTTTCTCTTCCTCTTGTTCTGTCAACATTTCCCGGCTGAGAAATGGGAGGTAGACTTTGCAAAGGTTGACTTTAGTTCTTTATTTCTGCTCTGATCAAAAGTCTGTGTTTGGCTTGGACTTGTTTGGGGATTTCCTGTCACCGAGACTGGGTATCAAATGAATAGGTGGCTTTTTATGCGAGAGAGCTTAATCATAATTTTGATCATCTGATAACAAAGCGTTTCTCACGTTCAGGAATATCTTATTCTTAAAACTTTCAGTAATCAGCTGTTACCATAAGAAACGAAACTGTGTAATTTAAAAAAAAAAAAAAAGCAGTGTAATTACCCATGTTCACCCCGAACATATCTTTGGCTACGTCTACACTAATCCGGATAAATTTGAAAACGGCGCTCTGCTTCCACACACGTTTTCAATCGTTTTCATCCACACTGAAAGCGCTTATGTTTCTGTACTTGCGTAAAACGTAAGACGATTCGACCTGCGTCATTTCCATCTGCTGTTTATTTACTTTCCGGCTCTTTGAAACAAAATGTCGAGGAAAAGCACCGAGTTTCATCTGGAACTATCTGGAGGATCTACAAACTGATATTAATCTTTAATACGGCTGTCGATATTGAGAGCAAACAAAACAACTGCTGTAAAATGCTGTCCGCCGTCTTAGTTGAATTGGTCACATGACTGCATCATATGACTAAAATGTGTCTTCGTTTTCGTAGTCCACACTGCGACGCAAAAACTGCATTTTCAAATTTATCCAATTTGGACAGCGTTTTCAAAAAGCTCTGTTTCCCTTGACCGAAAACGCCGTCTCAGTGTGGACGAAAGGCCAAAACGCAGAGAAAAGGATGCGTTTTCAAACGAAAACATATTGGTGTGGACATGGTCTTTGTCCTGTCTTTATCCCCTCACCCCCAACTGCTCACGGCAGATGGCCCCGCCCCTCCCTGAGCCTGGTTCTGCTGGAGGTTTCTTCCTGTTAGAAGGGAGTTTTTCTTCCCACTGTCACAAAAGTGCTCACTCATAGCGAGTCGTATGTTTGTTGGGGAATCCTACAGTTAAATGTTAGAGTTTCCTAATACGACTAATACTACTACTACTACCACTGCCCGTCACCCCTTCCAGGGTATGGGCCGCTAAAGCTAGATCTCCAGAGATTTCTGTCCTGAACCATTCTTTCTAGTTGGCTCAAGGCGTATCCATCCTTTGGAAGCTCTTACTGAAGACTTAATTTTGGACCAGAAGCTGAACAGCTGTTGATATTATTGTGGGATAGGACAGCAGAGAGAAGACAGGAAGAGTGTGGGGGATGACGCGTAGTGAAGCATTACCTTTGCACAAAATGTGTTGCTTGCCTATCCTGGTGAGCTATACTAGCACCCAGGTTACTTATATATTTTTTGTTTGTTTGTTTTCTCAGCAAATCTCACAAAAAGACTTCAAATTAGTCTCACTCAGCCTGAAGCTCATTGGTTCCTTCTGAAGACTTAAACAAAGGGTCACAGCTCTTCTTATCAGTCTGATTAGATATTATCCTTGCTATCCATAATGCTTTTCAGCTATGACTAAAATGTGTCCACATTCTCACCAATAAAAGTTTTTAATTTTTATTATTATTTAATCATAAACATAGAATTATTATTGGTTCACGATTCTCTTGAAACAGCTGGACACTGTTACTTAAGCAGGACTATTTTCAGCTGTGGATTAATGTGCATTTGGTGCTGCGGGATAGTGATAAAATGTCACGAAAGTCCTTCCTGGATCACAGATTGTGCATCTGTTCTTCAATGTGATTAACAAATTAAGGATATTATTGCGTAATTATTATTGTAGGAGTCATGTACACGGGTAAAACATGTTACGAGATTAGAGGTGTCATCCTTTCTCCCCGTGGGCATCACTGGTGCCTCAAACATCTTTCACCCTGAACCTCCCCCACTCTGTCCTCCACTCTTTTTCTCCCTCATCACGCCAAACCCACTCAGAGCCTCAGGATTAACCAGTAAGAAGCTGTCTATTGACACCCGTGGCAGCGAGGTAATGGAGCAGTAAGGACTGTTTTGAGGTGTGTAACTGTCAGGCAGCGCAGGGTGCTGCAGGCTCATGGCTTTGGGATTAGCGTGACAGGAGAGGGCTGTTTCCTCTTATTTAAGATGACTGGGTGACCTCAGACGCGCTGCATGCCATCAGCTTTTCTGTTTAGCCATAGCAACACGAGAAAATATTTCATAGTGTAGCCAGGGAGGGAAAAACTATAAAGTTTATAGCATGTGTTTGTGTAGCTGTTGTTTCCGCTGCATCTTTGAGGGCTTTAATCAGCCCACCAGGGACCTGAACTCTGTGACCCTGGGGGGATCACAGAGCCCGATCCGGGCTGTTGTTGCCGGGGACCACAGAGGGACGGGTCAGGAATTAGAGTTACAAACAGGTGGTGCCACCAGCGCTTTGCCAAAATATTTCATGCTTAACCAGGCTTTCTCAAAACGTGTTACCCAAGTGAGAGCAATGAGGAAGGCGGAGGAGGGGGAGCTGCCGCTGACACCAGCATCAGATCAAGAATGTGGATAACGCTGTTTTTGTGGATCTGCCTGCATAGAAATTAAAAAATTGAGTCATTTTGAGCTAGAAACTCTGTTAGCAGGTGTGAACAGGGACGTGCTGATGTTTTCTGTCCTCCAACAATAACACCACACAGACTTAATGACGCTGGCTGGGCGAAAATATCTTTTAAGCCTGTATGTCTTCCTGTTTGTGTATTATTATAACGTGAACCCATGAAGAATCAGACAAGGATCTGTTTTTTTAAAATGCAGGTTTTTATCCAACTCTGACTAAACAATCATATCTCTGTTGCTTGTTGTCTATGATCTCTCTACACTCCTCTTTCATGCCTTTTCTTTTACTTTGCCCACTAACCAGTCATACCAGCCCCTTCCTGAACCTGGTTCAGCCCGATCTCCCTCCTCGGCATGCACTGATTCAATTTCCCCCAGTTCTGAGATGATACAGAACTTTGGCTTCAGTACTGTTTTCAGTACAAAACAGGACTAAACTTAATTTAAATGTGAGTTTCTTTTCGACATACTGCTGTCATTTATACTTGTTTCTCCTTTTTGTGCTCTCAAAGTGAGCTCAGCCTCTCACATTCATCGTGCTGACATCAACACATTTTGTTGCGGTTACGTCCAATAAAGGCTTCACAACATATTTGTGTTATGTGGCTAGAGTGAGAGTAAAAGAGAGAAGCTGTCAGGGAAAACATCATCAAAGCTGGCCGAGCTTTTCAGACCGTTTTTCTTGTGCCAGAAAACTTTTCAGTATAAAGCAAAGCTCTCTGGCTGGCAACAGGTGCACCGCTGCTGCAGGTGGCGACGTCCAGTTTAAAGGTTCTGTCTGTTATCACTGAGAGTCAGTTTAGCTTATTTGAGTCAGGACTGAATTAACATAGAGTCCAATTAACCAAGTCTCCATCTGTTAAGAAGGAGTTCTTTCTCCCCACTGTCTCCAAGTGCTCATAGACAATCATCTGATCACTGAGGTTCTCTTTCTGGTTTGAGTCATGTTTGTGATCTTCAATAAGTTTAGTTTTGATTGGCTGTTTTCATACTTTAACTCACCGTGTGGTGAGGCTTTGGCTTCTGTAGAGGGGTTGGCACTACCACACATCTTTGCACTTATTTATCTGGTTACTAGACATTGCTCAATTTCTTATGATTAATTTCAGTGCAAAAAAACATTAAAAAAAACATTAAAAAAAGAGAAAAAGAAAGCGTTTAATGTGATTTAGCTGGTAGACAATCTACTTCTGTAAACTCTGGAAAGATGCAGGCAGCATTAGTAGTGCAAGGAAAATGTAGAGTAGTATACTCTCACGTACATGCAAAACCTAATCTCTTTTACAAAAGAGACTAATATGCAGAAGGAATATGATGTTTCATCACAGTTTTCCCACATGAAAAGGGCAAATTAAATCAGGACTTCTGTAGAACTTCCATACAGGATTCTGGTAACTAATAAACATGTGAACAGTGCCAACAGAGATCTTTTCACTATCTACAGGTGAACTACTTTGAATAGAGGGATGCATCAGCTTCTATTCACCGAATTAAATGAGCTGGAAGAGATGGTGCTCGGTGAATACAGATATGTGCAATGACTGGATTAGTTCCAAATTTCAGAAATATATATAGTAAATATGGTAAATGTTAGATTTAAGATGATTATGGGTAACTGTACATTTATTAAGGTCCGTTATTTATATTCTAGTACTTAGTTTTTATATTTATTTTTGTATTGATTACAGTTATTTCTGCTGTTTTACCTGTTGTTTGGTAGCACGCTGCAATACTGAGGCCTTTCATATCATGTCAATGGTTGAATGACAATAAAGCTGGATCTGAGTCTGGGTCTAAACTACAAAATAAAAAGTACATGTGGGGAAAAAACATTTTAATTAATTAAAATAAATATACAAACTAGAGTTTTAAGAAAAGTTAATTACTTAACTAAAATACAACTTATATAGAGGGAAATTTTAATAGGTTAAAAATGTGGTAGTTGTCAGTCTGGTATTGGAATATAGCTGATGAGGCGTTCATGGGCATGTTTATGTGAGTCAGCTGCTTTCAAAAGATATCTACTGTGATTTTCCCTAAAGTTGACTCTTAACGTGCGTCTGCAGAACAAAATGCTGAAACTAATAATAGCTAAAGCTAAAAATATCTTCAAGCAATAAAAACTAAACTGAATTTAGCAAACTTGAAACGAAACTAATATAAAAAGTAAAAAAAATCAAAGCAAATAAAAATTAAAACATAATTAGAAAATATAACACTGTAATAACTCTGATCACATCATAAGAGGTGCAGTTTGCTGCGATGACTGTGTCACAGAAATGACAGTTTGTTGCTTCTGTCTATTTTAAGTTTTGCTTTCTGCAGACATGTTTGGATTGAGGCATAATTCGGAGTAACAGCTTCATCTGATACTGACGGTATTCATTGTCGCTATCTTCTCACCATCCGAGAGGCAGACAGCGGCAGTGACTGGTGGTTTCCAGGTATTTTTGGCATTCATCAGAGGAGGCGGTCCCTCATCCTGGTTTACGGTAAGGAGGTAACTCTGCTGATAACATCAGCAGAGTAAAATGTGTTGAAATGATAATTGGATTCGAGTCCATGATCTACCGCATCCGGGTAGAAAGTAATCCGGCAAATTAGGGAGTGTGACACCACACAGGAACAGCGCACTCAGTGTAAGTTCGATCATTGTTAGGTGCAGATGTTGTGCGATGTTAAGAGGAAACGTTTGGTAATGTAACAGCCTGCTGCAGCTCTGCTTCACCCCATGCTGGGGCTTTGCACTTTAACCTTTCTGCACGTCTTTTTTTTTTTTTTGTCGTCTTCTCCTCATTCCTCTGTTTCTTTCAGCCTTTTGTCCCTGACTCTTGTCTTCCTCTGGCTTTTCAGGACAGCTACTCATTTCAGGTTCAGTGACCAACAATCATCCAGCACAATGGTTTGAGTCTGAGAAATGGGCTCAGCTTGCTTCCTGTGTGTAGGAAATCCAACTCTTTCCAGCTTGTAAATAACAGAAATGAGAAGAATTGTTTTCCCAACAAGGTTTTCTAATCTGACTTTAGTATCCTCTTCTTCATAGATGTCATAAGTAAAAAATGTATCCCACTCATGGGTGTGGTCTATGCAAAGTAAAGCCTGATACACTTAGTTACTTTATTGCAATGACTGCCACTATAAGAACACATCAGCGGGGCACACGTGTTGCAAACATGACACGGGTTAATGTGTAATGTGTAAAAAAAATCCTTGTAAGGCTTCTCTAACCAATATTTTATATGTAAATGATAAATCATTTACTATGCATAATGTGAAATGAACCTTGATGGAATTAGCTTTTGACTATTTAGGTCCTCTTGGTTCTGCAGAGCATTTAACTCCTTACATCTCTTTGTTTTTGTTTTATGGCCCAGGAATTTCACTGCTTTTTCTTCCAGTGGCAGACAGCTGCTCATTAAGCTACCTGCACAAATGGCTAAGGCACAAAGCTGGAGACTGATTGACGATCACAATGGAGCATGTTGAGCTAAAGGGCTGGCTACTTCTCAGAGCTAAAAGAAGAGTAAATATTACAATTAAATATACCCAAAGTGTGTTTATGTTGCATTATTTTTAAACGTGCCTCCCTTTGCCAGGCACTCTGGTTTCCCGTTGCAGCCTAAAGGCCAATATTGGTACACCAGGTCATTTAAAACTGTGCTGCCTCCTGTTTGGTACTGAGCAGTTTACTGTTTACGTCTCCAAGTGGCTTTGTGCTGCAGAGCAATGCTGCAAGATAAGAATAAACCAAAGCAAAAGTAAAGCTGGCAGCTTAACAGTAGACCTCCATTAAGCCAGAGAGTTGGTGGCGGTGATAATTCTGTTATTTCAGCACTACAGAATCACATAATATCCACTTCTAAGTACTAGGTGAAAGTGAAACATTTCACACAGCTCTCAGCAGTCTTATAAAAGCTAAGTACATCCCGTGATTCAGCAGCTTGTAGCACCACCTTTAGCAGCAATAACTTTAAGTAATCATTTTCTGGATGACTTTATCAGTCACTTACGTCACAGTGGAAGAATTTTGGCCCACTCTTCTTTACAATGTTGCTCCAGTTCATTGAAGTTTATGCACAACTCTGTTAAGGTCCCACAGCAGCATATCAGTAGGGTTGAGGGCTGGACTTTGCAACGCCTTGATTTCTTTCTTTCTATGCCATTCTGCTGTAGATTTGCTGATGTGCTTGAGATTATTGTCCTGTTGCATGACCCAGTTTTAGCCAAATGTCATCTATCACGCAGATGGCCTCAAGTTTGACTCTGTAAGACTTTGTTATAAGAAAAGAATTCATGGTCAACTCAGTGACTGCACGATTTCCACGTCATGTGGAGCCCAAATCTTGACTCCTCCACCACCGTCTTGTGGTTTGTTCAAATGCAACTTTGCAAATCTAAGCTGCGCTGCAATGTTTTGTTTATCGTTCAGTTTGCCATACTTGGTACTGTCATTCACTTCAACATATTAACTGAGGTCTGAGATGTAGCCTTTGTTCTTTGTTTTCCAGTTTCTCTGAGCATTGCACGATCAGATCTTTTGGTAAATTTGCTGGAATGTTCATACTTGGAAAGAATGTTGCACCAGACAAGACGCCAAGATAAATTTAGCTTTTTGCGCCAAACTTTTTTTTCTTTTTTCCAAGGTGGTCCCACTTGCTGATTATCTTATAATGGGATGTATTTGAATGGCTGCTTCCTACCCTCTTAATTCTTATGAAAGAAATAAGGGTGTACTTGATTTTTCACAGGACTGCACAGAGTAAAAACTGCAGCTGAAACTGATGGCAGTAGACTAGCTACGTCACTCATAGCCACTTGGTTAGGAGAAAGCACAACAAAAGAGACTGGATAGCACAAAGAAAGATCAGAAGCTAAATGAACTTGCATAAACGAAAAGGAATTTGTCTGGTTATCGGGCTGATATAGACTGATGTTAAACCGTCTGTTTGGCAAACAGCCAAAACGCTGACAGATACAAAGAGTTACGGTGACACCGAGGGGATTATCTCCTCCACTTTAGCACCAGCCTGCTTCTGCATCCCAAACTGTCGCACCATCACTCACCTTTCCTTTCCAACCACTCTAAAAACAACACAAGTCACTCAGGTGAGGCGAGACGCTGGTGTCCTGCGGCATTCCTCCCAGCAGTCGCTTTTGATTCTTTTATTAAAAATGCTTCAATCCTACAAAAGGGACATTTAATTTTTTTTCCTCCTCTGTGTCCCTTAAATGCCTTATTAAGAAAAACAAACAAGCTGCCAAGATAAATCATCTCATGTTTTTCACTTCCACTTATAAAGGCTGCCGTTTCGTCATGCTGCTGCCGTCCTCACATTGTACTTCCTGAGGCAGATAACAGGTCAACAGACTAAGGGAGTGTAGAAAGCGATCTGTCCTGCACCCTCATTCGCAGCACGCAAAAACACAGCCAGTTCGCAGTGCAGTGAGCGTGATGGGGAAATTTACACTGACTTGTGCGGATGTCTGCATTACAGCAGCAGGAACATTGATATGAGGTGTTTTACTAAGTAGATAAAAGATCCAGACCAGTCTGAAGAGCATGGCAACGCTGAATGAACAGGACGCGCTCGGCTAAACAGATATGACCGGTGCATTGATAAACATGCAACGGTGCCATTATCACTCTGACAGACGGCACAGTGCTTTCCCCTTTTCTAATCTTGGAATGCCAAACCTGAATGTTTTTTTCTGTCTTAAAGGGCCGAGCGCATGTTTTTACATGCTGTTTTCTAATAATACACATTCCACCTTTAAAAAGATCATTGTTGTGAGTTTTATTGGTGGCGTAGGGCCCAGAGATATTCAGTATCCAGACAGTAAGACGGATATTGGACATGTTTGCAAAATTCCAGTTGGAAAAGGGGTAAAAGGATGGATGGATGGATCCAGACTGCTGAATTAGTCAGCAGGTTTAATAACAGAATAGATGTCAGGGTTTTTCCTGTAAATAAGAAACTCTCGCCACCCCAATGAGACTTTAGCCAGGGGCAAAGAAAAGTCGCCAGCATTTTAGCACAATTATTGTTTTGGGCACGTCCTACAGGATGGAGACCCTAGAGAGATTACATCTCTCATGGGTCATGGGAAAACCTTGGTGTGCCCCCACAGAGGCCTATTTTGAGATGGAAGAAGAACTCCATCACCATTGCTCTGAGCCGTGAAGCCACATGCAAATCCATGTTGGAAATATCTGTGTGTGATGTGATTAGAAACTGTAGGCAGGTGATGATTGGTTCATTAACTTCCCAAAATATCCTCTATTAAAGACGTTGAATGTCAACTTGCTCACAGTGCCAGTCAAGTGTCCTGAAATTGGAGCGCCACCATAAATAGTGGAGTAGACTTTTGATTTGCTTACTCTTGGCTCTGTATGTCATAATCCTTAATATGGTCACATCAGACACACAGCTCAGACTGTGAGCACATAAGCTCCAACCATACTGTTCAACTGACTATGTGTGAGAGATTCACAATCAGAAAAACTTGGCTTATTAAAGGGAAACGGGCTTAAGGGGCTTGATTCAGATAGAGGATTAACTAAAAGGCTACAACAAAGCCTAATGTAAGATAAACTCTATTAGAGTCCCAAATTAAAAAAAAAAAGAAGAAGCTGAAAATAGGCTTTATAGCCCACTTTAAACAAGTGCTGCTGCTAAAAGTCCAAACCCCCATTCAGTCACAGTTTGTTTGATGGCACGAGCCACCACGTTTACTGACCTAAATTCAACACATGAAAGGATTACAGTGCGAGACATTGTGGAGTTTGATTATTTAAATGACAAACTGGGTTTACTCACACGTTCACACAGATGCTCTTCATCTATCAGATGAGGCACAGCTGACCACCGTGAACTCAAATATCTGCGTTTCACCGTCGGTGCGAATGCTTTCAGTTTCAACCTGGCAGCAGCGATTGTGAACACATCACATAAATCACTTGTCACATGTCAGATGGGAATGCTGCTGTACTTTAGGCTTTGACATTAAATGTCAAATGTATTTTGTGGTGTCTTAAATTCAACATAATCCAAAAACCTTTTTCCAACACAGATTTGTTGGAGTCATCGAAGTTTAGCGTGCATTTTGGCTTCACTCCTTTATTTTTTTTAAATAAAAGCTGATGCCAGCTGGAATCCAGAACCAAAGTATGTTTTCCTGCTTGTGAGCAGAAATGTGCTTTCACATTCACGCTGAACACACCTTTGGGCTATAACGTGTTATATAAAAGAACTGGTGAGCCAAGAGGGGGGAAAAGCTGCAGCCGTGCAACTGTAAGAATGTAGTTTCTGCCAGCAGCCCCAATGGAGCCAATTTTAAATGCGTTTGTTGAATTATTTTTGGAACTTTTTGCATAATGTAACTCATGTAATGTGTACAAAGGCTTGTGTTAGAAAACTTAGACAATAAACTGGGTGGAGTTAATGTGCAGTTACTTTGTTTTCTTTTCATCAGAATAATAATTATGATGTGAATGAGTGCAGGATGACATGTTCTTATTCCTGCCAGTTTTCATCCTTAAATTTGATTAAAGTCTTTGGTATATTAACTACTTCCATTACATTAATCCTGTTTATTTCCCATTTGGAAATTGAAGGCAGTGGTTGTAAAAGAAAACTATGAGAAAGCGTCTTAATAAGGTCGCACCTGTATTTATGGAACTACTGAGGAGCTGCTTGACCCGCCGTGAGATTGTGCGGCTTTTATTCATTATGTTCCTGACTCTTTTACTGCCGCTGGATGCAGTCTGTGTGGTCTGAAAGTGGATGGCAGGGTTTTGGGGGACACCATAAAGTCCTGAGGATTTACACAACCCAGCTAAGTGTTCAGGAGAGAAACTAAGGCTAGGAGAGTAAAGCCTGAACCTGGCGTCTTAAAGCAGACTACAACAAAACTAGAGGCAGTGGTGGTGACCCTACGTCAGCTAAAAGGAGTAGGTGATACGATGCACGTCAGTCGATGTGTAATTTATAACCAGTTAAACCGGCTTGGTAATTTATTTTTTATTGGATGTGAGCGAGCATTGTGCTTTAATCGCCTCGATGGAGGGTAAGGCACATGGATCTTCTGTCTAGACCAATTATTTAAACTTTATTTAACCAGAAAAGTCCTACTGAGATTACTTACCACTGTCTTCTGTCAGGATAAACCTGGCAAGACGATTGTACTACAGAGCAAGCTCAACATATCCAGGCTTAATTCTTTGTTAGCTGGCTTGATTAAAATCTCAAATCCTAGTGAGAGATAGAGGCCATCATGATGGTGGTTATCAGCTCTCTGACTGAATGTGCATGCTTTGACGCTTCTTCTGCGTATTTCAATCTGTAGGATCGGATTGATGGATTTTTTTTTTTCCAAACTTTTACGACAAAACCCAAATCGTGTGCTAATAACAGGAGAGAGGCGGTGCTTATGTCACAGCTGCACATGCTCCTTACGATGGATCTTTAGCCTGGCAGCGTATGAAACTGAAGATGTTGCAAATCTGGTTTTAGCCAAATAAAGTGACTTATTCTATCGGATCGGTATTCACTGTCATAAATGCTGGAAAACCTAAATTATTTTGATACTTGTGTTTGATTTTCTGAATCCACAGCAATGTAAACCTGACTTGGCATCATCAGGTCAGTGCTGCAGCCCCAATCGTAGCAAGCATTACCTACTGTTCTAAGGTAATAAAATAAAAAAACCTTGTTTACCGACTACTATGTAAGGCATTGATTAGTAAATGAAGCATTGTTTAAACTTCGAGTGGAATAGTTGTGCACATACATAGGACTTCTATGCCTAAAATAGCAGGTTATTCTGTTTTGGCCTGTTGTTTTTGGTATCAGTTTCATGGTGGTCATATTGAAAGGTAAATGCTGTTGATCTCTGTCACACAAGTACAGCGACTGAAAGCGAGACAAAGAGCAGAGCCAGCTGTCTTTGCTGTTATCGCTAAATAAACTGTCCGACACAGCCAAACAAACAGCTCGGTGTCTGTTTGGCCACAGAAAACACATCAGCGCTTAGTTATTGTGCTCAATGAAATACTTTCACAGAGATTAGATGGCCTCATAAACTGATACAGTGGATCACGGTCCACAGAGGGCCGTTCATAATGAATTTGATGACCGTGAGGAAGGATTTTTAGATAAACTGTTTAAATGATGCGTCTGTATTTAACTGGCAGAACACCTTTGGTATTGATTTTTTTTCTTTCTTCAAATAAAACAACAGGAGAGCAAACAAACAAGAGAAAACCCAACCAAAATATTTATTTTGATTATCACTGAAGAGCCACAAAGTGCTTTAAAAATCTACTGATAAGCTTCCAAAGCTAGAATTTTAAAGGGAACCAAAAGGTTAAAAAAGATAAACAAAAACATTTAATCATTTAAAAATAAAAGAGTCCTTGTCTTTGTGGGAATAAACCACCATTCCTAATGTGTGTTGGCTTCTGTTACTGCATGTTTTGTTGGGGGAAAATGGAAAACCTCAAATCCTGCTGAAAGCACCATTGATAATTTACTCAACCTGTCTTTGTAATATGGATTAAAATGAACCTCAGCCTCACGGGGCTGCTGTCACATCTCTAAGAAATCCCATTTCTTATTTAGACTGAGCTCTTTCATAGCTGCATAATGTACTTGCTGTGCCATCTCATGATGCAGACAGTCTATGGAGCATTGTGTGTACTATATTCACAGAAACAACTCAAATATTATGGAACATGCTGCCCAGTGTCACAAAGAGAGAAGTAGTGAGTTATTAGGTCAAAGTGAAATGTATTTTGGTACAGTGTGTGATGTCAGACTTTTTAAGCAAAGCGTTATTTCTTTTTTCTTTTTTTTTTTTGTCAATATTTAACTTTAGTACAGCACCCAAACAAGAGCCGTCTGCATCTTTGCTTTATTCCACACCAAAAAGCATTAACCTCGAACAGAGATAAGTAGCTCTAATGTTGTAATCTATAGTCAGTTTCATGTCAAGAGTCAAATGCTGTTGCACGTGCTGAGTATTACTGGACCAGCTGGTAGTTTGCAGAGTTAGTTTCTTTGAATATTTTAGCTTTCAGATGCTAAGCAGAGACTGTTTTTTTTTTTAATACTGTAATTGGTTTGCAGTTTTTCTTTCAGAGCTCACTTGATGTAGACAGTCTCTATGTACTGCATGTACTATATGCACTCGTAGAGACAAATATTTTGGAACATGCTGCTCATTGTTCGCAGAGTGATTTGTGTTTCGGTTTAATCCGAAGGAGGCTTATTATGGTACAGTGTGCAACGTCAGACAATCGCTACAAGACGGTGTGCATTTTAAATATTTTACTTTTAGTACAGCACCCAAACAAGAGCTGTGTACATCTTCACTTTACACCAGACCAAAGCTTAAACATGAGCAGTGAACTTTAACTCCACACTCTCGCTCTCAGCGACGCACTTTAGCCGGATGTCCATCAGTCTGGTCTCCGTTCCAACCACTGATGACTGAAACGGCACTAATTTCTCTTCACTGGCTCTCTGTCAAATTTATAATTGATTTCAAAGTTAGATTTATAATTTTTTTGCTCCAGCTCAGCCACAAGTGTCCAGAACAACTGCTTTAAGTTCAGAGCAGCAGTTCTTTTTTCTGCCATGCCCCAGTTCAAAAAGTTGACGTTTATTATGGAAATAAAGGCTAAAATGTCATCAGCTCATTTCCTTTGCAAATAATTTTGGAGCTATGCCCTATTAGCTCAGTGACGTAGAAGTTGAGTCGGTGGTCTCAATATATTTTTGATTATTTTACATATATTCCTGATATTGGGTTTCATACAATGTATTCTGCCCTTTGTTTGTTTGTTTGTTTGTTTGTTTGTTTTAATAAACTGATTTTATAATTAGCACTAATCAATGGTTGGTTTCATATCAAAGTCACAGATAATATTACATCTGAAGGTTACAGGACCAGCAGTTACTTTGATTTGATGCTGTTCCATCTGCAAGAAGTGAAATGACACACAGGGACACGTTTCTGGTTCAGGAAACTTTTTTTGTATTTTATGTTAAAATATCAAAAATAACATTTAAAAAAATACAAAAGGGTCAAATTGAGCTGTAATACAAAAAGTGCCCAAATAAGACAGAAAGAAAAAGAACAAAAAGTAAACTTGGTGGAGAAAAACCAATCTCCCCCCCCCCCCCCCCCCCCCCCAATGCTGTCAGTCACATGGTTTGATCCACTTTGATAGCACCTGTATATCAACTAGCTCCACCCTCAGCCTCCTTCTTTGACTCACTGACTAACTATGTAACTTTAGTGGCCCTAATAAAGATGTAAACAGAAATATGGTACCGATGGAGTGTAAAACTATAAAGCCGTGTATGCGGAGTGTTGACAGGATATATACTATAAAACTTATTTCAGCTGTCAACATCTGATGTCTGTTAGAGACCATCAGATGTTATCTGCAGTTATCACATAATTTCTAGTGTTTTGTGAATTGTGAATTTTTGTGAATGTGCAGTCTTGTCAGAGGACGTACTACCTATACCAGCTGATAACCAACGAAAACCTTGGAAGACCTTCAGAAAGCCTGGAGTCTTTTTAAAAAATCATCACAAACTCATAAAGAATGAGGGAATGACCTACACAGCACTTTATGGAAACATATATACCACATATCAACATATATGGAGCCACTAACAAACTGCTTGCAAAGACTGGAAAAAATAAGCCTAGCTGTTTTTATTTTTTCATCTTTAGCCTACCCAGAGTTGCTGTGCATCTGCAAGCTACTTTGCAACCCTCCTCGTGCCATGCTGGGACTTATTGAGTGTCGTAACTCTTGTCACTGTTCTGGGCTCTGCAGCCTTTTACTTCCCTTGTATCAACGTGGCACTCCCATAAAACTCCCATAAAAGTCATATCAACCAGTATTAATTATCTAAGGTGGAAATATCAATCTACATTCATTATACTGATCCTGACTTGATCTGTGTACAAGCATACCAAGGTGTTCCTGTTTTTAAAGATGGTTGCAACAAAGGCATTTTTATGTAATGTGTAATTTAATGTTAGTTTAAGTGCCTCAAACTCGCTTTCTCCTCAATGTGTAAAGATTATTCTAGTGGAAGCTGTTCACCCTTTGTTTCCCTGAACCTCCCTCTCTGTCCTGAGGCAGTGTCAATGCAGGAAAGGTCATCAGGACCTGAATGGCGAGCCAGACAGCCATCATAAAGGAGGCAGTCCATCCAGGACCCCTGTGGGGATCAGGTAGGACACAAGGGTCCCTGACATGAAGCTGGGCTTAGCACATCAAAGATTGGTGCTTTAAGAGGGTGAGATTTGAGAGACCTGACCCTCCAGCAGTCACACTAATTAGGAAACATGAGGTCGAAAAAGAAATGATTAAAGAAGAAGATTGAAAATCAGCCTAAGCCCACCGTTCCATTAGTATGTAACTAACCTTTTTTGTTTAAAATGAACTCATTTTCATGATTGTGTAAAACAAAAAAAATAATTATAATAAGATCTCCTGTGGCCGCGAACAGCTTTATCAGACTAAGATATTAAAAAGCTGAAGAAGCTTGGAGAGTAGGACTGGTTTATAAATGCAATCAAGTATTAAACATGGTTATTTTTTAAGACAAATGTTAAATTGAAAAGATTCCTTCCCTAACATTCAAGAGAAAGACTGAGAGCTGAAAATAACAGTCAACCAATATTAATTCTATTCATATGGATTCAGTGGGAGAAACGTTTCAGAACTCATCCAGGTATCCCCGGCCCCATAAACCTTATTTTGCATAATGACTGAACCCAGCACGGTGGTGTATCTATGAACCATAAGCTCAGGTTTTGTTTTGTTTTTAATATGCAAATTGTGGTGACTGTGGCTCAGTAATGATGAGTACCATTTACAGAGAGTTGGCCAATGATGATTGTTCCCATTTCACATAAATAGGCTTCTTGACTCCTCACTCAAAACCAGTGTTCCTCCCTGTACAGTATGTGTACATTCCCATCACTGAACGAGTGGCCACTGGCATGTAGGTGTAGGTGACTCTGGTGTCCTGGACTGATGAGGCAGCTCTTCTGTGCTGTGGCATCTACTTAGAAGTTGTATGCTTTCCTCGATGTATAATTCACAGCAAACATACTAAAACTTAAAAACGTATGTACTATATTACTCCGTTTATACCAGGGGACCCAATTATTGGACCAGTTTTTAGTTTAGTGTGTTTTGGGCCTTGAGAGCCGAAGATACAAACAGCTAGGTGGGATAACCACATTTACTCATGGCCTTGATGTTCTTCTGCTTCCCTGGCCGCTGTGTCTGTGGGGATGGTGTTGGCTCTCCATCCTGATGACACCCAGTTTGTGCTGCAGTGGATGATGAGAATTAAACCATGAATACTGATGTGTATGGATTGGTGTGCGGTGCACGTAAGCTTTCAAATGTCCCCCATTACTGTGAAATCTCACAGTCGAAGAACACTAGACTGTAATATTTCTTATCCTTCCTGGTGAATCTGATCTGTTTGCCCATCAAGTTAATGAGATCAGTGAATTGTGGTACGGCCTGAGATTTGGCTTTCACTTCCTTCTGTCATTCACATGCCAATGGATCGGTGTTGTTCCAGGATAGGATATCATAGCCCTCTTTTCCACTTCCTCCATATACAAATAAGCCACTGAGAACTGGGAACCCATGAATCTGCGTGTAGTGCTGGTCCTTGTATGTGAAATATGTACAGTAGATAGAAGACACCGCTCCAAGAACAACCAACACGTCCTTCACTTCGCAGCTGCAGGCAGGGGTTTGTCCAGATCTAGTATAGTTACTGCAGTACTTAGTATATCAGTACAGGTCTAAAGACCTTGTACTTTTTTATTTTTTGTATTTTAAGTATTTCTTTTATGCTGACTGCTTCTGCTCCGCTGCATCTTGGATGCAAACACTGTACTTTGTGCACCAATACTTAGTTGTTTTAAAGCGTTTGTTATCTGTTGTTCTAGATAAAATGACCCAGCAGTAAGCAATAAAATTATCTCCAGGTGCAACATTAAGGTTATATAAACATCTTACTTCATCAATCATAGGATCCAATCATGACTTTAGCTACGTAAATAATCTTAAAGCCTAAACCTACATAGGATCATGACTTTTACATAAATAAATGGTTTAAATATTTGTTTTTAATCACAACAAAATAATGTTCTAGCTCTTTTTAAATACTACATCCCTAATCCAAATCTACTCTGTTTTTTCCACTTACCCGGTGCGGCGGGGAGGCGAGCCCCGAGCAGGCTCTCGCTTCTGGTGCCGGGCATGATCCGCTCCGTGGACAGTGGCAGGTGGGGAGTTGACTTGGGTGTTACACCTGTCAAACTGTAACGCAGGTATCCTAAGGTGAGCTCAGGGAGGACAGAAACTTCACTTGGAGCAGACGGGCAAAAGCTCACTTGATCTTGATTTTCAGTATGAATACAGACCGTGAAAGCGGGGCCTCCCGATTCTCATACCTTTTGGGTTTTAAGCAGGAGGTGTCAGAAAAGTTACCACAGGGATAACTGGCTTGTGGCGGCCAAGTGTTCATAGCGACGCCGCTTTTTGATCCTTTGATGTTGGCTCACAAAATTGTGAAGCAGAATTCACCCACTAATAGGGAACGTGAGCTGGGTTTAGACCATCGTGAGACAGGTTAGTTTAACCCTACTTATGATGTATTGTTGCAATAGTAAATCCTGCTCAGTACGAGAGAAGGTTCAGACATTTGGTGTAGATGCTTGGCTGAGGAGCCAATGGTGCAAAGCTACCATCTGCTTCAGAATCCTGCCAAGATGCAGTGATACTGTAGTGCTGTGGATCTTCAGTCGGTCTCGGATAGCCGGCCCGACGGTGAAGAGAGGCATTCGTGACTGGGCTGGGGGACGGCCCGACGGCGGTCGCCCCTCTTCGATCGCACACTCATATTTGTGGAGAACCTGGTGCTAAATAACTTGTAAACAACCTGACTGGGCTAATTTTGTGCTAGTTTTCTGATTTCCTGTGGATCCCTGCTGCCTTGTCATTCATCTACAGAAATCTTGCATCTTACTTGTACATACTGATTATTGTTGTCATTTTGAGTAAATTAACTAAATTATGAGTAGATTTGGGGGGAAGAACGTGTGCTTTATAGCGCAGGGCAAAACAAGAGCTTCTGATTTGTCCCAGTTAGCTTGATTTCATAAATTTGTTATAGAAATGAATATGTAGTTAATCGTCCAGCTTGAGAATGAAGTTGCTTAGCACATCCGCTTTTCATTGTAAGCACGTTATTCAATAATCCTTTCTACTGTCAATCTAAATGACACCTTTTTTTAAGGATGCAGGCAGCATTTCTTTGGACGGCTGAAATCTTCCATGTTGTTTGGGTTAGTGGTTTCTGAAGATGCCATCTGAGGTTGTTGACAGTTTTCGTTTTGTTTGGGAACGGCTCTCTCAAAGTGCTGCAGGTGCACACAATCGTGTTTAGTTTCAGAAAGATAACACCAAAAGCAGAGAAGGAGAGGATGTGTTATTCAGCTACAGGGCAAAGCGACATTATCAGAGTTCCACATAAGACAGCTTGACTTTAACTGAGAGCCGGGGTGATAGAGTGATAGCGAGTGCATAAACACTTTCAGTTTTTGTGTTGTTCACTTTCAGCTGTGAGTGTGTCTGTAAGTCAGTAGCTGTGAGTCGTCTTTATTGGGCAGTTTTCACCCTAACAGGCACATGCTCAGACATAGAAACGAGTAAATGCCCTAAAAAGCAGGTTTTTTTTAGGCAATCTGCTGGATTATGGCAACACTTTGGAAACATGGACCACTGCAGACAGACAGTCACATTGTCAAATTATCTGACTATAATGGATGTTTATAGAAATTTAGCCTATTCATAGTTGAGTAACAGAAAACCAGCTCAGCACTTCAGACCTGAAGCTGTAAAAGGTGCAGGCTTTTGCACTATAGCACAAAATGAGCCCTTTGTTTGTCCAGGGCTTTTCACCTATTAAAATCTATCTCTGCAAATCTAAAACATGCCCTTTAAAGAACTCTGTCAGCTTTCAGTAAGCTTTGAATTACACACGGTCTGCAGCAATTCTCTTATTTCACATCACCAAAGTGTTTGCAGCTTGAAATTGGTTTTCATACATTTTGCTTTCCTCTGTTTGCTCGACTATCTACTTTGGCCTCACTTCATGTCGCACCTTTTCACGTCACGGGACTTCTGGATCTTCAGACTTCAGACTCTAGTGCAGCTGCAGCGCTGTGATTGTGGTATTCAGCGTTGAGTGGGGACATGCAGGGCCTCGCTGCAGACTGACGGCCGTTTGGGAAATGGGACAAAGTCTTAGAGAAAATATGTCTGGAATGTAGTGGAGAGAAAAAAAAGACAGGACACACTTTCATAACCGAGCCAAAAGGATGGTTAAAGGTTACAGTAATCTTGATGTTGTTTAGAACACCAGAGCCCAGCAGATAATTTCCTTTAATATTAACTAAGCATCCATAATTACATTATGTGCAGCCTTTAAGATCAGTAATTCATTTTGGATTGCAGAGGGGAGATTGTGTACATACCAGTTAAATAAATGATTTTACCAGTGAGCAAGGCTCAGCAACTTAAGTTAGCCAGCTACAGTTGTGGTCAGACTTTTGCATGCACTCATCAGGGGCATGAATGTCATGGTAATTCTGAGCTTTACTGTTTCTTGATTTATATTTATCCTCCTAAGAGCTCTTTCATGGCATGCATTTTTAATTTTTCTTTGCTATTTGGGTTGATTGGGACCTAAAGAATGTAAAAACAAAGAATTACCAGATTATTTGGTTTTTTTTACCTAATTTTTGTTTTTGAGAAAAATGAGATCCACATATAAGGACATTCATTTCAAATTTTGATAGAACAGTGTCAGTACAATGTCCTCGTAAGTGGATATCAGGTCTTTGTAGAGAAAAATTAAGCATTTTGGTCTAGACGGCCCAAATGTGATGTCCACATATGTGGACGGCAGGTCCTAGGAGGTTAAATATCTATATATAGGTACTGACTTGACTCGTTTAATAAGTGGATTTGAAGGTTCCACAACATCCTTTCACTCGACTGTTAACTTCTCATTAGTGATCATGGCAGCAAAAAGAGGATTTGAGTTCCTGGGACTCATTGGATTGACCAAAGGAAAAGTCCCAGGAACTCAGTGAAGATCTAAGGAGAACTGTAGATTTACACAAGTTGGGAAGTTGCCGCCCCAGAGCAACAAAGCAGCACAGTCACCTCACAGCAAGAAGAGCTCGCTGAGCCCGCTCTATGTTGAGTTTGCATGTTCTCGTTTCTGCGTAGGTTTTCTCTGTATACTCCAGCTCCTTCCCACAGTACAAAGACAGGCATGGTGTGAGATGAACTGGAGATTGTAAATTGACCGTAGGCGTGAATGTGAGTGCGAAAGGTTGTCTGCCTCTCTGTGCTAGCTCTGCGATAAACTGATATCCTGACTACCCCACCCTGCACCATCTTCCAGCTGTGATAAGCCACAGCCTTCCACGAACCTGAAGAAAATGGACTTATATTAAAGAATAGAGAAAATCAAACATTTTGAATTAAATATCTGAACTGAACTGTTTTGTGGGAAGGTTTTGTGAAAGTGAATACAAAATACAGTCAACACAAATCCAATTTAATATGCTACAAAATATTTTTTTTGCCTGCAAATTGATGTGATTAGTATCTGCCAGTTATTTTTCGGGACATGTAAGTGTTGATGTTTCGACTGTTTTACCTAAAAAAAGGTTGACATGATAAACTTTTACTATGTATCGTCAAACATCCTCTTCTAAATTAGCTCGCGGTTCCTGTTGTATTTTATCAGGAGCAGAACGCTTCATGGGGAGAGATCTTTTTGTGACAATACTTACATTTAAGTGGATGAATTCTCATATCATATGTTTTGCTCATCGTAGGATTGACGATATCTTGCTGATTGCACTGAGCGCAATCAGATTCAAAACGGTGAAAGACAACAGTTCCCTCATCACCGCTGGCTGCCTCGACCGACGCTTGTGAATGCACTTTGCACCGACCTGTTGGCCTGTTCACTTCAAAGAACTTGGATGTTTACGTCCTGGGTTGCATCCATGTTGTACCAGTGCACACATGTCAGTAGTCTCCTCATTCCTGCAAGATCCCGTATTTAGAAAGCGCATTCTGGGGCTCTTCCCGTATTGTTGTAAGTCCCTTATTTGCCGCCTCACGATGGGATTAAATCTCTGAACTTCAGCTGAACTGTATCGATCCAACGCATCAGAGAGACAGGTTTCTGATGAAGGGCGCAGCAATCTGCTGATTTGTTTTATTAATTCCACTTCAAACATTGCAGCAAACTTCGGATGGAATAACAAAAGCGAAACCACGAGCTTGTTATCTAATCTGATTGTCTTGAAATTACCTGTCACTCCCTGGCACACGATTAGATTGTGATTGCTTGCTTTTTAAAATAATTTTAGGAGCCAATGCATTGCACAGATATTCATCATAATTTATGAGGTTGTAAATCTGCATGCCTAGATATTACTAATTCAAGTGCAGAGTTGAAAGATAATGGGCAGCAGCATGTGTTATTGTTATGGCTGAGATTTCTGTCAGATTCAGCCACAAACTTTTTTGTTGACAAGTTCCAACATGAACAATCATCTTGGCATCACTTATACAATGAAAAGCTAAGCTAAGGAGGATGATGATGGAGTATATAAAAAGACCGGACACAATGAGTCCAACCCAGATGTTTATTACTTGGCACCCATCCTGCCAAAACAGCAACCCAGACTCTTGGTGCTCTCGTCCCAGCGCAGGTTAGCCGACGCTGGCAGCTGGATGGCAGCGAGGCGCTCAGCCCTCGCTCAGGTCACTCACCTCAAATGAGTGGGCTTGGAGTGTTTATGGTCAGGACTCGTTGGTCCACGTTTTGCATGAAGACTGTAAACAAAAGGAAAAAAGGTGGTCTGGCTCTGTTTAAAGTTAAAAAAAGGTGGGGGCGAAAGCAGAATATTTTGAGCCGTTTACTTATTTACCTAAGCTGAGATGAAAAGATAATTATCAATGTTGTGTCTATGCTTTACACGTGAAGCTAAAATTAGGATGTATTATTATTATTTTAGAACTCCTACTAGAAATGCATGCTGAAGCCAGGAAACGCTGACTTTTTCTTGGGCTGGAGAATGTAAACGGAGGGAAACATCTAGTCTGCTCCTGTCCAGTGGTAACAGCACTCGCCTACCAGCATCTCTGAAGCTCACTAATTAACACATTGTGTCTGATCTGTTGCATTCAGAGTGTGAAAACAAAAAGTTGTGGTTTCAAGATGCCACCCTCAGTTCACTGTCGCCAAGCTTTAGCTTTGCAGTGCTTTTAAATGGGACCATCCTTATTTCCAACTCCATATATATTGCTGGACCCTACTAGAGTAGCTTTGCATGATGCACAGGTCAAAATAATCTTTAAACTGGCCCCTGGTGCAAACCCTTAGTAGCTCCACCTTCTGAAACAAGCAGTATTAATTCTTCTACCTTTAACACTTGTTTAAAACCAGCTGTTTTCTGACTGGCTGCTTCTCACAAACAGAGGGTTTGATCAGCGGGTGGGTGGAGCTTCTGTGTTTACACACTGTGGGATATCCTCACTTGGGGCAAAGAGTCAGAAAAACACTACTTGAAACAACTTTAATAGCAGTCTGAATCTTGAGCTTTTGGTTCAAAGGAATTACTTCTTCACACACTGACTTCATTTTGTGTCATTTTTATGCAATTAACAATTTGATCACTCGATCATTACATTCACACATATGGCTCGTGCAGCACCTCGACCCCCAGCCCCCCTACACTCCTTAAGGTTCCCGATATAACCTGTATTATTGTCCAGAGAATAGTCCAAATAACAAAACATGATGTGCAGCTTCTAAAGTATTTCTAAAGTTGTCCTTTCAGTTTCGCTTTCACCTGCTGTTGTGCTTTTAAGGCATTTAAACATCAAACCAAGTTACTGGCATTTTGAAGTACTGGAAAGGTTTTATGCAGAGGCCATGCTCGATGTAGACTTTAAATGTATATAGCCAAAGCCAAGTTCAAACACCAGTCCCAGGGCGTTAATAATGGCTGAAAAAAAGCTATTTATAGCACATACTCACAACTAGAAGCTACTTGTTTCGATTGCATTTCTGCTCAAGTTTTAGCCCCGGATGTGTTTTATTCTGCAGGTATTTTCTGCACGGTGCTTTGCAGAATTTACGGTAATGTTTGATTGCTGTCATAATGTGTTAGAAAAGTGTTCATGCAGTAAATCCAAATGAAAATCTTTTTACATGAAAAAAGGCAGTTTGTGTTTTAAAGGCTTTTATTCTGAAGTATGTTGAAGGCTTTGATACTTTAAATGTATTAACAAATGAAAACAGAGGTAATGGCATTAATTGTTGATGAAATGTCTCTCTCAAGGTGGTTTACACACAAAAGCCTAGTCTTCGCTGCTTTGTACACACCGTTCCCATCTATCAACGTTTACCTTGTGCGTCCTTCACGAGGCACAATAAGAGTTTCATCTCCACCTGCCTAGCAATGTAAGCAAACACGCCGACAAAAGAGAGCAAAACAAACAGCAGATGCTATTAATAACATGTTACCAGGACTGATACTGTAAGTGAATGTCCTCGTTTCTTCATGCGTTTCTCTTTCAGGTTATCCCTCGTAACTGAAATCAAATCTTAATCTGTCTGTTTGCAGGGTCAGCTCAGGGGAGTGTTTTTTGCTGATAATGTGAGGTTTATCCAGGGGCCAGTGTGTCAGCACTTTGCTGCTGGCATTTATAGCAGTGAGAGGAATATGGGTTAAAATTCTCGAGTCAGTCAGCGGCACTTTTTTTTTTTTTGTAGTATAAGATAAACCTGAATCAGTTTAATTCTAAATGCAATGAATGAAAAGGATATTTTTACATCAGCTTGTTTGACTAAGAGCTGCTGATGTTTTGCAGGAAAAATACTTAATTTATGCAATAGATGCTCCAGCTGTGTGACAAGTGAAAGCAGTGTAGAAATGTGCATAGTTTTAAACCAGTAGGGGTAAAATGGACTCCAACACTACTTATTCAGCAGTACTGAAAAAGAAATGAAATTAATCTTATAAATTATCTTTATTCGAGTCAAAAAAGGTAGATTTGCTAGGGCATGCTCAGTGGCTATCGACTTGTCAATTAGCGAGTTAGCCAATGAGCATGCAGTATTACTCCCTCTTCACATCTTGATTCAAAACACCCAGATCCCAGTGACAAACATGCTCATCCTGAAGCTTTTTAACAGGACCTCACTAGCCAGTGGATAATGTTATGGTGTGGTGGAGCTGAAATTACTGAGTTCCCAGTGAGAATTTTCAACTGCAACTCTCTTTGAAGGTTGGAACAGCCATAAACCCCCCCACATAACTATCTCTGATCACGGCAGTACACATAAACATTAGTAACACTGTAAAACTATTGAGATGCCACTGTTGTGTATTTATGAGTAGCCAATCAAGCCATACGTAGAGCACTGACCAGCCTCTGTTGGCGAATATGTTACATTCTGTGTTTTTAAACACACCTCAGACTGATGATGACTAAAGGAATCCGACATCAGTCCATCCTTAACACTGTCTATTAGTATAGCATGCTAACATTTGGCAGAAAGTAAAGTGCAAGTAAGGCTGAGGAGAGTGTCATTAGTCCAGTGATAAACTCGATATTCAATCCAAGCCCTTCTAGAAGCAAAGGCTCTTGAAAACACCTTCAGAAACTTGTTTGGGCAGTTATTTAGACGCATTATCCAGATTAACTTTAATTTCAGATGTCACACGGACATAAAAGTGCTTGTTTTAGACTCACCACTCAAGTATGATAATAACAGTGTAATGACTTTTCCCCAAAATAAAGGTTTTAAAAGCTTCCATCACGGTCAAACTCTCCCATAGACTTCCCATGGTTTCGTGTTATCATAGCCAGGGGTGCACATAAGTGGTCCGCAGGTGCGCATGCGCTGTCAAAATAAAAGACGCGGACCAGATAAGAAGTTGCAACGCGCGTTTGCGTACATAAGATTTCCTGGAGGAGGACAGACATTTGTTTAGAACTCTTAACGCTGGCTTCAAACAAATGCCAGCTCACCTCCTGCAACCACTTTCCCGAGAATGCGCGCTTCTTTTGTGGTTCGGACTCCTTCTGACATTTCTTTGGAGGTGGAGGAACACCAAAGTACTTGCTTAAAGGAGCTTGCTTCTTCAACATCTTTAAGAGTTCTAAACAGAGTCTGTTATCTGGTGGTGCTGATGTAAACCCAAGAGATCGGTGGGATGTATCTTCTGGATACCATGAATGCACCAACATTTCATTGAGAAGATAAAGGTAAAAACCTTGACTCGGAAAACTCGAGAGGAACACAGCAGTCACTGGAATTTGTCCTATTGGGTAGTGAAGTAAAAACATTCATGCCAATCTGTCTTGTTGTTGTCGACATGCCTGAGTCATGAAAGTGGTGGTCTTAGCGACTGACACTGCCATGCCTAAAGCGATGGTGCTGCTAAACTAAAAATAACTGAAAATGTTTCTGTATTTAAGCTTTAATTGACGTTAAGCCATTCTTCTACAGTAGCTCGCCCTCAGGCGGAGTCTTGTCAGCCAGGATGATGAATGTTGGGTGGGTGAATTACTGGATCAGGAATGCTCTCAGACTAACAGCTGTTAGCCACGCAAACAGAAAAATGCAAACAGTTACTTCAACTCCCACATAAATAAATATTTTATTATGTTTTTAACTTTGTATGCATGAAGTTTCATGATGTTTTTAACTTTGGTCGCTTCATGCATACAATCAGATGCAGCATTAGAAGCACCTCTGCGTGGAAACTGCTCTGCTGAGGATGTTTTGTAGTGTTTTGCGCCGTATCGTTTGGGCCCGTTGGTCAACGGGTGGGGCTCAGATTGGGCACTGAGGAGTTTTCTTTGTTTTGCTCGAGCCGTTCCTGAGCAGGTTTTGTGTTGTTTCCCTGAAACTGAAACTGCTTATGAAAAACATTTTAGTTAACTGAAACTGTTGTGGACAGAGTAGAAAAGTGAAGACAACGTTAAACAGTATTTTATAAAAATGGCAAAAAACCCAACCGAGATTTAAAAATTCACCCTTCTGACAAACACATCCATCTATAATCCATAACGATAAAGCTTCATACTGAAACTAAACCTTTTTAAACAATAAAAACTAAACCGAAACAGGCAAAAATGAACTAAAAAACAAACATTTAAAAGCACATTCAAATGAAAACATCTATTTAAAAAAATCTGTCAAGTTTAGCTTCAGGCTCAAAGCCATTTAGCAGAACACTGAATTATAAGAAGATGATTAATGTTATTCACTTTATCTAATGGGTTAAAGGTCGTTGTCATTACTCACAGGGAGACTTCCTGTAAGGGTGAAAGAACTATTTTATTGATCGATCATATTTTTTCCGTTGGCACCGATCAGTTTTACAGGTTTGGTTGCACCAATAGAAAATATTTGAATGATTAGATAATTATTTAATGATTTTAAATAACTAACTGGGTTTATTACATTTGGCCTTGATTCAGTCCAGCTGTTACACCCTCCCTCTTCACATGAGTGTAGCTCATGTGTGAAGTCACTCTTTAATGGTTTTGTTATTAATTCAGTTGAATTACATTATTTTTAATATAGCAACAGTCACTTTAAAGCCTTTTCTACTGCAGAGTAAAGAAACAAAACCCCAACAGTCACAATGACTGCTGGAGCTGTCCAGTACAACAGTGATCAGTCAAACTGTGTACAATAATACAATAAAGCCTTGTGTGTTGGCAAGCAAACAGTGCATCTCCAGCGTCGTGCTGGTGCTTCCCGTGGCCGAGACATCAAAAGCTCCCATTGGCACAGATTAAATATTAGATGTGTCGTACTCGGTCCACAACAAGTGAGACAAACACAGTGAAAGTGGGTTGGGAGAGGGTTTGGTGTCCGATTATACCTGGACTCTGTAGTAGTAGTATGTGTAGTATGTGCAGTATTACTATAGGTAAGATTCCCACAACTCCTCATGAAAAGTGATATATAACCAATGGTCAGTACCCAAGCTTTGCACACCATCATGCATTGCACTGAAGGGAAAATAGCAGAGCATCACAACATAAACTAACCAAGGAATTTACAATAGAAGTTAAGCTCAGTATTTATTCATAACAGAAATACACATGTGATACCAACGACTCACTGCAATGAAACATGTAAAGTTAATTATTTTTGCCATTAGCAGATGTTAATGTTCATAAAGTTTAATATGTTTAATCTCTTTGTTTTAAGAGTTTCATTTTCTTTAATAGTTATACAGTGGTATGGCACGCAGATCATCCAGTACGAGACAGTAAAGGCGTACCTGTGATCAGCAATGTTTTTAGTTTGCTTCATCGTTTTATCACAAAAATATTCACCTGGCTCTTCATCGCTGTCTCAGCTCTCCTGCTTTACCCCAACAGCTGTGACTGGTTTTAATGTTGTGGCGGATGGGCGTACATGTTATGTCATCTGTATATATTTAGACTTTGATGGCGAATCTGTTTTTCATCGCCTGCTGACTTTGACTGATTTAATTTTATACACTGGAGTTCACACCGAGGCTGGTTTCTGAAAGTTTGTGTATAATTCTTTGCGTTCTGAGCATTCCTCCTCAAATGTGTGTGACACTGTGAGACAGGCGCAGCACCGTTAAATAAAGCCGTGATGGAAAAGCAGAGGTATAAGTGCCGACTCATCTCATCCCCACAAACATACTTGTCAGCAGCAGAGCATTTTCAGAATATCTCAGGGATATTCTGAAAATGCTCCTCAGTGTTTGTCGTGCTCCTGCCAGGCAGGGAGGGTCAGGCAGGACTAAGAGTGGGATTACAGGAGTGCTGAGAGATACCAATAATCAGCCCAAGTGTTTCAGGCCTCCTCGCCAAGATGTGATGACAAATCGAGACTCACTTCAGCGTGCCAGTTTCCAGTCTCACCCTCACAGGCCAACATCTTCCACTACAAACCCAACCCTGAATCCTCAGCCTCAACCTCCCACACTGGTTTCATTTGCTCCATCATCCAGCAGCCCACTCCTGATAACCTTCTCAGCCAAACACTGAGTTTGGCTCATGCAGCCAGGGTAATTAATCCGCTCTGGTGGGGCCGCAGCCGAGTTTCGTAATGCTTTCGCACACCTGGGAGTGTTGGTTGGAAAAACAGGGCGTGTGGAGGGAGAGCCAAGCGTTGGGCACACGTCAGAAGCAGAGGCCACCATGCCCTGCCCAGACGTTCCTCGCATAGGTTCCTATTGTTCAGCTCCCGCGCTTGAGAATTCCTGTCGAGTCGAGGAGATTCCTTCACATGTAATGGGCTATTATGTTGTGCTCGCTCTATTGAATAGACTAATGAGTTATGCCAAAAGCTAATGTCTCAGGGGAGTTCTCTGCACAGAGCTGCGTAGCACAGACTCAGTGCCATTGTGTTCAGACCCCCCTGTCCGTTGGCATGCTGTTAACCTGATCAGTGTGCAGGTACAGTGAGGCATCTCCTTTTAGCAATTATCCTGCAGACCTGAAAACTTAATAAAGCTACACCTGACTCATGGTGTAAAATCGAGGGCATTTAAAGGCTGAGGAGATAAGAACAGAGTCATAAAAGTAAACATGCAACAATCACGCTGATAAAAGTAATCTGACAACAAACTGTACAGTCACTGTTGTAAAAGAGCCAAAGTGATATAACATTTTTTTCAGCAGAAGTCTGTTAATATTTATATTGTCAATACTTTAGCACTTGATTTTTCCATAGCGTTATCTTACCATCAAAACATACGGTGAGCTTACTACTTTACTACTTTACCTTACTCCATTTTTACCAACCGCAGCATTAATGTAATAAGAATTTAAGTTTATGTTTTAACGACGGCCACATACATACCAATACTTAAAGACGATTAAATACATTTTAATTCCAGTTAATTTCCTTCTGAGCTGTGATGTAGCCACTTTTACACAACTACAAAATCCAAATCCTTCTGCCACCACCCAACACTGATGTTGTGCATCACCTTTATGTCATGGATTACATTCGTTAACCTGACTGAGCATGTAGAAGAATGCCTTAATGGATTGCTGTTATTGTTCATTTTCACCTGTGGAAGAAGCATTCAGATATTGCTCACCTCACCGCATGAGATCTTAACTTAATCTAAAGTTAAACACGCTTATTGTTGAATTTAAAGACTGTGGTAAAAGAGGCCTGCGGTTGTTACAGCGTGTGTTTTTTGTTGTAGCTGTCTGCATATATGCTGAGTTTCATTGTATTTGTTCCATTTTTAATATGCTGAGAGTTTGTACAGCTGCTGGTTTGGCCACGTCTGTCTTTCAAAATTAATTTTTAGCTCAAAGGTAGGTAAAAATGATCTAGTCCTTAGCAGGTCTTAAGATTAGGTAAATACTGCCTCAGATGAACAACAATACAGGAAATATGACAGTGTGTCAGTATTTATTTACCCAAAGCTAAGCAAGAATGCGGTGTGTGAAAAACTAAGTACACCCCAGGATTCAGTAGCTAGTGGAACCACTTTTAGCAGCAATGACTTGAACAAATTGTTTTCTTTATGACTTTATCAGTTTGTCACATTATTGTGGAGGAATTTTGGCCCAGTCTTCTTTACATTGTTATCTTTGTTTCAGGTAATCACATATCCACAGCTCTCGTCAGGTCCTCCCACAGTATTTCAGTCGAGGCGATGTCTGGACTTTGGCAGGGCGATTGCAACACCTTCTTTTTCAAACATTTTGTTGTAGATTTGTTGCTGGGACTTGAGAGTGCTTTGGTATACAGACGAGTTCTTCGTGGCTGCAAAATGAGCCCAAATCATCACACCTCCACCACCGTGCTTAATTTATGTTGTGCTTGCTGATTTGCTGTGTTTGGTTTTCTCCAACTGTGATGCTGCACTGCATTATGGCCAAAGATCTTGGCTTTTGTCTCGTCTGTCTAAAACATTGTTCCAGAAGTCTTGTGGTTTGTTCAAATTGAGCTTTTTAAACCTAAGCTGTGCTGCTGTGCTCTTTCATTTGTTGTTTTTTTGCATATATTGTTGCTTCCTGCTAACCAGGGCCTGTAGCGTCAGAGATGTAAGCCTATTTTGTCTGCACATTAGTACTTCTATTTCACAGAGACATATCCATGCTTCTGCTTCCATTAACAGGATTTTTGTTTGGCTGCGCTGACCACTGCACCTGGGATTAAGTCCAGCTTTTTTGCGTGTCATCTAAACTTTCTCATTATTGTCTGAATCTTTGGTCCTGACTGTCTCCTGCAGCAGACATGCCTCCAAATTGTTTTGCAAACAAACAGTAGGTCTGTGTGGAAAATGTGACTTCAGCATTGTTATGATTGGACTCAGAGCGCGGGAGGACACAGCAGTGTTTCTTACAGCACGCCCGAGGCACAGAAACCACCGCGGATTTGTTTGCTAAATGGGCTGGATAGATAAGACTTTTCACCCAATTTGCATTGGATTGTTTTTTAGCTGCTAGTTCAAGCAGCTCTCCGATGAGTGATGGCGGAACAATCTGGGCATGCCAGTGTTTGAGCCGAACCAAGAACAACTTGTATCACGTTCATTAAAGAGCAGGGACGTGTCTGACAGATTAATCCAGCAGATTCACGCCGTTTTAATCTCTGCTTTGCAAGAATAAGTGCTTGGAGATCTTTAATGTATGATA
The DNA here is from genome assembly GCF_041146795.1 of Maylandia zebra. Lineage (NCBI taxonomy): Eukaryota > Metazoa > Chordata > Actinopteri > Cichliformes > Cichlidae > Maylandia > Maylandia zebra. The sequence continues at coordinate 10,090,089 of NC_135187.1, forward strand.
TAACTGTAGCTTTAGCTGTTTTTGTGAGTCCTGTCCAGTATTACTGTGAAGCTTATGGTGTGTTCACACTAGACACGAAGCAAAGTTTTGCTTCGTTACTGAGTTTAATGCATGCATATGTGGCGTCAGGTTACAGGGTCATTCCAGAGGTAATCGACAAAATGTGGAAAAAAATCAGGTACGTTTTTTTAAACTATAAGTTTAGGATGTTAATGAAGCTACATTTTATCATCATGTCACTTTGACATGTCGTGAAAGTGAGTAAAGATGGGCTGAAATGTTGCTTTTTGTCGATTAGCATTAATTTTCCTGGATGTTTTTAGCCCGAATGACTTTATACAATGCTGTTCAAAAGTCTTGAGCTCGCCATCATTTCTTTATACTTTCCTTCCAAGGAGTCTGCAGACCTAAGTCAAGGGGTGAAGCAGCGTTGTGTCTAAACGTAACAGACAACAAAGAAAGAACCGATTTTAAACTGTATCTTTAAGTGCTTTGTTTACTAGCAACCTGTTGTTTTGTACCAAAAACGTGATTTCAAACACTTATATGCATATATCTGCATGGTGTGTAGTGTGTCTTTAAAAAATTTGAGGAAACTGGATTAGTAGAGATCGAAAACAGGACAGACCTAAAAAAAACTATTTACATCAAATAAAGATCAAATCATGCAAATCGCGAAAAGACCAGGCAGAGGACCTGAGCGATGTGTCCGGCCCTTCAGATGTTCACTGAGGGGTAAAGGTGGCTGTCATGAACCCATTTTTGATGAAAGGAAATGGGGATAAACAGCTAAAGTATTCCAAATTATACAGGAGCTGGGCTTAAAAATCTGTGGTAACAGGTCTTTTTCAGTTGAATTTTTCCTGCCACAGTCTGAAGACATGGATGTTGGGTTCATTCCTGTGTTAGCCCTGCTATAGACTAGCAACCTGCGCAGGGGTGTACCCTTCTTTTTACCCTATGACAGCTGGGAGAGAGCCCAGTGCCCATCCAATGCTAAATTGGATAAGCACTTAAGAAAATGGATGGATCCTAGAGTAACATATTTTCAACACTTTGGTTTTCAGTCAGCTTTCTTTATGACCTCTATTTAAACACTTAGTTGAACCATGCAGCTGCAGTTGGCTTGTGCTCTTCCAACCTGCTTGTCTGTGGGAGAATCCCAGCTGATGATGAAGGTTACAGTCCACAGTCCACATCTGTCTTCTAAGCATTTGAGACCGATTTTAATTTTAAACGATGCACCAGCACATTGCTGAATATCTGCATCCCCACTCTCAGTGGCCGATACTTATTATTTGTGTCAAGTCAATTTTGGTCATGCTAAATGTTTAAAAATACTGTAACGAAGAGCTGAAGAACTCTGAAACTTTAAAATGTCAAATATCAGTCTCATGTCAGTATCAGTACTAGCCCAGAAGTTCATACACTAATTTCTCTTAATTCCTTCAAAGCTGACATTTCCATGGCTCTAGGGTTTCTTTTTGCAGCAGTGATAATAGCTGGATGAATGATTTACTGAAATAAAACGAAGTTGACTCGCGAGCCAAGATTAAATTAAAAGATATGCACGGAAGCTCCTGAGAGGAGAACAGCTGCCCCTGGAGGAGGAGGAGTGGTAAAGGTCGACGAGGAGACAGCAAGCGTACATAATGACCTGTATGTGTAATGATCATTAAAGGTGAGCCGGGAGGTCGTGGCAGGTTGGAATGAGAACTACATAAGAGTGACACGCGCTGTACTTTGCTGAGTCACTTGGTGGTAAAATGTGGAAACTTTGAGGTGGATACATAAAAGACACATCTTACAGGGTTGAACATAAACCGCGTGCTGGATGTGCGAGCTGCTGGAAGAAACCCGACGTCCACTTTCAGCTCGTTTAGAAATTGCACTGTACACACAGGTTTGTTGCCGAGATGAAAGGCCATGTTTAGCTGCGTTTGACTGCTCTTTGCCTGCACTTTCTTGTTACCTCTCAGTTTGTCTGTCTTTATCTTGTTGCTCACACTTTGCTTTCTGACTTTCCCTTTTTTTATTTACCAACTTAAAACCCTGCATACTGAACACATGCAGCTTTCGTCCCAGTTCAGAAACTTTAATCCCACATTCATTCTTTCTTCAGCGGAAAATGAACCTTTGACGTGACAAAAAATGAAGGAGCCGATCCGTCGCTTTTAAATAAACGTATCAAATTTATTAAAGTTTGCCCAGAATTCGGCACGTTGGCGACCAATCATTTCGCAGAAATGACAAACCAAACAAACAAAGGATCGACCAATATGGCCATCTAATTACAATGTGTAAAAATGATAAATAAATAGAGAGCAGCACATGTAAGCAACAAAGTTACTGAAAACATAAATTATGATGAGTGAATGGCAAGAAATCAGTGATAACATCTGGAATACAAAAAAAAGGCTCCCAGCAGCTGACACACAGGAGACACCCTGTTAGGTAAATACAGTTTCAGTCAGTGAAAACATGTCTCGAGCAAAGCCATGATACAAGGCACATAATCCCTTTTACTGACAGATGATCTGTTATTGCAGTTGTGTGCTAGGAAAAAGAAACTATGGCATTTTCAGAATATACAGCAGAGATTTTTTTTTATTCTGTTAGAAAGATTTGAGTACATTCCTCTCTGTAATATCAGGTTCATGAAATGTTATTTGGTGTCTGTTTTTTTTTTGCTTTGTTTGTTTGTTTGTTTGTAAAGTCAATAAGCGTGAGTCTCTGACCGTGACATCTGAAAAGATCAATGAGTGTCCTTGATTTTTGCAGATTGTGGCCAAGTTCTCTTTTTCAGCTTGTCTCCTTTCACCCGAACTCCTTGTAATGTCTCTAACGTCATTCTGGCGTCTGAAGAAGTGCAGCCCGGTCGAGCTGTCTGTGCTCTCTGCTCTGCTGCACTCGTGAAACCGACATGGAGTCGGTTATAGCCGGCCTTATGCGGGCTACCCGCTTCCTTCCTGAGGGGCGCTGCTGCACAGAAGTCCCCGCTGGCTTTAGAGAAGGTTTAAAGCCCCTTCCTGCCTCTGTATGACAGTGCAGAGGAAAGCAGTCTTCTTTAGGAGGCCACGCTCTCGCCCTCCCATGCTCTCGCTCTGTGGTGCTGTCTCACCCTCCACTTCTCCAGGAACAGGCGGGTTTTCAGCGCAGCCCTGAGCGCTGGAGGCGGTGCCCGTTTATCACTGTTGTTCTTCAACCTGTAGATAAAGGCATAAAGCCATTAGACATGCAAACCGGTGACTTTGCAGATTATGTAAAAAGCAGGTGTGTGAATTGGAGCAGTCAGTCAAACACATTCAAAACAAAGTTGTTACTCCTGAGTGGTTCGAGAAGATGGATGTTTGGAGTTTTATGATTCCAGTTATTAATAAGTGAGAAAGTACAGACATGTGGCGCCGCAAACTTTGAGACATGACAGCACATGAACGCGGCTCCTTTACCCACACGGCTCCCACAGTTAAGCGACGTAAAGTGGCAGAGCTTACTCGAGGTGAATTCCACACGATCCTAGGAGTTTTATGGAATTTATAACGCAGCTCAGTCATCATAAGTTTCAAGGAATTCCTCGCTTGGGGGTTAATCTCTAAATTTCTGCTTCTGAACATGTGCTGGCTGTTTTTATCCTGCAGGCTCACGGGTGTTACGCTCACAAGAGCTGACATATTTCACGCTACAAAGGGGCCTCGTGTTGCTGTGAGGTTGTACAGGGGCGAGTATAGAGGGTGGCCATGGGGTGGTGCACGGCCCCCTGCTGCCCCACCAGCATCAAAAGTGCTATTGGACTAGAATTGGACAAGAGTGTTAAAGCACTTTTAATTATGTATCTACAGCTTTTTACTTCTACTCCACTACATTTTAATACAAATATAGTACTATTTACTCTATTTAGTCATTTTTTTCAAAGCTTTAATTTAACTAATGGTGATTTTTAAATATGAATCAACTAAGAAATGTTGCTGTTATTATAAATTAATATACCCAGAAGTATTTAAATTATTTAAAATCATCACCAGCTGCAGGATGAAAGTAACAAACAAGAATTATTACCCACAGTATCATATATATGATTCTGTGTAGAGTATATTTTGATGCTAAAACCTTGAGAATGTTAAGTAAGATTGTGACTTTTTCTTAAGTAAAGAGATCAAATGCTTGTTTCCACTGTGCCACTTTGTCCTGTGTTATTGCACAGGGCCACATGGGAGCATGAGAACAATGCCCTCTATAGATTTCAAATCAAATATTTTGATTTCTTTCTTCTTGTTCTTTGTCCTTCCAGTCCCTCCCTATTTAAAAAAAAATCCTTTTAATGTCCCTGGTTGTAATTGCCACTTTATTTTGCAAATACTGCGGTGTTTATCCCTCTTTAGTGCAAGCGTGTTGTTTTACCTCTTAATCCTGTCCGTGTCTGCTGCCAGCTTGTGTTTGCGCTGCGCCCCAGCACCGTCGTCGCCCCCGGGGGAGCGAATCACCACGTCGGCCGTTGTCTCATACCTGAGAGCGGGAGCAGAAACACGCGATGAGAACAGGATCACATTTCAGTTATTCATTTTCTACACAAAACCTGTCGCCACATGTGATGGAGACAATGCAGAACGATAGACTGGGAGCGTCTTTTGGTGTCACTGTCAGTAAATATGCTTTGGCTGTGTGAAGCGCACCTGAGGCGGTTTTCAGGCCGGCAGAAGTTCAGGCAGGTGTTGTCGTTTTCCCGGACACACTGGCAGCGAGGTACGCTCCTGGGTGCGCTGGAGTCCGCGAGCGCGCGCCGCGTCCGCGGAGCGTTGCCGAGTCCGTACGAGACCACGCGCCTGGATGCGACAGAGACACAGTTAGAATCATAAAACTAAAAGAGTCAAAAACTGAAAACTAAACATGCTTAAAAACATATCAGAAGACTGTTGAATGCGATTCAATTTTGTTGTTTCGCTTTCACGTGCAAAAATACAAATAATCGGAGATTGCTTAAAGAGAGTAAAAACGCATAATTTATCGCAAAACTTCGTCAAACATCAATCTAAGCGATTTACTTTCTCTTTACACATGTTTACACGCTGCTGGAGACCACTAACCACACTTAAAAATACTTACTCAGGTGTGTTGACCCATATGATGTCCAGGTGGCAGAAATAGACGCACTCCTTGTCCTGGAACGATGCGCAGGAACAGCGTTTGGTCCGCACATGGCGCCCCTCTTTGACGGTGGAGGCAGTGAGCGCGTCTCCGGCGGGGGCCGACAGGACTGTAATTACAGCGTCGTTATCAAAACACAATCTACAAGCTATTAAACTAAAGAGAAGTTGAGACTAATCTGCATAACTGCAGGCTGGGGATGTTTTTGATTTGATTTGCTTTCACTCAGCATGGTGAGTGGTTTGCTCGGTGTTTATATACATTTACGTAAAATTAAGTTTATAAGTGGTTGGAAAAAATCTCGCAAAAGTTACCTGTGGAGGAAATCCAGGAGTACATCACTGATAACACGGAAATCCAAACGTATATATCCATAGTTTGCAGTAAAGTAGTGCTGAAGAAAATGAATAATCCCTCAGAGGTGAGAAAACAAGCGTGTATCCCTCAGAGCGTTTCAGCGAGAGTCCTCGGAGATTCGCGCAGGAGCGCAGAAGAGTCGGTCTACAGTCTCTGTTGTCAGTGTGGGCCCACATGTGCAGCCCTTTGACTTTATAGTACAAGTGCTTCCCACCTCCCCTCCTCCCCCTGCAGCGCTGTACAGTTTTGTCCTTTGGCTTGTACCCAGACAATAATGTTTGTTAGCAGTTGGTCCCTGATAAGGGGCCGTGCAGGCCAAGTTGAGGAGTTTGAGATGCTTTGGTTCCAAGTTTGGGGGTGTGGGGAGTGTGGGGGGAGACTCCAGGCGAGTAAATGCGACCTGAGCCGTACTCATCTAGTGGTGCTCTGATTAGACAGCAGGTGGCAGTCTAGTGACAGCATTTCTGCTTTTGCAAATATTCACTGTAGACGTTTAATACATCAGCGTCAGAGGGGACTTGGGGCTATTTAGCAGAAATATAGCTGAAGCACACAGAACTACAAAAAATGTTGATGCTTCACTTAAAGTGTATCAGCATGAGTTCTTTCTGAAAATTACTCAGTTTTTCCTGCATAAAAAAATAAACCTCAATAAAGATGCCTTAGCCTTTTCTGAAAAATTAAAAAATGTCCCCAGGATTATAATAAAAACATGTTAACAGCCAGGCTTAGTATTCTCAACAATTAAATACATAATGGAAGTTTTGATAAACAACAATAAGTAAGGCCTTGGTTCCCATACACGTGACTTGGTATTTAGTACTAAATATACCATTTTGTGCATTATCTGCACAAAAAGTGATGAGTGGAATTTAAAAGTGCCTTATGCCCTTTTTTAATGAGAGGATGAATTAATTTTCTTTAGCTTTATCTTATTTGTAGGCAACAACGGTCGCAACTGATGGTGACTAGGAGGCAAACTTTGTGAAGGGGAAAAGGAGTGGTTCATTTTCTTGTGTGAAGCAGACAACAGGTACCTGCAGAGTACCCATGACCTAAAGGGAGGTAGAGACTAATTAGAAACCATCATGAAAGGTACGTGTAGGTATGTAAGGTATGTGCCTTCAGCAGGATCAGAGATTCAGGTGATGGAGAGAAACTATATGGTTTTGGAGCTTTAAAAATAACAGCTGGCAAAAACGCTGTCAAGTAAAAGTATAACAGGCATAATAATTTTACATTCTATTGATAACGAATGCACCGTATTGTGTCTGCAGTCAAGTGAAATAATTCTTTCAAACTACAGCAGCATAACAGCTTAAAGACACAATTTGAAAAAAGCAGTGCCATCCATACTGGCACAAAGGCTTTAAAGCAGTTGGTTTAGTCTCCAGCACTCTTTTTACTGCACCTCCCCTTAACTTAGATAATGATCTCAACTTTTCTTTAGAATTGTAGTGTCTTAAATCTGACCTGTGATCTACACATTGGGGGGAAAAAAAACAAAATCAAAGCGCAAGAAAAGACCCAAAAAATTTGACTTTATTTTTATTAGTGTAAAAATTAGTCTAAAAGTGTAAGTGTACCTTTTTTAAAATGACCTTACAATGAGTGAATATATACACTCATTGTAAAACTCTAACCATGAATACACCCACTCACTGACTAAACCTGTGAAAAACAGAGAGCAGCATGATCATTTTTAGTGGAAAAACTTTCTCACGTATTGTTTCATGACGGGAAAATAAACTCAAAGCAAGCTTAAATGGAGTATGAACCCGATTAGACCTCTACAGCACAATGCAATTTGTTTCTTCCTTCATTTCCTACTTTAATACACATATCAATATCTAAGACTGTGAAACAGTACAAAGTATTGTCCGCTGCATCCACTTAATCACAGCTTCTAATAAGATATTCCAGCATTTTCTTAAGAAGCCAGCATGTGTTCGTATTGGGACTCGTGTCGTCCACTCTCTGTATAATCTGCACGGCTGCAGATCAAAATGTTGGTCTGCTTGTTCATGAGCTGGAAAAAAGAAGTGAGTTTAATGTGAGTCATTCTCTCTGTTCTTCACAGCATTGTTTGCCTGAAACAATACATTACATAACCGAAGCAAACAGCTTTTTCTGGGGTCCCTTTGGTCATGATGTTTGCCGGAGATTAAACATCTCAGCTGATAAGTATGGCCCAAATGGAGTGTCCTATTTACAGATTAATTGTAGTCGAATTCCACATATGACATGTTTGTAGCGTGTAGGGTATTTTGTGATTGTCTGTTGTCTTGCGTCACCCCTTGCGATCACAAGTTGGAGCAGACTACTTAATCTGATGGTTTCCCTCCATCACCAGTTGTAATAAACCGTGGAAACCGAGGGGTACTTCATTTTCAGACACACTTTGCTGTGGGCAGCAGTGGAAAATTGGTCTTGTTTGCATGTGTGTGCATGCCCATAGTGGAAAAGTCTTAGGTAAAGTATCCTGTCGTGCTCTGATGCCCCTACTCAGAAACTGGCCTCGAGAGTTTCCACTGGCTGGGAAAACAAGTTTGTCCAGGAAAGAAACAAAGCAGGGGAGCTGCACCACGAGCAGATTTGTAAGGTTTGGATTAAAAATTTTGGCACTCAAGTTTAAATCATGCATGGTGTGCTTAAGCCTTTAGAAACAGCCCAGGTTTTCTTCTGTTTTGGCTCTTCGCTTCATCAGTGTTGCAGATCTTGACCTCTAGGGGTCTCTGTTTGCTTTGCTATAGCTTCACCCACAGCAGCCAGCCCTGAGGGAGGAGGGGTGGGAGGATTAGTCTTCAGTGTGGATGGATGAGTCACCTTTCTGAATGGTGAAGAACAAGGTTATCACTGAAAACCTCTTAAGACGACAGGGAAGTTTTCCTCACTGAGGCCAGATTGCCATGTTTGAGCTCTCCATATCGTCACTTTTTTATTTGTATAAAATAAATCAATTCGAAGTTTAGGTCGAATTCTACTCGTTAAAATCAACAAATTGCAATATTTAGGGAATGTTTATCATTAAAGAGTGGTAGTAAGTGATACATTTAAAAAAAAAAAAAAAAGGAAAGAAAAAAAAGATTGAACTATGGTTCAAGATTGTTGCAGTATTTTTTCATCATTTAACACAGCCCAGCGAGCATGCTGATTTTCATTCTGCTCAGGTCTATGCAAAGGTTAGAACACAGAACAGTGCTGAAGCAAACGTGTGCAACATCATCTTTCTGAGAGGTAAGAAACTAAAGTCTGAACACTGAAAACAAACATAACCACCTACTTGTAATTTAAGAAGCTCCATTTTTGGCTCTGCAGAGCATATTTTCATGGTTTAAACTATTAAGATTAATATGTGTGCTTCACATGGCAGTTTGATGTAATTGCTTTGGGGCACCAGATATTAATGACACGCATTTAATGTGTTCATTTCGTAATGAAATCCCTTTGGGCAAGTGGGTTATTTTATTTGCAGTTGTAACAAACAGTTTGCTGCTCATTAATTCATCTTTCAGATCTTTTCCTGTTTGGTCTGCAAAACTTTCCGAGTTTTAAAATAAAGTCAAAAAACCCTAAAAACCAAGCTTATCATTGCAAATCCAGTTCTGTTTTAAAACATAAGCTTTAAAGTATTTCCAGGAAATGTAATTGATTTATTTATTGTTAGACTGAAACACTCCACCTGTCACCTGTAACCGATTCACAAGTCTGACACAAAAATTGTCTAATGACAATCTTGCTCTAGTAATGGCTACAAGTCTGAGAAGACCAATAATAATTCATGTAACTGAGTCACCCGTAAGATGAGGGTAACATGAAGTGTAAAGTGTACGTTAAGATCCATTTTTCACTAACTGGAGCATTTCTGATGTGGCTTCATTAACTATACATCCATAGTGTAGTGGTTTACACATTTGCCTAACACGTGAAGGCTCCAAATTCCTCTGGGGTGGGATCAGGTGTTAAATAAATAAATAAATCTGCCAAATCAAACATGTGGAGCTACCTGCTGTGATGAAAGTAGCTTTTATTAAAGAAGCAAACTAAAGTCTACATTTAATGACAGGAGTGTGTTTTTCTGGCTCATTTCCATCAATTTCCAGTATATAAAAGCACAGCCTGTAAACTGATGTTTACTGTTGGAAATGAGTGAGGTTTGCAGGTGATCAGAGGGACGAATAGCCTCCTTTTTAATGCAGTAAGTGTTTAATCAATCAAGTATAAGACAGTTTAAAGGTTTATAAACAATTTTTTTTACTGATACAGTTAAGAATATTGATACAGCAATGTAAAGCTACCATAATGCACATACCTATGGACTTATGGGTCATAATGGGCACTAGATGGATTATAATAAATAGTTGAACACAACATCTGTACACAGAAACATTGCCCGATAATCCATAGAAATGTACATATACAAGTACAACATTTATAATTCCATAAATTTACGAATGACGAATCCTCCAGAATAAAATTGATATCATCCAGTATTATGGTTCTTTTTTATTTTTTTGAATTAAACACAAGCATTGACTGAATTTATAAGGAATTATGTACAGATTCCTAAACAAGAAACTCCATAAAGGCACAATTGTCTATACAACATGTACAAAAAAAAAAAGAAAAACTGTCTGGAGCTGACAATTTGGAAAAAAAATTAAATGATTGGTCATCATCATCATCATCATCATCATGAATGTCAGCATCTGTGCTTTGAAAGGTGATTTGCTGAGAAACAAACCCCTGAAAAGTGTTTTCAGTCTTACAAAGTGACAAGAATTACAAAAGGAGAAGAAGTGTTTCCACTTGAGGGTTTCAGGTGGCAATGACCAGTCTGTCTTCATCGTCACTGGAGGCCTCATTATAGTCTTCAACTACCTTCTGCCAGCTGGTCACTGGTGGCGGTCGTAGAGGTGCAGGATCACCAGCTCCTTCAGCTGCAGGCTGTTTGGGGCTTCTTGCTTGACTCTCAGGAGCTGGTGATGGATTCTGCTGGAGGGATTTTTCTCGTTCATCCCTCGCCACAGTCTGTGTGAGCTCTGCTCCACTGTTACCTCCGGGGCTAGCCCTGCTGCCTGAGGTCAGTTCTGGAGAGGAGCTGACCTTAAAAGGGGTGGGTGGTGAACCAAGCCTGTGTTCACCATGAGGTGGCTGTGTTCCCAGAGCTTCAGGGCTTCCCTGCCTCTCAGAGGACCCGGGGAGGGGACTGAGGGTGGACAGAGGGCTGAGCGAAGGAATGATGGCAGGCAGGGCAATATTTACTATTTGCAGGCCTGGGACGTGTGTCTGCGGCCCAGTGCCGCTTTGGGAGGTGGGGTTGGCAGCTAAAACCTGCACTCCGAGGGCAGCATTGAGGGTGAGGCCTTGCTGGGGCAGCAGCTGTGTGGATGCCAGGCCTGTATTGGTCAGTCCCATGAGGTTAAGTGTTTCCAGACCCACTGGCTGGATCGTTTGAGCCTGCAGGCCAGTAACCTGCCCTAGAGGGAAGCAGGGTACAACACTGCTGATTGGTTCCTGGACCACAAGTGGCTGAGTTGGCAAGCTCTCCGTTTGGGGTGGAGTGTTGGGAGCTGGCAACGGGCTCGTGTTTCGATGAATGACGCTCAAAGCTGGGATGGTGAGCTGGACGGGGCCCGCCTGGATTGGCACAAAGGTAGAATAAGCCGCCAGGCCAGCAGGGACCAGCTGGATCCCCCCAACTGGAACCATACTGTAAGAGGAGCGAGATGGCTGCTGAGAGTGCAGGGGCAGGTGACTGAACAGGTGAGTCTGGGTCTCTGCTCCCGGTGTTTGTGATACACCCTGTAGGGGGAAGTGTGAAGGAACTTGAGAACCAAAGGAGGAAGTCTGTGTGCCCCGGTCCACTGGTATACTTGACTCACTGGTTGCCACAGCAGGAGACGCAGAGGTGTCCTGTGAAAGGAAAAAAAATATCGTCACTTCTTGACATTATTTTAGCAAAACCCAAGTTTAGAAGATATCTGGATGAGTCCAGTAGACCTATAGGATTATTCACCTTTGCTCAGAGAATTCAGAGGAGTTTTGTGGAAGTGCCTTGCATGCAGGAGTCAAAGTAAGGGTATGGATAGGAAAGAAGGGAAGCAGACAGGGAGGGATGGAGGGGGACACATGGAGAAAATAAGGGTCTCACCTGGCCTATTTTGGAGCCCTTGCCTTGCACTGGGGGACTAGGGGGCACATCAAAGTCTGGGTAGTCGATGGACATCTGCCTGCAGGGTGACACTGGGCTCATCATGTGCACCGACTCTGTGTCTGAGGTGTAGGACTCTGATGTGGTGGCAACAGGTGGAGGAGAGTGAAGGAAAGCCATTTGACTGCAGCAGGACCCCGAATGCTTGCTCAGGAACACGGGGCTCATCATGGGGACAGATTCGGAGTATGTTGTGTGGGATTCGGGAACTGGAGGCTGGGACAGAGGGAGGGAGATGGAGCTGATCGACATCTGGGCTAGGAGTGCGCTAGGAGGGACGTCAGCCTCTTTGGAAGAGATGTGCTGCGGGCTTGCAGACACAGAAGGATTGGTAGAGAGTCCCGACTCTGCCTGGCTGTCCTCCTCTTCCTCCTCGTTGTCATCATTCTCCTCATCATCAGGACCATCGGAGTCATCTCCATCTGAATCTTGGCGGTCAGCACTGCTCACCTGACTGCGGTCTCCTGCCGAGGAAATACGTGAGAAGAAAAATTGAATTCTTGTCTCTGAAATCTGCTGTACTTACACGTCATCACAGCTAGAAAAAAAACTCATTCACTAAATAACTTTGATTATCATCCAAGATTTCTTTCTTAAAGTGAGAAAAAACAGCACTGAAAATCCCGCTACTCGTGGATGTTTTGTACTGCTGCTGCAGTGTTTCACACCCTACACCACCATACGCCCCTGAGCTCCATCACAGGCAGAGGAGGAAAAACAAATAAGCTGTTAGAGACTTGGACCACAGAATGTTTTCAGGCAGCCTCTCTCTCCCTCTCTTTTTTTCTAAAATTAGATGCAGCAATTTCCTCTTTCTAAACGCTGTGCATGTCGCCCACATACGCTTTGAGTTAAGAGGAAGAAGCTGCATTTAGAATTTCTAATTAGACCGTGGCAAAGCCATTGATCGACATAGCAACAGAGCACAAGCAGGGACACTCCATGTTTTATATTTCATGCCATTAAACTATTAAAAGAAGGGCAATCCTGCTGTTAGAAATCAAAGCTGACTGTATAAGTAAATCTGAATTAAGTCAATATTATATATGCAACTGTAGTAATACAAAACTCATATTTTACAGACAAACTGTTCATCTTATAGAAGTTATGGCTTTTGTGCAATTCCCTCAAGGAAAACCCCGAGGAGCAAAGCACCGTACCAGAGTCCTCAGCATCCTGATCGTCAATTAGACCGTCAGGCACCCCCATCTCCATGCACTTCTTACTGTGGGCCTTGGATTTCATGTGCTTGGTCAGATTGCCTATAACAAAAAGGGAGGCAATGAGGTCTTACGGGTGGGTAGAGCTTGAACAATAGCACAGAAGGAGTTTATGTAAGAGTATGCGGTCTTTGGGAAAGCTCTATGTAAAGGGTGAGTAACTGATAAAGACATTTTTAAATGAACGTGGGTTGCTGACACCAAGTACTGTTCTGCAGTGTCGCGTGGGTAGGCAAGTTCGATAAAGAATGGTGAATCATACTGTCTTGGTTTAAGAGATGGTGGAATAACATTTTTAATTTCACAGCTTGTAAAAGGAAAGAGTAAATTCTTTCAGTTCCTGTGTGTTACAGATACAGAGTTTGATATTGCAAAATCAGGCGTGAGAAAGAGCTATAACTTTTAAAGACATTAACAGAACTACATTTGTTCCTGTTTATACGAGGCTGCACTAATTATCAAAAGACAAGGCAAATGAAAAATCATACATGCATGTACTGCATTTAAAAGGGACTTATACAGCTGCATTGTACGAACTATAATCACATGGCTTTAACACTCACCTTTCGTCTTAAAGGAGAAATTGCAGTGGACACAATGGTACGGCCGGACATCAGAGTGAGTACGGATGTGTTTGCGCAGCATGCTCGGCTTCTTGCAGCGAATCCCACATTCCTCACAGATGTATTTACCTCGCCCACGGCCACGTACATAAACATACTCCTCGTTAGATTTGTACCTGTGGGTTTGAAATGTAACCATGAGCACAAAATCTAACATAATGTTGCTAACATTTTGAATATAATCAGATTGTTCCGTTTCATACCCGCCATCAAATATTTTGATTCGCCTCGGTTCTGTTGTAGTGACCAAGTCCTTGTCTGAATCGTTGCTGGCTTGAGTCTCTGGCTGCACTTTACTTTTGGTTTCAACTGATACAGACTTTTGGGTTACTGGCAACTGCAGGAAAAAGATGATATTTTTGGATGTGACTCAAGAAACAAGTCATCATTACAACATTATGATATTTCAGACTTTGCAGAAAGTTAGTCTTACCCTGGGCATGACATCCTTCAGCTTGCCTGAGTAAGACAAGATGTCCGATTTCCCACTTGTTTTTATGGCTGATGTGTAGTGTATTTTCTTGGAGCTCTGCTTGGAGTCAAACAAAGACATGACCACCTTGGTAGGCAACCCCAGTGGGTTAGGGTTGTTGGGTTTGGCTGTCCAGGTAGCGTATGCTGAAGTCTTCAGGTCGGTCTGTTGAACATGGAGAGGTTTCCTTTTCATCAAAAAACACCATGTGAAAGTGGTGGTGGTCTTCAGGCTGGGGAAAGACAGGCGGTGGCTGTCTTTTGTGTTAACCACAGACACAGATGTGGTCAATTTCACTTGACCACCGTGGAAACTGGAGGGCCTAATTGGGGATTTGGCTGGAGTCCACCTCTGTTCCTCAGCTTTTTCTTGAGGCTTCAGATTGTTGTTGGCTGGCATGGAGGTTCCCTGGCTACCAAGTGTAGTATTCAGGATAGGGCCTGTCTCTTCATGAATAACAGTTATTGTATCTTTTTCTATCCCAGCACCATCAGGTGACATAGGTTTAACATCATCAGTAGCCTCTGAGTCCTTCTCCCCATCTGACTTAACCTGGGGCAGAGGTGGGGCCTCCGTCTCAATGGGACTGTCCACTGGTTCAGTTGTGCACACCTGCCTAACGAGTGTCAGCTTCCGTTGTCGGGTCACCTCCGACATCTTGGAATTAAGATAATTGACTGATCGTCCATCGGTGAGGCAGGCCACACCATGCTCATCTTTAGCTCGTTTTTGGTGCTTTTCCATGTAGATGTCCAAGCTGTTTGCAGGTGACAACATTCGTTTGCTTGATGCAGTGGGTTCCTGCTGCGGGCATAGTGTTACTGATGCCAGTTTCTGCGTGCAATGTAAAGACCCAAGAGGAGTTTGTTCTACAGTGCGGTTATGAGGGCCTCCTGTCTGAGCTTGAGTCCTATCTTTCTTTGCAGTTGTTACAACACGAAAATCACTTTCCACACTGGGAGTCGACGACAGACTATTTTTATTGGGCACAGAGTGAGCAGGGTGGATCTGCTCGTGAGTTATCAAGATCTGTGGCAGTGGTACAGCACTTCCTTGGGTTTGATCAAATGATTCTCTTCGCTGTTCACCCGACAAAACAACCGTCTGTGTTTTACTGTCTGCAGCCTGTTGACTGGGTTGAGCTACATACAAATTTTGGATTACATCAGATGATTTTGAAATGCTCAAAATCGGATTGGCAATTGGTATTGTTAAAACTGGCAGGGCTATCTGAGCTCCCTGTGTGCCAGAGAAGGAAAAGGTTTGGCCTGTTCTCAGAGCTGGACACTGTAGTTGGTATTTGGGCACAAAATGTTTTTTTTCTTCTGTGTCAGCTGGTTTGTTTTGGATGTTCTCTCGACAAACCAAGATCTGGTTTAGTGGTTGTTGTATCTTTTGGCAAATTTGAACCCTTGATGTTTGGTGCCAAGGATGTGGAAGGCCATGGACTTGAGGCTGCTGAGTTGGGCTACCCAAATTAATGCTCTGCACCATTTGCTCATTCTTTTGCAGTGGTGGTTCTTCTGTGTGCAGGACAAAGGGCTGAGGCACTGCGCGCCTGCTAGTAATGTGAATCTGCTGGGGTCTGTTCTGAGTGAAAGAGCTAACATTTCCAATGAGAGGTTTATCTAAAGGAGCGGCAGCTTTCCTAACAGGTTGCTGACTTTCAGGTCCAATTTTTAAAGACATCTGCCGAACTAATGGCCCCCGTCTCCTTTCAATTAGTGGCACCTGGGAAAGTTGGGAGAGTTGTCCACTTTTTGGCTGTCCAGCAGGTGACAGAGATCTACTTGGAGATACATTGCCAGAGTCAAAGGATTTGCTGCGGTAGTCACATGAAATCTCCACAGAGGGTTGAGTACATGTGATCTGTTCAGATGCGGCACGCCTCATCATTCCAGGCACACCAAGGGTATTGAAAGCTGTTGGCAAACACTGAGTCTCTGGAATTTTACCAACGCACTCTCCTCGAGAAGGACTCTCCGATCTAGATGGCTCATCTCTGTCAAAAGAGGCTGAGATGCTGGAGCCACGAGAAAGACTGCTGTCCCTGCTGAGGCTTCGTGAGAGGCTCGATTCAAAACTGGATTCGCCCGATGAATGATCCATTTGAGCCAGACGAATTCTCTTCTTCTTAGGGGGAAGTTTCTCTGCTGGGAGCTTTGACAAACTCTCACTTCTCTGAGGCCAGCTGAACTGATCTGCAGGTTTATCTGCTGGTTCAGCAGTCTGTGTTTCATGTTCTCTGTCCGGTTCCACTGTGACTAAAATCTCAGGAACTTGAATGTTATTTTGACGAACAAGGCGAGACTGATGGATAGGAGTAGAGTGTTCACCAACTGGTGCCACTGTCCTATCAGTGCACTGCTCCTTTCTTTGTTTTCCATAATCTGTGCTCTTAGGTTTTGATATGGTTTCATGGTAACCATCAGTTAAGACACCAGATGCCACATCTGATTTGGGTTTGTTCAGGGGATCCTTCTCCATGCTATCAACAGGAGAGATCCTGTCAATAGACTCTGTCTCAAAGGAATTGGGTCTGCTGAGAGAGTTGGTGTGTCTGATGACTGAAGTGCCGCTGCCTTGCCTTTGCAAGTCTCCTTTAGCAGGGGTACTGATCTGGGTCTCTCGTATTGGCGAAAGTCTGGAATCTGGAGAATTAATGCCTCTTGCTACAAGCTGTATCTGAGGTAGCTTTGGCTGGTTGATTTTGGGTTGTATATCTACTATTACAGCATGGTGAGGAAAATTCCTGTTTGCCAGAACTGCTGGTAGCTCAAAACTAACAGAGCAAGGTGCACTAGTATCAGTTGGAGACTGATCATCCTCATCACCAACACTTTTCATTTTCCTCCTCTTCCTGAATGATGTCTGTTGATCAAGTACCCCTGGCCCAGTTGTGGTTGCTCCTGCTATGGGCTGCTGTAAATTAACATGAAAAACATCTTGGTCAGTTTCTTTGGCAGCCATTGGTTTGTTTTTTGGACCATGAAGTTCAGAGCAGTAGAATTTCTTGTGAGTTTCAAAGTTCTCTAACTTTCTGTACCGGTTACGACACGTTTCACACTCATACATCGTGCCTTTAGTCTGCTGAGGTTTTCTGTTTCTTTCCTGACTGTGTTCAAAAGACCTGCTTCTTTGCATGTGCTCTGCAGAATTGCTTTGTCCGATATAGCCCTCATCCATGGAGCGAACAGAGGGGAGACCATGTCTCTCATTGTGGGAAAAGTCCTCTACTGCTATTTGTCTGACCAAGGTACGAGAATGCATTGCAGGATTTGGGGTTGATGGAGCTGATGAAAATACATCGTCATTTAGTGCACTAATTTTGTCATCACATGACTGGCTGCTGCGCAAAGGATGGGGGACAGCAGCAACATTAAGGGGAAGAGCAGTGTGTCCTGGTGTAGTAGGCATAGAGTTGCTCCTTGTTATTGGCAAACAATCCATCGGTGGGTATTGGGGGGGTACAGAAAGAAGAAATACTGGCTTTGATTTATCTGTGGGAGTGAATGGAGATTTGGGGATGTCTGAGCTGGAACTTGACCTTCTTCCCATTGGTTTAAGATCAAACTGAAAAGAGTCTTTAAATATGTATGACTTCGGGGAGTCTATGCTACCTCTCCTTGAAAGAGAGGTCCTCCTTGGCTTTACACTGTCCAGCTGCTTGTTGTCAACTACTATCTCATTATCAGATATCAACTTTGTAATTCGTTCTTCTAAAGAGCGTGCACTGGCTTCTAATCGTGGACGCATTTGTCCGTCTATCGCCCTTGGTCTCTGCTCATGTGCTACATGCATGACTGAGGCAACCACAGGAGGGACATTAGGAAGAGTGTTCTTGGCAATATCAACATCTACTGGTGGAGTTATCTTTACAAATGGACTGGGTGGACTCATGGCCTGATCAGCACTTTCAGAACGTGAGAAGTAACCTGAATCAGTGCTTCCCAAACTACGTGGACTAAGTAGACACTTAGGCTGTTGCTGCTGAGAAAAGTCTGTTGCTTGTTGCCGCTGAAGCTGAGCGTGCCCACTTAACAGTGGAGACTTGCAGTGTTGGTCTTCATCTTCACTGACGGTTTCTAGTAAGGGATTTGCACCATCCACCCCTTTCAGAGATGACAAGACTGTGATATTCGATCTCAGACTGGCAGTCTGGAAGTCTCGTTGTCGTTGTGCAGCAGCTTGCTCAGGTGCTGCTCCTGTAACTCTCGGACTATCCGCCCTCAGAGGGGAGACATTAACTGGGTACACAACAACTTTTGGGAGTGCAGCTGTTACTTTAGGCTCGTGAGCTCTCTGAGCTGGGGATGATTTGACTGAGTCAGAAACACCGGATAAGTCCACTTCCCCATGGTTGGCTTGTGTTCCACCTGCACTCAGTAAACTGTTTTCAGACAAAGCAGCCACGCTGCTTTGTGACGAGTCGGGGTCTAAGTCGGCAGTGCTACCTTCCTCATCGCTGTCTCCACTCTCCTCTGCCTCTGAATGTGTTCCTGTGGTTTTGTCAGACTCTTGAGATAGCGATCCACCTCCTGATTCGGAGCGTGCAATGAGACCCAGTTTTATGGCATGAGCATGTGATTTCTTGTGTTTGTACAAGTTGCTCTTGGTTTTGAATGAGAAGCCACAAGTAACACAGGGATATGGCCTTTCTCCTGTGTGAGACCTGATGTGTTTGAGCAGCACACTGGGTTTTGCACATGCCCGGTTGCAGTATTCACAAACGTACTTTCCTGGTTTTTTAGGCTTTTGGTCTTTGGAAACCTGTTCAGCACCAAAGGTCATAACAGTGGTCATCTGAACTTGGTTGCTGCCTGGTGTAACTGGGACCTGAATACTGCTGGGAACACTGGCTGAGAGGGACTGGCATGTGTGCACAACTGGTGGTTGGCTTTGTGGCAAAGCACTTGAGCCAGAGGGAACAGGAGCATGAGTTATAGTAGATGGTCCTGCATTAAAGTTTATGTGCAAGCTAGGATTTTCTGGATTGGAAGCAACGGGCATAAAATGCGGTGTAGCAAGGGGAGCGGTACCCTGTGGACCTGTTTGTAGATTTCCCTGTATTGGCGCTGCAATGCCAATGACATTGCCCTGTTTGTCAATATAATAGGTCTGCATATGGGAAGGTTGGGTCTGGAGACCAACATTGACACCTGGCATTGCTGTGATTTCACCACTGGCTTTACCGATGGCTGTGACCTGCATCGAGGCTTTCCTCTCAGCCAGTGTGCTAAAATCAGGCTCCATGGCCTTAAGTAGAACATCAAGTGGAGCGCTGTTGGCGTAAGGATCTCCGTCAAAGCTGGAGTCTTGGCTTTTGCTTTCTTTAGGCTTTAGAGTTCCTTTAGCAGTAATCAGAGTGTCCTCCTCACCAGCTGTGAGCTCAAGCGATGGTGGCCTAGAAGATGATTTTTCCTGCTTCAGCCTTTCAGCCTCAGCAGAAAATGACCCCTTGTCAGGGGACGCTGCAACTGGTTGAGCATACTTTTGGTCACTTTCTCCACTGGGCGATGTTGAAAGATTGTGGGAAGGACTGTTGGAGGAGGAGGAGCAAGAATGCGGAGTTTCCTTGGACGAAGATCCTCGGAGAGCAGATTCAGCAGATGTTTTTGACTGCAGGGGCTTCTTCACTGGAGATTTTGGAATTTTCTTTAGCTGATTCTCTGCAACAACCTTCTTCCTCTTAAGACCCTTTATGCTGTCCGCATTTCTTCGACTGCTGTCAGATAGCCCTGTGGAGACAGAGACAATAATTAAGGTGGTATAATAACCATTTCCTTCATCTCCTCTCTTCCAGTGCTACCACAAAGAGTTAGCACAAATGACATTATTGAAAAAATTAACTTCTACTGCTGACAACCTTGGCTTATAAAATGAGTTTAAATGTAATCTCTATTGGACACAGGAAATAACTAATGCCATTTTGAAAATCATATTTTTCGTATAACTAACTCTTCTTGTTCCATGAAACTAAAACAAAAATGCACACAGGAAAAGAAAAAGATCAACAGCTCACACACTACAGTGCTTCTGTTTTACCCCTTTATAGCGCATGAAGAATGTTTGAAACACACTTTAATCTCAATACCAGCACCATCTTCCAACTGGAAACAATAAAACAAGTAGACTGCAGTCTATTAAAATTACTGACTGTTCTGTTTTTGCTTTATTTCCCACTATTTAAATAAATTAACTACTTTTACTATTAATTCTGTACTATATAAGCTGTGTTATCTCCAGTGACAAATAGTGACACTATTCTGGATCATACTGCACATTTACATGTACATGTGTTATCATTTTAATCCAACTGTAAAACGAATACATAACATTTGTGGTTGTTATATATAAAAATATGTCTTAAACAGCTTTTTGAGAGCTTCAACATTCCAGTTGTGAAAGCTTTCTCTGCAGCCTACTTTGTTTTCCATCAGCTTATCGATAATTTGTTTTATTTAGATAATGATAGACGTATACTACAGTGAAGATACTTCGCCCTCGCACTCGTTAGCTGTGTGACTAATACCACAGAGACCCACGCTTTATTATGCAAGTAACAGTCACTTCTTGCCCTTGTTGATAAGAAATGTTGACCTATGAAGGCTCGGCTGATCAGAAAATGGTGCAAATAACTAGCGTATAACAAAGTACATCTGCGTGCTTACTGAGCTGCATTCTTATAATAATAGGTGCACTGTTTTAAAAAGGGCACACCCATGCAATGGTGTCCCATAATAATGACTGAGGCAAGTGTTTTCATGGGCATGTTGCACAAGAGTAGCAGTGTCACAGCCTGTCAGTTTCCTGGCCTGTGTAGGTATTTCCCAAGATGACTTCAGGGTTCTTTCAAGGGCTTCCCTTTACATAAGTAAATCCATTCTCCATGCAACTAGAGAGGCTTTAAAACTGCCATGCAATCAATATAACAAGGTCTTCTGAACAAACCCTGTTTTTTAAAATAACCTTTTCTAATTGATGCTTAAAAACAATCTTTGTACAAACTGTAGCTAAAAGACATGGGAAAGGCAATATTTATTCATCCAAACTACACAAACCAGTTCTCAAAAAAGGGACGTGACTTCACCACAAGTTTTCCATCATTAACAGTCACTGAGATAAAAGAAGCCCTTTTTGTTAACCTTCTCCTCATTTCTAAACACTCTTATGTTCCTGTAACTGCATTAAAATAATATATTTAATGTAAAATAAAGGCGATCCTTTAGTTATCTAGACCAAGGGCAATTGACATACTTCTTCATAAGGCAGGTTGCCAAAGAGATTACCCTTTGACTTACTGGCAGTGATAAAACTACCTGCTGTACTTTAAGAGGTGGACTGAGATATTTATACCCTGTTTAGAATCACCACCCAATCCCATTTACAGTGGATGATTCAATCAAAGGTTGAGTGTCATTAAAAGGAAAATGCACAGCAGGCTGATTCTCAGGCACAGCTTAGTCAAACTGGCTTTTCTATTTCAATGTAGTTACACAACAGTCCACTTATCAAAGAAACTGTTCGTGTGTTCAGTCGGGGCACAATGGAAAGATTACTGAGAATTTATGCACACAGATCAAAACAAAGGAAACATTTTATGGTAAATACACTGGTCCTTATATAGCGCTTTTCTACTCTTACTGAGCACTTAAAGTCCTCTTAAGCGCACACAGCGCACTCTTCTTTGCCGTTGAGCCCTTTTTACCCTTTACGTACACGCTCTAACACCATCTTGCCCAAAGAAAATCAACACAGAGGGCTACAGGAGCTGTGGATCAAACCCTGATCTTCTGATTAGTAGATGACGCAATTCTCCAATTTAATTGCCGGGTTCATCTTTAGAAGAGACGGATAATAATAATTTATATTTTTTTTTTTATTTCAATTTAACTGCAGCATTATCACATGATTATGAATGGATCGTGAACAAAAAAATAAATAAACTCTATCCACCAGATCGCTGGCAGCCCATCGTGGTTTAGGGGCTGAATTTGGCAACAGCGTCACACACCTGTGAAAGGCTATGTCGTAGGCTCTACATAGATTCACTGCAGAAGTATAAATCACACATTTCACTGGAGACCAGGTAGAAATTACAAGTTCACACCAACCTGGAAGCATCAACAGCTCTACAGTACTTGGTAGTTAAATATCTAATTGCTTTTAAAGAAAACCTTAAAATTTAAATGGGACATTTTTGTGCAACCACATAAACATCTGCCACTAATATCTGCTTTCATGCTCAGAAGACATGATAAATGCATCAGTCTTCACTAAAATAAAAATAAAAAAAACCCCACACATGATGTTTATAAGGGCAGTTACCTCTGCTCTCTTTTTACCTTTAAATACAGTACTTATATCAGGTTTGCAAGCCTTTCTAACATTAGCTGTACCTCTTACAATAAACACGAGTTCAAGCACTTTATTACCATAAAAACCTTAATGAGTCTGCCTGTTTAAATGCAGGATTTATTCATATTAATAACAGTAAATCACTGTTGTTTTTACTTTTTTATTATAATTTTTTTCAGTGTTTTTGCCCGCGTACCCTGAAGCACTTTGGGTTTCCTCTGGGTGAAATGTGCTTGCCGTGCCTCACTGATGTGACCGATGTAATAATCTTTCCTTTCCACATCAGTGATTTTGCATTTATTTTGCGCTTTTTGCTTGTGCTTTATTTTAGGTTAAATTACTTATTTAATTCACTTTAAACCCTGAGGTGGTGAAAGAGAAGATATTCTACATTAAAAATGAAAGAGAGAGCTTTCCTCGCAGTTCTCTGGAAATTGCAAGTTTTGATAAGAGATCTCTTACCTTTCTGTGAGCCTTTGGGGTCTTTAAGCTCTTTCTGTGCCTCCTCGATTTTATCTGCAACACAAGAACAGAAACCATTTTCAGCACAGAGCAGCGCGCTCGACAGTCGAGGCAGTGCAGAATGAACTAATGATTCTGGGGATGCTTCCCACACGGCTGCAGCAGGATGAAGGTCTTTCAAATGAAAAACAGACATTCTTCCATAGCAGAGAGAGTGCACTATTCCATTATGGAAACTACTGTAATCATATGAAGGGGGGCGCACACAAAAACACAATCACGCAGGCACACCCACTTACAGAAAAGAGCAGTACGAGGGTGTTTGATACACAGATTAAGTTTGCAAACAAGTCTATAAGGTGGGTTCGTTGTCATTATCACAGTGTGCGCTCTAACCCACAGATCAATTTGCATATTTAACTGCAGTTTACGCCCCTCGGGGGGCACAAGAGTATTCAATTCAGCTCTTCTATATGTCACAGCATATCACCCACATCCAGCAGGTTAAGAACCTGTTTTTGTATGACCCATATGGATGTGTGGGAGGTGACGCAGTACTGTAATCAATATTAATTATATAGACTGGCTCGTTGTGGCGTGAGTGGGTTATACACAGTGGAATAGAGGCAAAGAGATGAGTTAAATCCTCTGGTTTCCTGCTCCTGCAGGGTCACTGCCACTGGCTGTGGGAGTGAGGAAGGATACAGAATATGAAAGTACATGTCCAGCACTCATTATTTCTAATTTATGTTCAAAACTCTGACTTCTTCTCCAAGTTCAAGCAACAGGCAGACATATTTATTCATTAAAACCATAACAATAAAAAAATTCATATGAAAAATGAAAGTGCAAACTCATTACTTTCAGGAAATCTGATGGACCATTAGCAGCTCTTTCTTCTTTTCCTCACTTTCTATTATGCAAAACATATTCTGAGCTGTTTTGACAGCTTTGTTTCCTGGATACTGCAGTAATTTGACTTTTTTTTTGCAGGCTTCTATAAGCAAAATGTAAAATTCTGCATGCAACACACAATACCAGAGCCTGGCCACTACTGTAGCATGTCCGTGCCTTCCCAAACCATCCATGGAAACTGGATGGAAAAACAAACCCACAAAGACTTCTATGCCCTGCTTCTGACATTAGAGTGCAAGCGGAGTCCTTGAGGACCGGTGGGAGTAATTTTGCACAAATGTTAATGGAGAGTGAAAGAGGATGTTCCTCTGTGGTTCCCAAATTTACAGTCCAATGCCGGGAATACTCAGAGGGGAGGACACAAGCAGGCCACAGAGGAGGTCAGGGATTCTGTCATCATCTCTGTGTGTTTGTGTTACTATAGTCACACCCTTCTCAGTCTCTCTCCCTCTCTATATCCCAGGCACACGCCGCGAATTACATAATGCGTCCCCACCCCTGCACTGCTGTAGAGCAAAACAAAGGCACCCTGCCAGCAGAAACACAGCAACCGAGGCACACGAGGAGAGGGTAGAGCGTTTGTTTATCTGCACATCTTTAACAAAATGGTAGATAGAAAGAGAGCAAAGACAGAGGTACGCATTTGTTTACATATAAATGACCACGTGAACGCCCTTGGCATCCAAAGGCAAAGGAACTGCTGTGTTTTCCTGGCAACGAAGGCGGCACGGTATTTCTCCAAACAGAGAGGATCCCGAAGCTTCCCTCAGAGTCATGGCTACCACGGCTCACCCTCACGGCTTCCTCGTGTAAATATCTGTGCTGCTGCAAACCAATTTGAGATAATAAATGCTTATTTTAGTGGTCGGGAGGTTCCGAGGTAGACTTCAGAGAGCATATGCTTCATAGTCTACACAGCGTGATATACATATGTCTCGTATTAGAGCACGCTGGCAAACAAGGGCGTAAGTGATTACTGCCCACCAAAAATCTTATTAGTGGTTGTGTATGTTAGGAGAGCGGAGTGTAAGCTATCATAGAGCATATTCTTCTTCTTACATAACAAGCTGCAAACACGACCCCCTCGCGCTGAATGACACCCATGAAGTGGAGCTCTGGAGCATGGAAAAGATCAGGAAACCCCAGCGTGGGTGAATGGAAAGGGGCGAGGCAGCACTACCTTCAATAAGGACGAGAAAAATATTCTACTCAGAGCGCCCGAATTATTAAACAAGCAGGGAATTATTATGGGGTTGCTCATATTTGCCTCATTATGGCTGCTGGGGTTGCTGAGGTAGTGTGGGTGAGGGCTACATGTGGGCTTTGCGACCATCCCAGTGCCATCTAAAAGAAAAAATTGGTGTAATTGTACCATAACCTCAGCAAAAACAGCACAAAGGAATCCATACAAAATGTTAGTGGTGATGAAAAGCAGAGCGCTGCATTGTGTAACATGACCACAAAATTTGAAGGAAGCGAGAAAACCAAAAAGACAACACAGTTTGAGGACATTAAAGTCAGACAGAGCCACTTATAGGGCAACTGCTTACAAGTGTGGTTTTAAACAGAGCATAGAAGGGAAGAAAAACTATTTGTAGGATCCTTGAACTGCTTTTTAAAAACACTGTGCTGTACATACTCCAATTCTTTTGGCTCCTTCTAACCATTAAACACAAAAAAAATGATCATCGCCCTTACAAAGCACATTGGGCTGCTGCCCTGGGAGTTTGGTGCGCTTAAGTAGACTGTACTGTAAGCAAGAGGCTTTAATAATTTAGTGGACCATGGATCGATATGCAACTTAAACATGCAGTGGTACTTTGTCTTACTTAAATCACAAAGGAGTCTGATGTGCAGGTTGTTCTGTTCTCCTACAAATGAAACAACAGGACAGCAGCGAAACGCAGATGGAAGTTCGCCCTCAGTCTCGAGGGTGCCAACTCCTGATCTTTGATCTATAAAACGTGATATCTCAGGATATGATCAGGCTGGGAGAGGCCCGAGTGGGCGGGTGCATGTCAATTAGGCTGAGGTTAGTGGGCGAGGGAGTCAGTCTCCTCTCTGGTTGCTGTCATGACAACCACAAATCTTTAATGCCCCCCCCCCGCTCGACATCTTCCAGCCCACTCCTCTCTCTGTGCTGTCTACGATGACTAGGAAATATGATTACCGTTACCCCCAGGGCAAAGATGACGTAACGGCAAAGAAAACGTTCACACCTTTCGATACCAGCGCCCACCTGATGTGAGTTTACAACCTTGCACTTATGGTGGGGGGGGAGGAGTGTTGGGTAGGAGGGGAAGCCCATCCAAACAGATGAGCTGCAGATCTAAACATGATCTAAACTTCTAAAAAAAACAACCTATGTCAAACTAGATCCCCACCCTCCTAATGGATAATAATAATATTACATTTCACCCTACATCGAGCAGCATCACAACTGCATCTCCCTGGCACTGGATCCCCGCTGAGAGTCCCTCTGCCTGTTGGCCAACAAATAACCACCAGGCTCATACACCCTCCTCCCGTCACTGCCAGCTTGTAAAAATTCATATTTTACTCAACAGCCTTCCCTGCTGGGCCTCGCCGAGCCAAATGGCGGCCATCGACAGCACTGTGGCAGCGTTTCATGGCAGCCATATGCACAAAATTCACGTGTTTCAGATGGCCCCAACAGTTTGGCTTCAGCTTCCCCTGTTATAGCATCAAAGATGTGTGCGTGTGGGGAGGGGGATAATTGTTTTTCACAAAAACAGCATCTGCGAGGGGTTTGAGGTGTCACCAGCACACCAACGAGAAGCCCGAAAACTGCTGCTGGACCATAGTTTGAGCCGTCTTTTTAATCACGTCTGAGGTACTAAATTAAAACAAATTCTGTGGAAACGGTTGGTGTCGTGTCCGTGATAGTTCGATCCAGATAGGTGGACTGAAGTGCCTGAAGCTGATGTGTGGATGATAGCAGGAAGCAGGAGGACAGCGGGCGCTTATTGCTGGATCAAACGGGAAAGAGGAGAGGAAGAGGAGAAGGAGAGCGGAGATGACAAGATGGGATTCGGCAGCTGCCCCCCTCTTCGCTGTCACTGCGCGGGAGGGAGTTTGGGATTATGTAACTCGAGCACCTCCACCAGCCTGCTGTACCCACCCGGCTCTGTGCAAACACTCACTCACACGCTACCATCAAACACCCATCAAAGACACCCTCACACTAACTGATGCATGCGCTCACTCACAGACGAGGACATTTTCCAACTCCGTAAAAATGGGCAATCGATGGTGATAATTAGTTGAGCAACCATACGCTAATTAGCAAATAAAGCACACTGATCATTTATGCATAATTAAGTCATTTATTAAGGAATATATGGTACTCCACATTCCCTTCCTCCAGCTGGTTTTCTCTGCTTTGTTTACAGATCATTAACTAAATAATATTAAAAAAGGTAAATGAATTCATGAATTAATAACAATTTAAAAGAAACAGTAGATTGACTGAGATTAAAAACAATTTATTGCAGTCCTGCTTCGAAACAGCACTAAAGCATTGAACCTATTCAGGTAACTGTGGGTAAGACATTTGCTGTTTAGATAATGTTCCTGCTTTTGTTTGTCTTGTGCAGCTTTTAAAAGAAATCTGGCAGTTTCACATTTGGCTCAGGGGGCCAAGAAATCAATTTATTGGCAAAAATTATTAAGAAAGGATTGTCAGCATTAAGTGAGAGATAAAACAGGCATATACGGTAGAAATCAAAGCTTATGTCCTTTAATTGATTAGATAACAGACAAAATCCACAATTTACTTTATTTCCTCATAAAATATTTAGAAATCTGCTCTCAGTTGTGTCTCATTTGATACCAATTCCAACAATATGGGTTCCTGAACTGTTTTTAAGGAAAAATTGGCAACATAAACATCTTTTTTAATTACTATTACTTTACTTGCAAAAAAAGATTAATCAACAAAGTACTTAGCAGATTAATGAAATTAGTATTTCAGCTGTGCTGTACGTAGCTTCTCCTTACAGTCTTTTAATTTGGTTCCCTCTGATTAGAGCAGGATTAATAGACAGAAAGGCTGAAATCATGCCAGTTGCACCAGCTGTAGGAAATAAAGCCGTCTGCAGCCAAATAGGGAACCATTTCAACTCTGATAAACGCCCGGTTTGTTCTTTTATGTAATTATAGTTTAAATGACAGATGTACAGGCAACAATATTTTCTCTTCTACAGAATCCTGATCGCTCCCTGAATGGCTTCATTTGACAATGACGCTATTATTAAACATGGGCATCCCCTCGTACAATACTCATAACAACAGCTGGCAGATGCATGAGCTGTGCAGAACTCGCCGTCACCTTTAAAGGCAGTCTGTCGATCTCATCTTTGTCTCCTCCAGAGGAGAACCTGAGTTTTTGCTGTCCTCAGCAGCTGACCGGTGCAATAAGTGTCCATAAGGGTTGTCATCAGTGCGTGACACATTCTTTATCATCGCGGACACACCCGTGAAAACAGCCTGCCGGCGGTCTCGAGCAGGGTGAGCCAATCTGAATGCAGAACTGAGACTGAAACGACTCGAAGGAAGTACAGCTTGTGCTTCCTGAGTGACCGAACAAAAGATGAGGAAGCGCAGAGGAATCCCCAATCGCACTGAGTGTCCCATTACCCTGCAGTCAATCATCATCACCAGTCAGCTCAGCGCGATGCGACTGCCACTCCCGCTCCCTTCCTCGCATTAGCTCCCTCTCACTTTATCAAATCTAATCAACACAAAAGCACAGACACAGAGAGAATGATGGGAACACCTAACACCGATGAAGAGGGAGAGAGCATAAAGACTCGGGACAAAAATCGAATCTAAAATCTAATGCGGGTTAAAATTTCTTTAAAGTGTTTTTCTGCTTGATTTCTGAGATCAAATTTCTGGACGGATTCTTAGTTTATACTTGAAGAAGGTTCAGTTTCCTCTGTTGCCGTTAAGTCAGGTCTTTGAAAATAAACCTTTCAACTGCATAGCGTGATACTGCGTGTGCAACACGTTTCATTCTTTTTAGGACTGATTATTTTAATTATGGTTATTGGCACGTTAATATTGATACACCAGTTAAATATTTGAGGTTTCCAAAAATTTAAGCAAATTTCAGTCTTTAATCATTGGAATATATATATATATATATATATATATATATATATATATATATATAGCATAGTGGTAAGACTACACGCCTCTAGAGCGTCACAAAATTGATTCCCGCCTGGGGCATCTGTATCCAGTAAGGGTCCTAAGGCTAGACCCCCCCCATGCGAGCCTACTGCACACACATGCTATGGCAAGGGGGAGCCAGGACGACAGGTCAGGGGGGAGATATCATCACTCCCACCTGAGATTGGGTAGCAAGCCCCAAGTGTGATAGACCACTAGGATCGTTGAGTGCAAGGCTACGAGATATATATCTTTTTTTTAAATTAGGAAATTTAAAAGAAAGTAATGTACTGAATGCATGTGTTATAAATGTATTATAAATTTACATATATATTATGTAAATGTATATAATTTTATTTATGTATATACATTTTAAAAATGATCTGCCTCAGGTGAACACTAACATAAAATAAGCCTATTTTTATGATGAAGTAGAAATATTTCATAACAAACGAATTTTACAAAATTGTAAAGACTGGACTCGATTGTTTTCTTTAAAAGCAGTCTCTGTACGCATTTAGAAGTTGACGAGATGAATGTAGTTCATAAAGGTAAATGCTTTTAGTCATCTAGATGCAAAATGTTGACTATTTAATATCTCACTGCCTCCTTTGATCTATTTTTTTTTCCCTAATAAATGTTTTCAGTGGGTCTGGGCTACGGGCTGGACATAAACTCTTAATACAGATGCTGTGATGTATGTAAAATGTCTTGCTGTAATAAGTAAGTCATTTTATGGAAAAAAAACCCAAACCAAACCTCATCTGAATAGCAGAGAACCCTTTAGCATTAACGGTGGCTGCACCGGGGCACAGGGAGGTCAACTGTGCTGCTGCATCCACACATGCAAAGTAAAAGTTTACTATGCAAATAAAACGAATAACAAGGAAAAGATCCAGAAACAGACTGTGTTACTGGTTTTTGAGTGAGCCGCAGAATCAGGTTACAAACGTAAAGCCGTCCCAGTGCTTGCACAGACTTGTCCCTTACAGAGATTCCTTCTGATTTTCTGACTCCTTCAGTTATATTGCGTACCACAGATACGTGGCTGTTATTTGCATATTACTTGGAGAAATGCTATGTTTTAATTGCTGGGACTGTTTGCCCTCAGAGTCAAAGCAGAGACTCCTTCCCAGTTTTTACTTCTGCAAACCCCATTTATATCTGAACAAATACGTTTTTTTAACCTAAAAATAAATATTTTAAAATCATTATTTTCTCTTCATGTTTACATTTTACGCAGTGCGCCATCAGTTTTTTGGAAAAGTGGTTCAGGGTTGCTGATCCTCATCCTATCCTGCCCCCCCCCCCCCCCGCAGCCTGGAGATCAGCTGCTGTCTGCTAAACATCCCACGAAGCGGGGGCGACAAGGTGGAAGGGATGTGGATGAAGGGAGGCAGGAGTAGAGCTGTTTACCGTGTTGTTTATGAGCAGCGTGTTGAGTGGAAGTGACAGCAGCAGGGCAGGTAAGAGTTAAAAAAAATATTTTAAAAACCCCGGCATCAACTGGAGCTTCAGGCGGGCAGCTTTTAATAATGTATCACCATCAAGAGAGGAGAGATGAGGATCTTATACACAGGGCAGCAAACACACACACAAGCTGAACAATGCCGTGACAGAGGTGCACTTGTCTTAGTTACCTCTAAAAATAATGCTAATAAGAGCTAAAGCTACTGCATCCTCACAGTGATGAAGCTGCAAACACCCAGTCAACAAATGAAAAATAGATCACACCCTCCCTCCTGCACACAGACAAAGACAGAGGTTTGGTGCGCTATCGGTACAGTACTGCTGCCTCCGCAGGAAACTGTAGGTGGAAGAAGCAGCAGACTGGAGGCCACTGATTATTGGGACCGCGTGGGCACCCTTGTGAAAAATTGATATAACGAGAAACCTACCGGGTGGGTAGAAGAGTGCGTGTTTGTGTTCATGTGTAGGGGTTTTTAATGGTGCGGGCGGAGATGAACGTGAACGTGAATATTATCCTCTATCTTTTTCGGTCCACGCACGCATTAAAAACCTTCTCCCCCAAAAAGCTGTATGCACCAAAATAGACGAGAGAGAACCAGACTTCCAAACGCAAAGCCAAGACACGATAAATGATGCGTTCCATCCCGCAGCTGCAAATCACGGAAGGTGTCAAGCTCGTTTTGTAGAAAAATTATTAACAAGCTACCCAAGAAAATTAAGATGCTGCTGCAGTTAATATCCCAGATTTATTATTTGTTTCTAATTTATTCCAATAATTTCCTCTAATATTTACTTTAGAAAAAAAAAAATCAAGGTAATTTCTACGGTTTATGGTTTTCCTTAAAACGAATAGAAAGAATTGACAGATACAGGCACCAGTTTAGCTCACTGGTTGAGCAGATGCCTGTATGACTTATGGCTGTGGGGCAGCAGCCAGGGGTCGAGTCCGGCCTGCAGCCCTTTGCTGCATTTCTTACCATGCACTCGCTCCCTCTTTGCTGCCAAACTGTCAAAAAAGATAAAAAGCTCAAAAATAATCTTAAAAAAAAAATTTGAGTCGTGCAGAGTTGTGATTTCTCTGGATCTCTGCAGATTTGTTTCACTGTTGGTCAAAGCTTGAAAAGTTGTTCCTTAACCCTTGAACCAAAATGCGAAGTCAAAATTGCATTGAAACACAAATTTAACCAGGTGTCAGAACTAAAACAAAACCAGACCAAAAAACAAAATATATTCAACTTACAGAGTTTTAAAACAAACAAAAAAAACCAGCAGAGCCGTAGACGTACTAGCACTAAAGTAAAAGTGGAATCAGGTTTGGGTGTAACAGCTGAAGTTTCTGGTCAAGACTTCCTGTTACCGTTTGCAGTCCAACCATGAAAGCAGATAAAATTGAAAAAGATAAATCAACATCAGAATAAGCCCAATGATTAAAGACATTACTTCAGCCAATGTCTGTTTGTAGAAATTATTCACCTGCATTCAGTCAAAGCTGATTGGTCGGTCCTATTCAGAAGACTTCCAGTACCAAAAATCACGTCTTATGCCTTCAAATTCCACTTTGTTGTTCATATGCTGAATCTGTTTATATATAACATACTCTCAATATAACACCACTATTTAATTTCAATGAAACAACTACTTTACACACGACTGCGACTAATTATTTCATTTTGTTTCTATTAAAGATTCATTTGGGTTTTAAATCCGTCACTTAATTGTTGGGTTGAAAGCATCGGAAACTAGTGAGAAATTTCCATTAGAGCCATCCAGAGCTTAATACTTTACACCGTGCTTACAGTGATTTAATACACCGAGGGAAACATTTAACATGTGAGAAGCTGAAATCAAGAAATATTTAATCAGCCGTAGAAAGCGTTAGGACCATCAGAGATTTGGTTAATCAGCATTAAATTAGTATTAAAATATTATTCGTCACATAAAAACACATGCACGGGCTCGCCCCGGGTTATTTATCCATCGATCCATCGACCAGAAGCTTTTAGTATTCCCAGTTCCCGTCTGGCTCTCGCCGCCGACCGAGCTCTCTCAGCTGGAACAGCTTCCCCCTGCAGCTACGGTGATCTACCACAATAAGAGCACTCAAACCCCAACTAACAACAACTCTTCTCATGTTCGACACCATGTAAACTCTTAAATATGGAAGTAAAGTTTGAACTATTCATTTGAAAAGATATTAAAATGCTTATTCAATCATTCAAACCACTAAAATCAAATCAAACTGTTATCAGTCAATTCCTGATTGTTTCAGCTCTAGCACACATTTCCTGTTCTGTGAGGAAAAAAAACCCTTAAAAACCCTTAACTGAACTGTGAGCAACTTTTCAGTTTGGATTTGATGTCACCGTTTGAGCCCGACAGTTTCACATAAGACGTGAAACAGTCACTGAAATTTAGCAGCGAGCTCTCAACTGTACACAAACACCCACTTCTTTCTTTGAGGAGTCTAAAAAAAGAAGAAACTGGAAGTAAAAACAAGCTGCATGTCAAACTGCATCCAGTCAGCGTCTCGAGTTCCCCCTGGCTGCTGAGGGGCTGTGACACAGAAGAAACAACGCTGCAGCAGTTCCGCTTTACTGAGCTTGGCGACGGACGGCCGATGTGGCGTCAAGCGACGCCTCGATGGGCCGTGTGGGACAGGAAGCACATTTCAGTCACTTCAGCGTGAAAATAAATTTTGCACACGTACGGTGAGCTCCGTGCGTCACACAAGCAACAAGGAGGAGGAGAGGAGGTAGGAGGCAGGGGGGGACCATAAGAATTTGAGGTTTTGAAAGACCTTTAAGGCATTTAATATTCAGATTAATGCAATCAACCCACCTAATTCAATTCTCATTATGATTTTTTTTGCTCAGAGCAGACCACGCTACCTCAAATTTAAGCTTTTCAAATATGATCCTTCCTTAAATTTGTCTTGAAATGAATTAAAACTGAATATTAGTTAGTTTAGCAGCTGTTCTTGAGCTACTTTGTCATTATTACTGCAGATTTCCCATCTGTTTATGGACTTATATTTGACATAAACACTCACTTAGTATAACTAATGCCGAGCATTATATATTTATTTACTTTTGGACAAAATATTAGCAGGCAAATGTTCAGAGCAGGGGAGCATTTCATCAACAGGAGGAATAAAATGAAAGAATATTTTGATGATGTTGTGACAGTAAGAAAATGAATACCTCTCACACATCTGGACAGTAAATCTGAAGCTGAAGTGAGCAGGTAGTTATCTTAGTATGAGGTTAATTCTAATTATAGTGGGAAAAACAAGCTGGAAATAATTGTTAGTTCCACACAGGACCAGTATCGTCCTCTCCAAATCATGCTGGTACAGTCAGCAGTAAATAATAAATGGACTGGTACTTATAAAGTGCTTTTCTACTCTCACTGAGCACTTTTTAACTACAATTCAGCCATTCTTACAAACACAAACATTACTGTGATGAATGCAATGAGGAAAACTTGGGTTCAGTGTACTGGGGTTGAACCGCCTCTTATCCTCACTGAAGCTATATTGTATTTGCAGCCAGCAGAGGCTCTAAGACGTTACTGGTCCTGCAGAGGAAGAATGAGCAGCAGTCTGTTTTTCTTTGTTTTGCGATGGCTTGTTTTTACGGTGGATAATGTGTGATAATGTGGTGCGATAATGCGGATTCACTTCGTTTCCTTCTGTTTTCGCTCTTTATGCTAAGCCAAGCATCTGCCGGTTCGAGGTGTATATGCTTACTACGCACGCACACCTGTCAGAAATAAAGTAAATAAGCATATTCGCCAACTATACCTCCAAGCGGCAACAGGAAGCTAAATGAGGCTTATGAATAACCAAACTAAATGCACAAAGGTGCAAGCACGTTATAGCCATCACAGTGTGCGGTCAACATTTACTTAACAGATGACAAGAAATCCACAGAATATTTTTTAACCACTTTAAAAAGACGTCACCTCCAGTTTGCAGAATCTGTGGTGCAGGGTTTTCACTATTTTTTGACTAAAGGCAAAACAATGATGAGGAGGGGGAGAAAAGCCAAAATAATAGCAAACGTGTCAGATAAATACTTGGTTTCATTCGGCATAAATGCAAAACAGTTAAGCGCAGATTAGAAATGACATATTTACATTTCAAAGTTAAGAAAAAGTGAAACTTCATCACAGACTTACACATCAATCTGTTGCTGTGTTTCCTGCAATCCTGCACAGAGTGTGGCACATCAAACCAGATGGCAGCGCTGCTTCCCGTCACAGCAACATCCAAAGATAAAAACAACTTTCAAACACACTCTGGATCCCTCAGGCTCGACTGCCCCGATGCCCAACTTTGGCTGATTACTGAGGCGCCGTGAATGAGTGACAGCTCACTGACTGCTTCCTGTCTATGCCGTTCGCTTTGACGACTCAGACTTGAGGAAAAGGTGTCCCACAAGCCTTCACCGACCCCCCCCCCACAAAAGCTAAACTTCACACCTCTGACCTCAGAGGGTAAACAGGAAACGCTGCCGAGAATCCCCGAGAGCGTGACGAGTGGGTTCTTTCACAGGACAAAAACTCACTTCTTTGCTGGACGCTGCTGATGTGAACTCCTTTTGTTCAGGAGACAGAAGGAGACTCTGCAGAGAACAACAAGTGCATACTTAAGTCTGTGTCAACACAAGCAGTCACAAGCCTGCGTTTCCGTCCTATCAGCTGTGGCTGCGCAGCAGCACGGGGCGTTGCCTGCGGTTTCCTCAGAATAATGTGACGAGGAGGGGAATTCCTGTAAGGCCCAGGGAGAGGGGGGGAGGAGGAAGGGAGGGCCCGGCCAAACAGAGCAACAGTGCAGGCCGGCTGACGTCACTAAAACCGGCTTTGGCACCCTCCAGGGGATCCTTCTCTCGGCCTCCCTCCCTCTCTCTGTTTGTCTCGGAGGAATTTAAAGCGTCCTGCCAACTGCTGGTTGCCTAACAGCTCACTCACGGGCTAAAGAAGACTGAGGTGTTTACCAGAGGACTTTGCTTTTATCCCCCCCCCCCCTTTTTTTGTTTTTTAAACATCACAGCCTTAGTCTTTCAGTTCCTTTTTGACAATGAGGCTGCACGTTAGTCTGAGGTGTTTTTTTTCTTCCTTTTCACATTAAAAAGCATATCATTCACACACCACTGTTCATTTTCATACCGACATCAACACACTGCGGGAAACTTTTGAAGTGTTTAATCCTAAATTTCATTTGAAGCAGTATTACATGAGTCTTAAATTGAGCTTTTTTCCCATCTGAGGACACCATGGTTTTGATTTTTTGTGCAGAGACTGCTTCTGCTTTTACGCACACGTTATTCAGGAAATACTTAGTGTGTATGCATTTGATGATATTTAACAAAGATCCTAATACATTATTCTCTTCAGACATAAAAAAAAAAAAAACAAACAAGCTGTCTAATGTGTGTTTTTAACATTACATATGCCAATATTTTTGTGTTTTGGATACAGGACTTTATATTGTTTCAAGGTTTCCGGGATAAGCCAAAGTAAACAATCGAATTAAAAGGAAATGAATCAACAATGTGTGCATTTTTAAGCAACTTCTGGTTTCAGCTTCTCAAATGTTATGACAGATACACCAATTTTGTAAATACGAAACTAAATCTAAACTAATCAGCTCAAATAGTCGACTGGCCTCTGAAATTCATGCTGGTATGTTCACGTATGAGCACAGAGAAACTTTCCTTCTTCTGCCATCATGAGTTATTGAAGTCAAGTGATGGTTTTTGAAGGGATATGGGTTAGACTTTTTTTTTTCCTAATGTGATTTTGAAATGATTGATGGTCAGTTTCCCTCTTTGGAGAGCAGAGTCAAATGCGATTTTCTTTCATTTGCCTGAAGTGTCCCAGCTATAAATACAGCCTCCTCTACTTTGCCTTAAACAACAGCAAACCGCTGCCGCTCTCAGAGGCACCCAGCGGCAATTTTGTTTTTCTTTTCAACTCCAAAATTAAAAAAAAAAGAGACATTCAAGGCTGAGTGTGGGCGAAAAACAAAAAACAAGATTCTGGAAATGGCCGTGAAAACTGCAGAATCTTGTGAGGATTTTTTAAGTCAACAACAAATTGTGTTGCTCAGTTGAAGCTCCCCAAAGGCGGAGCAAAGCTGACTTGACGGACACTGAGGGGGTGAGATAAAGCTGCAAGGTCGCAGTGAGAAACAGCCTGCAGGTCGCTGTGGGAGGGCTCACTCCGAGCTTTTAAAGTGACCAGAGTCAATAGTTAAAAGGAGGGGATTCACCCCGCTCACAGCAGGCAGACTTCCAACAAGTGCTTGGCCTCCTGCGTTACATAAACGCGATGAGCCGGGCAGTTAAATGACAAAAGTGTCTCCCTAAGTGACGCCAGCCTGCACATTTAACCTCACTGTACTGTGGTCTGGTTGGGAAAAAAGAGGAAGCTCCCTCTGCTTTATTTTTGTATTAGTCATTATGGGGAATTCTCAGGGTTTTACAGTTTGGCCGCAAAAGAGGTTCAGAAAATCAGATAAATATTTATCCAGGCCAGGGACAACATGCAGCGTGACCAAGCACTTTTTGCAGTGTCATTGCCGGGGTAAAGAAGATAAACAGTTCACAGGCAAAAACTCCAGGATCAACACGGCACACTGTAATTAGGCCGGCCAAAGCTGCAGCATAAAAAGTCTGTCTTTAAAACTGACCTAAAGAGGGATCACTGTGTGTTTTTGTGTGTGAGTGGAGCAGTGGAGGACACTGCGCCTCATCTCTGTGGGAACATCTGAGTTAATGACAGCCGAGCTGGTGATAATGCAGCACAGCCTGAATGAAGTAATCCAGCTACTAACCTCTAATACTGTCCCTGTGTGTGTGTGTGCTGGCTGTCCATTAGCTTTAAGATATCTACAAACACTCGCACAATCAGGGTTACCACAGCCATTCAGCTCAATACAGCCACGAATTCAACTGCCAAAAAGTCTCCAATCCATGCTGCATACAAGCAGTCGCCCACGCTGACCCTTCATACTCCAAATACCAAACTGAAACCAATCAAAAACCACGTGAGCAGGGCAGTCACAGAGCTGGGAGGCTTTTCTTCTCTCTGGCTTTTTCTGTTTGGGGAGTTCACGTTGAAAATTTCTTCTCTTGGCTTCATCTTCGAATTTTAAATGCATACCGTCACGATCAGAAATCTTTTCAGCCGAGCACAAAAACCACGTTCACACACTCTCATCGGAAACGAGCAGATTTTTGGCAAAAGGGTCAGAATCCGCTGTATATACTTATATTTTATGCTACTTTCATTTCACCACACCACACTATGCAGCCAAATATTGTGTTTTGCTCTCAAAGAAAAACATAGATAACATTAAGATTATACTACCAATACCAGTGAACTTATCTTGGTTGAGATGTCAGATTAGTGGTTTTTATTTCCACTAAACGGATATTTGTCTTTTCTTTTTCATGATTCATATTTTCAGATATTTCAGAGTAAACAGTAAAATGTAAAATCCAAAACAGCGACCTCCATTACACCTACTGCTCAGTTCATCCACTGTCTGAAACAAGTCTACTTTCTCACGATTGGCTGCCCCTCGTAAACAAGGGGGTTTGAACTGCAGGTGGGTGTGGCCTCTGTGCTCACAGTCAGTCCCGTGTGCCTGAGATGACCGTATTAGTGTATAGTGTATGAAGCTGTGTTACAATGTGTTCGGAAAAATGCCAAAAACGTCAAGGAATAAACTTAAAACTAGAGACCTAAGTGGTTTCCGGAAGTTACAGAAATGAGCAACACAGACACGTGCTAACAAACCTCGTAAAAGATTTGAAAACATTCCTGAAACTGACTGATCAAGGACTGTGGAGGACGTTCATATAGCCAAAATAATGAGGCTTTTGGCCCCGCCCACTTGCTATTCAAACCTTCTGTTTTACAAATAGTTATTTTTCATACAGTAGATAAAGTAAGGGACTGCATGAGGAAAAACTGAACTGCACATCATGCAAAGCTGCTCTAGTAGCATCCAAGACTATAAATGCAGAGGGTGGAAATGCCCATAATAGATCCTCTTGGCTTTGCAACGATTAATTTGACTGCTTTGAAACTAAGTATATTTGCTGAAAATACTACAAAAACATGATTCGGCTGATTGAGTACATCTTCCACCCCTCTGCTGAGGCTGATCTTTGAGGAAATGTAGAAAAACTTCTGAACACACATTTATAACTCAGAGGCTTTGACGCAATCGTGGTCCCAATCAGAGGAATCTAACGCGATTCAGGCCAATAAGTTTCATCCAGCTGGCAGCTGTTGCTCTCGTATCTCTGAATCTAATCACAGTGCCATCTTCGCTACAGGAGGAGAGACTATTACAGCCGCCAAGCCTTCTAGGAAAAGAGACAAGTCTTAATTAGATCTGGAGCTTATGGGGCTGAGTACAGTGAGAGGCAGAGAGCAACAAAAGCCAGCGAGCGCGTGCAGGAAACCGGGATCTGACAGTATGCAAGGTCATTGATCATGTTACAGAACAGCAGCAGGATCCTGCTCAGGCTCGGCTTCTGAATCCAGGCTTCTTCTCACCTATTCGCCTCTTTTTGTCTCCCCCCCTCCTTCCTGCTGCGCATACTGAAAAACAAGCCTCGTCTCTCAACCATCACACCCTCCTCCACCCGCTGCCTCCCACTGCTGCCCTCAGGGGAGGAGCTGAGATGTTAATGAGGGCTGTTGTGATGTGGAAACACGGGGCATGTTAATGGCATGAAAATCCATTATGATTTAATTTAAACAAATCTCCTCTCGACTGTAGGATGAAGGCTGCTGTTGTTTCAGTTTGAACCCGGTGTGCGGCTGAAAGGTTTAATCAATTAGTCGATCTGTGATTGTTTAGGCTGAGTGGAAATGCCAGACATTTACTTTGCTTGTCGTTTTCTCTTTTACATTATTGGCGTTTGGAGATTTACAGACATCGTGTAGAGCTGTGGGAACTTTCACTTTGTTACTATTATTATTTTGACATTTTATGAAGTGATAACAACTGTCAGGTTAAATATTAGTTGTAGCCCAACTAATTTTTTATATTTGCTGCTGTGTACACAAATTATTTGGTGGATTATGTTGCTTAATCCTCCTGAAACCAACAAATCTTCAAGTCTAAAATGCTGCATATATCATATGTAAATATCTGCATATTTACAATAAATCAATTCTTCTGAGGTCCTTTCAGGACTTTTTTCTAATATTTTGATAGTTTTAAATTTGAAAGAAATGCAGGAAAGCCATGTGGAGCAAACATTTATACATAAATATGTTCATTCAGATTTTTGGCATAAACATGGTGGTTTGAGATATTTTCATTATTCAAAATAAATCCACTGCAAGAAAATAATTTTGAAAAACCAGAGGCTGAAGAAGCTGAGCTTTCCCATAACCCATTTCAAACGCCTTACTCTCAGTTTATGGCACACGTTTCATAATCGTACATGAAACCAACATGTCACAGCAAGTTTCTGTGATCTTTGACTGACTCGCGACTTCTAGAGAAAGCAGCACAAAACCATTTAACAAGAAGCCACTTGATAAAGACTACGAAGGCTTTCTCGAGCCAAAGCTTTTTGAAAACATATTCAGTGACGACACCACAGCTGCAGTCTTTTTACATACCGAGAAGTGTGCTTGTTCC
The DNA here is from genome assembly GCF_041146795.1 of Maylandia zebra. Taxonomy (NCBI): domain Eukaryota; kingdom Metazoa; phylum Chordata; class Actinopteri; order Cichliformes; family Cichlidae; genus Maylandia; species Maylandia zebra. Next base: position 10,130,191 of record NC_135187.1, read on the forward strand.
TTACAGAGTGCCATCGGCTCGCTCGGAGAGACCGGTGGCCGGCGCTGTAGACTCCCACAGGGCTTTCCTGCAGCTGCTCTGCGGCTCTCTCTGGTTTCTCTATCTGCAGATGCCGCCAGACAACCATCTGCTTTTATAGCTCATTTAGCACATACACGTTCTTGCATATACGGGGTTGGTGCTGAATGTAAACACAGAGGGACATGTCTCAACAGAGGCCACAACAAACAGCCCTGTGTATGTCAACCAGCGAAACAAATCAAATCAAAACTATTTAACCATTTAAAAATCTAAAAAAACAAACGAACAAACACTCGCCGGACACTTTATCGAGTCGGCTCAAACCAGTTTTCTTGAACATGACAATGAGTTCACCGTACTTTCAGAACTGTCGTAATTCCTCACGGCACCGATTCAGCAAGGTGCTGGAAACAATGCTCAGAGATTTGAGGCCATATTGACACAATAGCATCGCACAGATGCGGCAGATTGGATGGCTGCACATGATGTCAATCTCCCATTGCACCACACTCCAAAGGTGCTGTACTGGATTAAGATCTGGTGACTGTGGAGGACATTTGAGTACAGTGAGCTCATTGTCATGTTCAAGAAACCAGTTTGAGCTTCATGACAAGGGGTGTGACATGGTCAACAACAATACTCCGACAGAGGGCCCAAGGTGTGCCAAGAATATTGTATATGTACAATATATTGTATATGTACAATACAATACATATCTCCTGCATACATAATGCTTGGTTTCAACTTCAGCAGGTTGTCTCAACCACATCTACGTGCATAAATGCATTGGGTCGCGTCCATGCAATTAGATGTTTGCTTTAACAAGCATTTGAGCAAGTGTACCTCACAATGTGGCTGGTGATTTTTTCACAGAAACTAAATGAAGGTCTGAAAGGCCCAAAAACGTCTGTGTGAGATGATATCATCTTGGTATCATCAAATCTTCAATCAGTTGGTAGTTTTTGCTCAACATGTTGATATATATGTTTTAAAAACAAACAAACAAGCAAAAACAGGGCTCCATAAGATATTTTCAATGATTTGTCAAACAAGTCTGAAAGATTTTCAGAGATAAAAATGCCACATTAAGGCACATTAAACTAGGACAATGTCTGTTAATCAGCTAACTGAATGATCGCCAGCATTATTTTAGGTAAGCTGTGGTTGTCTGACTGACACCACTGCTGCTGCTTCTCCCTCTCTGATGTTGATATCGCTGCCCACCTCCACCTCCGCCCCTTTCACTGTTTTCTGAGCGTTTCCTCTGCCATTGGCAGTAGGCAGGAGGTAATGTTACATAATCCAAGCGAAAGAGACATGGCGTTCCCTCACTGTCTTTTTATCTTCCTCCTCCTCGTCTCATTCTCAGTCCTCAAATTTACCACCTTGTCCTCCCATCCTCCTCCCTGTTTGTATCACTACCACCATCATCTTCTCCGCTTCTTGCCCACTCCTCTGTCTTTTATTGCCATCGACTTCAAATATAATAATTCTTTCACAATCAATCCAAGTAAATTGAATGATATTTGTGAGAAAGCTGCAGAAAAACTCCTGAACCTACAATTCCAACCTACAACACATCCACTTTGCTCCGATGTAAGGCAAGTAAGAAAAAGCAGCAAATTCTCACATTTAGGAACCATCAGCAATTACCAGAACAGCTCGAAATCACAGTTCAGTCGTCGAATTGATTAATGAACCAATCCAGTCAGCTATACCTCAATTTGGGTTTGCAATAGAAGTTTAATTCATAAAGTAAAGAAGCTTCTGGAGAGTTTCTTTATTGAGATTGAGTCCAAATATGATTGGCAGCAAGCGAGTTTCTCACTAAAGAAGTCTTCAAAAAAAAAAAAAAGTCCAGATAGTGCCGTAAAAACCGAGTTAGGATGCAGTTTGCTTCAGCCTAAACCAACTCTGCTTGGTGTAGGCGATGGTGCTGCTCAAGAAGGTTAATTTCACCAGACTGTTAGCTGCCATACAGCTGACAATCTCACACACACACACACACACACACACACACACACACACACACACACACACACACCTCCAACAGCTAATCTTCAGAAAAGTTCAGAGTTATTGTGACCAATAATATCAGTAAACCTCTTATTTCCAGCATTAATGGACATTTAACAGCCTTTTATCAGTGGTCATCACTCCCATACTCACATAGACATCCCCAGTAAGTAGACTCCAGCAGCCAGTAGCCTGAATCCAGTAAATTTCAGCCAACAGACTTCGCACACTGACCTTTTGGCCTCTTGCTAGAAGAGCGCTGCCCCTACTCTGTCTTTCACATTTGCCCAAATGCCACAGCTCTGCAGCATCTGTTCACTAGAAAAGCTCCTCCTTGGTGGTTATTGGGTTTAGGTTTATGTGGCTGAACTCAAATTGTGTGTTTGTGAAAGTAACTTGTTGCAAATGTGTAAACTTAGCTCCTGTTCTCTCGTGTTGTTTAAATCCCCACAGAAAAAGGCAGTGGGAGCTCAGCAGGAATTATCTGCCATACATTTCTAAGCTTTTTTTCTCCTGTTTTGTGTCCAACCAGGGAGCACGAGTTTATGTTTGATCCTGCAGCTCCTGTAGTGGCACTACTCTTTCTTTATTTCTAGAAAGAGTAGTGCTTTTTTTCACGTTTTGGGCTTGGAGTCCCCGATGTGTATCCACTTCCTTTTTGTTCATTTTTCATTTCTTTATTTGTATTTTTTGCTTTTCACTTTATACATGAATAGGAAGTCATTTGACTCAAGCGAAAGAATGATCAGTAGTTTTGATTTGAGGTATGAGCGTGTACTCAAATTAAAGGTCATAACATCTCGGTCATAAGACCTACCTGGTATTTCCAGGTTGTCTACATGACCTAGGTTACTTTCTGTTTATTTATGATATTGTGGTATAATAGTAGCTAAATAAGAATGATTTCTTTGCATATATGTGTGGTATACAACCAATAATTAGGTTTTATTGACAACATTGATGATAATATTCAATTAATTTCAAAAGGTGAGCCAACTATCAGCATTGTATTTCTCCAAGCATCCATTGAGCGTGAAGCAAAAAAATCAAATCAAATACACAAGAAAAGTTTATGCCAGTTTATATCCACTGCTGTAAAACAGTCTTTGCCATCAAACCACCGAAGAAAAAGATCACGCAACAAGATGGTAGCTTCAAAACACCACAGGTGAAACAAACCTAATGTACTAAGTGGACCTTTAAGACACAGCGTCAAGTAAATCATCATTTATTTTGATTATTTCCATATTGGCGGACACACATAGCGAGCGAGTGTGGTAAACAGGAAACCGTCCGGCACCGGAGTATTGACCCGTGTGCTTCAGGGAGAGCTAACGAGATGATGCACGTAATAAAATTACTGCAGAAAAAGGCAAAAGGGGGGAAACCTTGCAAATAAACAGATCTCCAAGTAACTCTTAAACACTCTGGTAGCATAACAGGTATTTCTATTCTTGCATGAAGCTGCTCAGCGGGGGAAGGAGAGGAGCTCTGTGATGATGTCATACTGTGTGGAAGAAGAAGAAGAAGAAGAAGCCAAAAGTGTCTAAGTTCAGCTTCACTCTATCTCTGGACGAGCTGTTGCGTAACGCCTCCAAGCTCATCTCCGACTGCAGCTCACAAGCTTACGCTCTCCTCTAGCTCATGTTGTGCGTCAGCTGCTGCTGTCCGGCCACCGAGGCCGAACTCGTTGCCCCAGACGAGCGCTGGAGTGTCTGAGCTGGGTTGCTGGTGGGGATTTTAGTGAGTTAAACCCCTTAACCGAAGTCGTCGTAACTTAGATCATATTTCAGTCAATGCTGATAAAGTTTTGAAACTATCAGACACTCAGTTTCTTTTAATTTAACCATCGAAGGAAAAAAAGACAGAGAGAGAGAGAGCTGAAATTATTTGCCGCTTCAGAGCATTTGAAAATTTGAGCTCCTCAAATGTGATGACTTTCTGATTTAATTCAGCATTTTTATGCATCATTTCCATGCAGCACTTGTTGCACTTGTGAAGGCAACAGCTAATCTTGAGCTCTGGGGAGGTTATGGAGAATATCTTCTGCTATTTTCTGGCATTATGTCAAGAAAATAATGAGCAGATTATGAGCTACTGGCAGAATTTTTGAAAACACAAGAAAACAGGTGAATCTTAATAAATGTTAAACTCGTTTTCCCAACACATCAGGATGAAACAATGCTAGAACAAAAGGGAGACAAACTAAGGAATAATTACAAACTTCTACAAAAACCTGTGGTTAGATGAGCAAATGAGTAGGAAGGTACAGACAGAAACAAGCAGACAATGAAGCAGCCCACACTGAAACAAAAGCCTGCAGCGAGGAATAAAATACAAACTGATCAGCACAAAGACAAGCTCTTGCAGCGGCTGCACAATACCTGATAGGAGGGAAGAAGAGTACCAAAGAAAGTCGAGACTTTCTCAGAGAGCAGCTGGCTGCTCCCGCTTGGTTTTCCCTCCTGGAGTCAGACACGCTTACGGGGAAACACCTGACATTTCCGACCCAGACGGCAGACACTTTCCCAACCAAAACCCGCTGACATTCCTCTGTGCTCTCTCCGTCTCCCAGAGAGAAGAAGAGAAAAGAAAAGCACAAGACTGAATCGGCACTGCAGAGCGGAAAGCCGAGCGTCTGGCTGCCGTCTGTCCTCACACACTAACGCACAGCTGTGTCTCTGTGCTTTCACTTCTCACTTCTGCCTGGTTTCTCTACTGTCAGTGTAGCAACCACGCTTCTTTCTCCTCCCTGCCTGGCTTCGTGTTCCTCCCCCCTATCCTCTCCTCCCTCTTCGCTCTCCTTCCTTTCTTTTTTTTTTCTAATCCCTACTCTAAATCTGGGAAAGCCCTCACTGCCTGAGAACTGACTTCCCCGAGCTGTGTATCAGTGCTCTCTTCCTGCAAGAAAAACCCCCCCCAAAACAAACAAAAAAACAAAGCAGGATGGGAGCTCTATAAACACCACAGGTCCCTAATTCCCCTAGGCTCACATATACACACACAGTCCACATCAGATTATCCGCTAACCTACATTGGGCATTCAACCTCCCACACCCCCGTAGAGGCTATAAATACCCGTCTATCTGCTCTGTGCATTGATCTGATCTGTGCAGACGACTGTAGGGACTAATGAAGACGCTGAAACACAAATGTCTGCGGGATGTGTAATGAACATTTTCAGTCTGAACCGTGCGCAGCTCTGCCACCATGTAAACATTGCGAGATGTCTTTTCAGAGGGATAGAATTTTGTGAAATGCATCGATCAGTTACAACATCAAAATTGCAGACACGTGAACAACACTGAGCTTTCATTACAATGCCTGGCATCTCTGTGGTTGTTACGTTGAAACACGCATGCCCATCTAAACATCGTTTCCGACAGAGCACACCCTCCGTGGACTTGGCAACGGTCCCCAAAGGAAGAAAAATGCGCAAACTGCTCTAAAAAAAGCTTAAACTGGCCACCAAAACCAATACGTCCCAACATGATTGGGAGCGAGCCACTGCGTCTCCAGACCTGACCGATCCAATGCCAATGGCCAGAAACCACAGAACACATCCACTTTTCACACATTTCAAAGGCATCTAAAAATCCAAAGTAGTCAGTTTCAAATACTAAAAACATATATGCAATACTCCTATAGACTGACTTTAACCTCTGCCATTAAAATGTGTTTTCTGAGTGTTACTTTTTTGATCATCCATCCATCCTACCTCCTCCAGGGTCGCTGGAGGGACTGGAGCCTCCAGCTCTCACAGGGCGAGAGGCGGGGTACCCGCCTAAACTGGAGCCACCAGTTTATTGCAGGGATAACACAGAGAGGACCATTCACATGGAGACTCCACAAAGTTTCGTGTTCTACAATTACAAGGATATAAATCTTTTTATAAACTTTAAAAGAGACTAGCTAGCAGTTAACCCCACTTGTCATGTCTCTACATACAAAGACTGCTCGAGATTTCCACTCTCTATCATTAGAACAGATTAGATAAGGGGCAGGTGCTTTGTAGTTCATGTGGCAGTTGATATGTTAGCTTAGCGTACCAAACCACCTTAGATGGGGCTAACAGTAGAAACAAGCCATATAATATTTTTGGTATTTGACTAAGTAGCCTCCTGGAGGCTGGGTAGACCCAGAACACGCTGGACAAATTAAGTCTCATGTCTCGTTTCAGTCAAGTTTAACAAAAACCCCACATAGGATATCTAGATGAGCAGTAGAAAATGCAGTGATTGAAGTCAATGGTACTGCAACTTCTACAAAAAGTTAGATTAGAAGCAGCTATGAACCAAATTGAGGGTTAATGTTTTGGAAGGATTTTTTTTAACTAATCATTTCAGCACCACAGAAGCTTTCTTTCATCACTCACCCCCAGGAATAAGCTTCTCTCCTCTGAACACCTGTACTCGCTGCCTGAGACTCATAGTTAGTCATTCTGTGCACATGGAAAATAAAGCCTTGGTACAGTAATAAACAATACCTGCATTTCATTTCACGAGGCACACCTGAACTAAAGCCTGAGTCACACATCGAGGCCCTCCAGCACCGCACACAACTTCTCATCCCTCTCACAGAGTTTCACATGGCACCAGCTAAAAAGGGGTTTGGGGGTGGGAGCAGATTTGCTTAAATCATCCTGAAAGCAAGGTCTAAAAATACAACCAATCAAGCTTTTCCTCCAGCTTTTCCTCAGTGAGCGCCCTAACGAGGAGGAGGGAAGTCGGGGATCATCGTGGTTTAGAATTCCCGAGAGACTCTTGAACCCGAGAGGCATCGGGAGCTCCGAAATCTCCCCTCCACTGCCAACATCTCTCCCCATGGCAACAGCAGCTAAAGGAAGAGATGGCCCGTGTTACGCAAGAGGAAGAAGCTTTTCCAGTAGGCAGAACCCCTTCCTCCTCCTCCTCACCCTCCTACACATATTTTCACAGCCTCCTTATTAACCGTTTTTACATTTATCCCCATTGCTCTCCTAACCAGACATCTTTCTCCCTCGCACTTTCACACGCTGAACTCTGGCACGCTGCCATCCACGCCGTTCCCTTCCCTATTATCAACCGCTGCTTTGCCCCCTTTTCTTTCTCCCTTTCACTCCCCTGTGGGTGGCATTCATCTTCGTCCAAAGCTGCAGAAACGCCGCTGCTGGTGCTCCACGCCTGAGCGGCTTTCGATTTAAAAAAAAATAAGCTGGTGCTACAGTCAAATGACCTGATAGCTCGTACGACAATTGCTCAGAGGCTCAGCGTGACCGCTTGACCCAAGTTTCTGCAGGGTTCACCACGATAAGCTAAAGACCTTTTTTAAAACCCACACACAATTAACTTTAATACATGTTTGTGTGTCACACTGACTAGAATATAACAATGGCATGGAAAACAAGCAGAGACAAGACTGATCTGTTATTGCATAACACTTTTTCAGTGCCTCGTTATGTACACCAATAATCCCTGAAACCAAAAGTACACCAGAGGCAGAAAATAGAAGATGGTGTGAAGTTTTTGCTAAAATTGACACCCAGAGTTAGAAAGTAGTTGGCAGTAGTTACAGCCAGCAATTAGTTTAAGACTTTAACATTGTTATAATAACGTATTAATTGGAGATCATTTATCTTAGAAGGTAGATCACACCCCAGTACTCCCCTACCAATTCTGACTACATATCTGACTATGCCTTCTCACACTACAGGGTGCTTGTTCTCATTTACCAACTAGGCAGCACCCCCCCATCCATGTTCTGTTTAAGACGTACTCACCCCGGAGCCCTTACAAGCCATTAGCCCATTACCTTAAGCCCAGCACACTTCACCTTCAGACTCTCTGTCATCACCGAGTCCGGCCGTGTCGGTACCAGAATCACCAAGTTCTCTCATTGTCCAGAATTTCTCCTGATCTTTTCTCCAGCCATTCTTCCATATCTGAGCAGCTAGTTCCACTTCATACAAAGGGATCCCAGTACACACAGTTAAGCTCATGGGCCACTGGTCACTACAAGCCTATCAGTTGCATAACCACAACAATCTTCAAGATATTCTAAATGCTCAGTCACTGCTGCTTCTGGAGGATGTCTTCTTTGGTGATCTTCGCTGAGGACTTCTCCAAACCACAACCACAGAAGCGTGGTTGTTCACAGCTTCATGGCACACTTTTCACTGCTTAAAACTTTGCCGTTATGGTTCATCGTTCCACTTGATTATTGTCACAAATTCAAAAGTGTACTTATGTGAAGCGGGGGTGGAGGAAGTAGTAAATTCCATTGGACAGTTACACACACACTCATAGAAATAGAGTTATATTAAATAACTATTTTCCTAGCAGATCCTTTTTTTGCAGAACGGTTTCTCTAAAGTTATTGTTCCCACATAGACAGATATTTTACCAGTAAACCACCATTTAAAAAGTAAGTAAATAAATTATGATGTTAAAATCTAAACTTTTTATATTTCATCTTTGTGGTGTACGTCTGCATCGTGGTTTGTGCATGCATGATATTAAAAGCATATGAGTAACATCAGAAATGAACTAGGCCTAAAATGATTTTCTGCAGTAAAATAATAATGATGATTTTAACAAGATATGTCTGCAAACTAAATTTCTCTATTAAAAATGGAGTGCATTACACACAACTGCCCAAAGGTGTGCAAACTCTCTACTCTCTTCCTCAAATGTTGCTGTCTACGTGCAAAAAGAAAGGTCCACAAAACAATTTTCAAACAATAGGAAGAGCATGTGTTATCAGCACTGATGATTTCAAGGCATTGAATGCTGTAATATCTTTGGACCCTGTGACATTGTCCGGCAAAGGGTTACCAGGGCTCCACCCATGAGCCAAGCCCAGGAGAGCGGCTCATCAGGTAGCTCAGCAGGTCCGGTCAGGTTGTAATTTCCTGTAAGTTCCTGGCTTTCTGACACAACTACCTGGTAACCATAATGGAGCATTAAACAACTAAAATGTTGAGTATTCAGCCGAATATTTCACTCAGGAGTTGGCACACAACAAAAACAAAGCAAAAGGTTGGTGAGGAACAGAGTCCAAATATATTTTAGAACTGCTCGATAACGGCTGCATGTGTATATAAACAGCAGTTTACTGACAATCTTTGTATCAAGCTAAAAAATCAAAGCCATAATCCCCGTAGCTCTGAATCTGGGCTACTTTTAAAAAGCCAGCTAGTTCATCTGTGTTGTTAAGAACAATTCTATGTATGAATCTAAAAGAAAGGAGAACAAACTACAGGATAATGGTGAAAACAAAAACAGTTTTACAAGCTGTTTGAAGTTTGGGCCTTTCAAAGTTGCTCAGTGTGTGTAAATACCTACAGATAAGTTCTCACACCCTTTCTCTTGTACCGATCATGCATGGTAAGCTCCGCCCCCTCTCTGAAAGCGTGTATGCGTACACAGTAACGGTCAAATATCTGCACGCATGTCATTAAAATATCGACCCGACCTTGCTGACCCTTGTGACTGTTTAGGGGGTTTCAATCTTTCACCATCGACCCGCTGCAGTCCACTGGGTCCGGACACCCAAGGACAGACCTCCTCCCCTTCACTTATCCTGCTCCCCTGATACTGACAGACCCTTTAGGGCACACAGCACTCACTTCCTCCCACACCTCCTCCGCCTCCTGGCTCCGTCGATGTTGAACAAACACAAACCACACAGATGAAACAACATATTTCCTGCTGATGGCAAGTGGCCTGCACAAGCAGCACGGAAACAATCAAAACAAAGAGCAGAGTTTATGAATGAACAAGCAGCGCTCCGTGATATGAGGCAGGGCTCCTGTTTTTTTTTTTAAAGAGGCCCTACGGAGGGAACTTGTTTGCTGACATGCGAAGGGTCCAGCGATTCGTATAAAATGCCCACAGTCTGGAGTTGTACAGCTTTCAGCTCCATTATTCAGCATCCTGCTTTCTGCTGACTGTCTGCTGAGGCCTGTGCGCGTTTCTAAAGTAAAAGTCACAAGGATTCATGAGTAACTTTTAGACCTGCAGTGTGGCTCAGTGGTGAACCGGAGCAGGGTTAGGGAGTTTTTCTATGCCTGCTAGTGTCGAGCAATGGCGACTATTTTGATAAATTAGTGCCGAGGTTGTTCTGGGAGAGCATAAAACAGGTAAACATGTCAAAGGCGGGCAATCATTAAGTCACTGTTTTGAAAAGGGTCACACTCACTGAATGTGTGTGTGTGTGTGTGTGTGTGTGTGTGTGTGTGTGTGTGTGTGTGTGTGTGTGTGTGTGTATTCCTGCTGAAAGCATGCAAAGTGTGCTCATTATGGAGTGCAGCTTTCTTGAAAATGGCTCGAAACAGTGAGTGAGTGAGTGATGTCACTTGTCACAGGAAACCAAAGGCAAAACTAAATGAAATGCAACATGTCCAGCTAGCTTTCTGAAGATCAGTTTGAGTTTGTTTGCAGTGAATGCAGCTCACCCTGCGCTTTGACATTGCCCCACACTGACTGCCTGCATGATACTGCACTGATATAACTGTGTTGGTGTTCCTCCTGCATCATCAAAACAGTGCTAGCCCAAGATCAACATAGCAACGGACCAATGACATCACTGCAGTAGATCTTCTGGTAGAAGTTAGCTAATGCGAACCACCACGAGTAACCTAAATTTGGCTAACAGGAAACCTAACTTCATAATATATTTATTATATCATGTAAATTAATAAAGAAAACTCCTGAAATTTGTTACAGAAGAAAGGTTCAGTAGCTATTTTGACCCTTATGAACAACACCAACATGCAAATATCTGATGAAGGGTGGCAGCAGATGTGGAATTCCATTGCTAATAATTAACTGAATTACATAACATTTGTTTAATTTTGTATGGAGACCACAGGAGGAAAACACTTTTGGAAAACAATTTTCCATCCAAGCTGACACATCTGGTGAAACAGTTCTTAAACAGTTGCTTAACTTGTAGGTAGCTTATCTGACATTTGACCTCCATAACAGATCTACAGGTCTATTAATGCTCTTCAGGTACAAGTAAAAGATATAAAGTCAACACAGACATCCTGGTGGAAGTGTTGAAACCTGTTCTGCTCTTTCCTCTACAACTACCTTGAACAGGACACTGAACATATACCACATCCTCAGTGAAAGGTCCCATTACAGTTGTCTCATTGCATGCAAACAATGACGTCACTATTCACTGAGGGGAATGGGTACTCAGTGCAGTATTTGCCTGAACAATAGGTGTCACTACTTAAAATCCTACACATCGGCGCTGGAATAAGAGCAGAAGTCAAAACTGGAAGAAGAGAAATGTCTCCAGAAAGTTGCATCTTTTCAGGCATCTGTGTAATCTGGAAATCTTTGAGCTTCTGCAGTGATATTGTTGGAATGTTTAAATCCAACACAATCGTGCACTACTATTGAGAGATGCACGACCCGCTGAAATGGTGATTTAAGTATGTGTCACGCCATGTTTAGCATGTGGAGCGGTTCGGGGGGCAACAGTGAAGGGTGTATTTGGCCGTTTAAAGTGATGAGATTTTGTAAAAGTTAAGACATTTTAGTCAGCCTTTTCTACCCTGCTTCAAAGACCAGGGTGAGCATTAACTTGTTTTAGGCTTAGAGTTAAACTTTTGTCCAAGTTAAGGTTCAGGACACAGACTTGTCAATGAATGTCCTCAGAAAGATATCCAGTGTATGCTTCCACCTCTGACTATTGGACAAAGTGTTCCATTATGTGGTACGGTACGGTGCACGGTGTGCACGGTACACAGTTCAACAAGTTGGAGAAGAAAAAAAGAAAAGAAAAAAAAGAAAAAAAACAGTTGCAACTCGCCTTTGTAGGGAATTCTGATGTCAGAAATCAGGCAAGTGATTGACACACAGTATCTCTAGAATTTGTTTTGAGTTTCCGGACACTCTGAATCCGTTTCATGCTCTTATTTTGTCTGCGTAGTCTTCACTTTGAGACACTGATGCTTTCTGGCTTATTGAAACGTTGGAGCGGAACCGATCCAGATCATTACGCACCGTCATCTCCACCGTAATGGCATCAAGAGCGCTGAAAGTCAAAGCTGACATTTGTGCTGTAGATTGTTTCAAGATGCAGCAATAAAAATCTGAGTGTGGAATAAAGTTTTATCGCAACCGTGCAAGAAAATGTATTTAGCAGAGGCAGGGACATATAGACCAGAGGGGGTTGGGGGGGGATCCCGTGCATCCCCAGCAGCAAATCTCACCCTGCACAGCTGAACGTTAACCTGCAAGGAAAGCAGGCTGCTTGCACTGATAACATTAGCCATGTGCAGCAAACTAACGTGACATCATTGGGCAAAAAGTCACACAATCAAAAATGAGCTCTTAAATAGACATATGTCCATACAACAGGTAACAAATCAAGCAGTTAACCAACAGAAAAGAATTTTTCAGAAGGTCCTACAAAACTGGTCAGCACATCATATTCAAGTGCTTCTTGAATATGTTGATTTTCTCATTTTTAAGTTTCTAATTTTGTAAAATTATCATGTTTGCTTTTGTTTCTTTGTTTTGTGACCATTTACTCAAAATGTATTGGTTTTAAGTAAAAGCAGACCCAGTTTCAGTTCCATTAAGCTGCTATTGTCTCTGCAGTGCTGCATCAACAAACAAACAAACAGTGGAAAAATCCTTCACTGCACGTCACAAAGAGCTTGCTGCAATTTTCTCTAATCATTTCGAATTGCTTGTTGTGATGCAGCCTTCTTATGGGCGTCTTCACTCTCCACAGATCAAAAGTGTTCAGGCTTGGATGACAGAAAGCAGGCCGAGTGAGGCGAGGGGGTGGATAATCTGTAATAGAGCAGAGACGTGCCGCGTGGAGGCTTTTCAGAAAGCGTACGGACATGTCAGGTGACAAGTTTTAACGTGCTGTGTAAAGCGAGTGTGGGGGGGGTCACCTCAGAGTTTGTCGCCTGCAAGAAAAGCAACGGCTTGTGCTCCCACGAGGCCTGTTTGTTAGTCATTCCCCTGCCCGATGCATGTGACTCCCGAGAAGCAGAAGCCCACAGCTGCGCTCTGATTGGCTGATGTGCCGCAGCGATGCTGATGATGGCAGACGACCCACGCAGCAGAGAAACAGCAAGTGTCAGTGTTGATAAATACAGCCCACGGCCTGACCTTAAGGAAACCGCACACTCAACCTCTGCCTTCTCACCCATCTGCCCACCTGTCGCTTCCTCCACCACAACATCTGCTTCGCACAGCAGCAGAGGGCCTGTCATTTCTAGTCAAGGACAAACTTAAATACAACGATGGAGCGCAAATTCAGCATGTGTGTAATCAGGGAGGAAAATGAATGTCCCAGATGGATGTAAAGACACTGGAATTGAATTAATTACGCGGTGAGGTATTATAGTGCTGCAGCAAACTGCTTCCATTAATACTAATAGCAGTCTAGCAGTGTTCATAAACATATAAAAGGCAAATGAGAGTCAGCAGCTCTCCAAGCAGCCTCATGAATCAATGCATGATCTGATAGCAGCCTGCCTGGAAAAATGATGACAAGGTGAGGAGCTTGTTTTTGAGCTACGAATCTGAATGGACCTGCGTGCCTGTCACCGTCAGGGCAGAAGGGGAAACGGCGCCTTTTCCCCACAGAATCAGCCATTGTTGTGCATCTAAACGAACTCTACCCGTTTCTCTGCAGAATCTCACCACTTCACTCTCAGGCAGGAAACTCTTTCCTACAAGAGCCGTTTCTTCTTTTCCCCTCCAACCTCCCTCGACGACACATGGCTGACTTTGGTTTCTGCAAAATGGCCACAGTCCTCAGAGTAACGCCCTTCAACAGGCTGGATTTATGTAACCATTACGGTTCAAACACAGGAGGGATGGGATAAATTAACTTGCAAAGGATACCTCCTTCCTGGTGAATCTCTCCTCCACCTCCTTTTTTGCTGAGCTGAGCTAAGATTGAGACACATGAGATCCTCATTATGTCTGACTAGCGAATGTCATCCCTTAGATGTTAAGTAGCGTAAAAAAAAAAAAGCTCGGGGATGGAAGTTTCTATTTAAATGTCTAAATTTCTGAGCTAGCAAGCTATCCTGGAGCCAGTTGCAAGTGAGGTAAGCAATTGCTAGTTATTATTTTTGTTATACATTTTTTTTAATAACCAAATAAATATTCAAATTTTGCTGGTTAAGACCAGAAATACTAGTCTGCTGAACTCATATTTTCCAAGAAGTTATGGGGTCATTTCCCTCTAGCTACGACTGCAGCGTTGGCGCAGGGCAGCACTCCTCTTTATAAAACCAGCAAGCTACAAACTAAGATAAATAGTGTAGTATTATTAGTATTTAGCAAATTAACGTTTACACACGCAGCAAACACTTTCGTGATGACTTTAGAGGCTCAGTCACTGGTTTCAGGTCATATTTATTGATGTGTTGGAATAGACAGGGCATTGGCTGTTCAATCACATTTCTGGGAATGAGGATGTTTGTAGCGAGCCTTCACAAACCAGTGGGTGATATCACAGTGGTAATGTGCATCCTTATTTACAGTCTATGTTAAATAAAATAAAAATAAAAAAGCTTACAGTTGTAATGTGAGTCAGTCTCCAAAATAATCCAACATTGTGTGCGCGCGGTGTTATGTGCTGCAAAGTGCCACATTAAACCAGCTCTGATTATAGAAAAATGCATTTAAACGATGATATTAAACCTCAAACATTGTGTTGCATTTTTACTTTTTTTGATCATTCTCTCCAATTTCTTCCCTTCCACTCAATTTACCATAAATGTTGCATTCCCAGTGCAAACATGTCTGAATCTGACTATTTCCTGCTGTGCTAAATCTGAGTAAGGACAACTTTGGCAAATGTTTCTCCCAGAACTGTCTGAAGTTTATGTGTGAAAACAGCTATAAGGAGGTGTTATTTTCGCTTCAGACTCTCGTTTTATCCTGCTCTCGTCACATGTTACAGTCCTAATATTGTTTACTTACCATATTTTTTACAATTTGACGTGTTTTTTAGCAGTTTTCCCTGACCCCTTCCCCTCCCCTCCTCATTCGTAGGAGGTTCCAGCAGTCGGACACAAGAACAGCACCTGCAGAGCGAGACTCATGCTGCTCTGTTTCCCTGGCAACCCCTACATTGGGCTTTGCTTGTGCAAACCATTAAGCAATGCCAGCTCTGCATACACACACACAGCTGCACACACGCACACACTGAAGAGCGCCCCCACACAGCCACCCTTTTAAGGGTTTTCCGGCTGGCAGACTTCTTTTTTTAATTTGAGCAGTTTTTCCAAAGCTTTTATTATTATTTTTTTTTCTTTTTACTTCAACTCCAGCAGCCTGACCTGCGTCACATTTTCCCCACACATCATAAAAACGGACCCCCTGGGAGGCAGCAGCCCCCGTCTAACAGAGGCAGGTTTTGTTGGGGCATTTCTCTGCAGATGACATACATCCTCAGAGTCTATAGGAGCTCTCCGCCTCCTCTCTGTGTCATGAGCATATCTCCAAAATAATGTGACACGCAGCCCCGGCACCGGTCCTTTTTCGCCACCGCAGGGAGGATTTCTTCCACTATTCTGGGCCCCTGTGCTGACGTGAGCAGAGGCAAATCCCGCCGGCTCCCACCCTGTTTTTTCCCCTCATCATTCCCGCTCCGACGCCAACGCTCACCTTTCTGGGTTGCCAACATCAATGCTGCTCAACCAAGTTTCCAGGAAGTCGCTCAGCAGGCTGCAAGAGCTTACCTGTGGAGGTGGGAGGGTGCATGTAGGGGGCGGGGGGGAGGGGGGTGCACTCATGCACCAAGCAAGTCCGAGAAGGTCAGCATTCGTTAGCTCCAATTTAACTGAGCCCTTCACTAATGCTTCACTTTGAAAAGTTTAAGCCAAATAATTTGACTGATTGGACAGAAGTTCCTGATACACACCCAAAATGGAGCCCATTACACACACACACACACACACACACACACACACACACACACACACACAGGTCAGCCGTTCTCAGGGGGCCCCTACGTAAATGCCAAAGTGGGTGGTGGCAGATCTGAGGATCTTAGCTGCAACAGGTAAAAGAAAAGACTTTGACAGGCAGCTAATAAATGACGCTTTGATCATTTTGTCTCATGGGAGAAGAATACACGTGTGCCTCCGCAGAGTAACACTCACAGCGCAGATGAAAAAGGTGCACGACTTAACAAATGAAGAAACACACATGCGAGACCTTTTCTGCACAGGGAGGCGGGCAGTGTTAGCTACAGTATTAGTCACCAACGTTTGGTAAACAGGCAGGAGTTTGACAGACATTCAAACTGAGAGTGTGCAGACGGCGAATGGGTTTAGCTGAGGTGGGAGGAAGAAAAGCTGAAGTAGGACTGAGAAGCAGAAAAAAAAAAAAAATCAGCATACCAAAGCACAACCACGAAACTGTAACAGCACCCTTCAGAAACAGACCTGCAAGTTAAAGCTCACAATGAGGAGTTACACCACCATCCAGCTCTTCTTATCAAATTTGCACATTTCTTTACACTTATATGATTGAAAACTGAACAATTTTGAGTTTAGACTGCATCACCTGTGGCATTTTACATACATTTTATAGAAAAAAATATTCAGCAGGCAAATCGATATTGAAAACAGGATTGACTGGGCTTAACTAGCTGTGATTGTAAATTAAATAATTAATCAGCTCTATTACGATTCACAGATTTCTTCCATATTATGTCTGCTGTTCTAACAAGGAGGTGTTATCAAGGAGGTGAATATCAGCTCATAACAAGAGATCTACAGGGCATAAAAGTGACTTTGGGCACTGTGACATGTCAGAAAAAATTGAAAAATAATTACGTGGTAGCTGATAAATCCTGATTATTTCCTCAAATAACAGATGACTAATAACTGATCCACAAAAGATCAAACTATGGGCACAAATTTTATTAAAACTCCATATTTCACGGTCTGAAAAACAAAGACATTTAATCTAATATGAAGTCAGGCATGAAACTGTTAGATCAAAAGTGATAATTAATCACAGCTCTCATTTATAGCATTTAATCCACACAAAATACAATGTGCAAATGTCAGTCATTTCCAGTAAAACAATGATGAAAATACTTAAATAAATGACGATAAATCTATGATTGTGGTTCTATTAAGCTCCATATTTTCTCTACAAGAGCAGCTTTTCAGGATTCACAGTGCAAAATGATCCTTATTTGTCTATTCGGGGCCTTGGAGCTTAAACAGCCCCTCTGTTTAAGCTCCTCCTCCTTTAAGGCAAAATACTTCTCATTGGTTGCCCCTCATGACCCCCTTGGCCATATCCCCCTTGCTGAAATCATACAGGCTAAAGTAGAAACAACTGTCTGAAGCTGAGCTTTTGCCTCTCATGGATTATTTCTCCATTAGATGACCTCATCTGAAACTCTGGCCATGTAAAATATGAGCTTACACCATTGCAGCAGCATATTTATGACAGAAAATAAGGCAGACCATAAGAGGGCATCCTTAAATTTCCCAGCAAAGGCTTTTATGCCAAATCACATTAGCCTTTTGGGTGTTAAACATGATCAGACCAGGACAATAAAGGCGTAACAGGTTCGAAGATAGTGATTTGAGTCTATCTATTAAATAAAATATGTCTTCATTTACTGACTAACTTGTAAATTTGTTTTTCTTCTGAATTACTGTGTTGACATAAACCCCTGAAAAACATGCTAAACTAATTATAAAACAACAAATTACATAAACAAGTCCTAACAACTTAACTGACAAATTGGCTACCTCAAAAAACAGATGTTACCAGGTGTTGAGGAGGTTTGCCACAGAGTAATTACCCCGAGGGAGAAACCGCCCTCCACTTAGCCCCTGGTGATTAAAACCACCGTGCCATCTGCGAGATTCATCTCACATTAAGAGTTCATAGCAAATGAAGAAAGGGCAAAAGTCTCTGGTCTCCAATAGTCATCACTTTCCATCATCAAAAATTCATTTTGCACAGCGTCTGAACTCTGAGCCTGTGTGTCTGCCATTAAAGCTCGCTCACTGTGAGGAGAGGCTAAAATATAAGCCTTTATTCCTTTGTTAAAAACAAGGAATAGACATTAACCCACATTTCGGGATGGCAAAGGGAGCAGCTGCCTTCCTCTTCTCACCATATTCAATTTCACACAATATATGGCCATAAAAATTCCTCCCCGGCGGGTTCCTCCCCGGCCCAGCTCTGCCAGTGTCAAAGTGAAACCTTCTCCAAGGTTGCCACAGAGTTAAACAGGCATCCCTGAACTAGTCGCAGCCTGTCTGTTGTAGTTACTGTTGCTAAAACCCCGGTTTATTCCTGCCTCTGGGAGAGAAGTTCCCTTTGTGTGAAGCTCGCTGCACTCGCACACTGTAATTTGAAGGGACTGTACGGAAACACTGGTTTGGCTGCCTAAGCGTGACACAACACGTAAAAATCCATTTTCTCAGGCCGGGATGTTAACCCTTTCCCTGCAGCACTGCACCAGGTTCACGACCCTTAAGCGGCAGGAGGTCGTGCCCTTTACCACACGGTGATGTTTATCTGGCAGCATCTACTTTTAACTTCTGCCCACCTTGTATTTTTACAAAAAACTATAACCCTGACACTAATAAACCTAAACTGAAATGAGCAAACCCGCTCTATTAAGTAACTGAAAATAAGGCGAAGTGAAAAGAAAACCTCTAATATATCTGGTATTTCCCTCAAATGTGCAATCAGAGTGTTTCCCACCACCACCACCACAATACCACTTAGTATGAACACTATGAAACTTAAGGTGTCACTGAGACACACAGCTGGAAGAGGCCACTGTGCCATTTAAAGACATAAGAGAGACACGAACCCTGAATGAAAACGTGAGAGTTTCATAACAGCAAAGATGGCGCTTGACTCACCCCCTGCCACCCCAGCCAGCCAAGAGTAAATAGAACACTTTTAATTTTTGTTTTGCTCTGATGCTGACGACCATTTCAGACATGTGATGCCAGGCATATCTACCATAGACAGTATAACAGATGGACATAGCTTCCATGTCTAAAAAGTGAAGCCAATGCGGAAGTGCTTAAAATCTACACTCTTAATGGGAGGGGAAGGAGGGGATACCAGTGGTTGCACAACGACTTCTGGCACTAGGAAGTCTAAGGAAAAACAACCCTCACACTTAACCTCTGTAAACACTTCTCTGATGAGTTTTAGGGTTCAAGCCCTCATTTCAAGTCCTACCAAATAAAATATCATCTTCATTTTTTACATTTTTGGTCATTATGTGTCAGAAAAGAGAATGATCTATGCTATGATAAGCTCATTGTGAGCACATTTGTAGTAGAAGTAAGAAAAAACATGCTTTTTAAACTTTAAGTGTTTGTGTTTTGCTTTCTAGATAGGAACTTCTCAATAAATGCCCTGATTGGTTGCAAAGATGAAGCCAGATTCTGTTTTCTGCAAAGAAAACAGAAGCTAGTCGGGCTAGCAACTTCAGACGTTCCCACAAGACATCAGTCTGTGTTCATATTGAGTCACCTGCACACTCATTGCTGTATTTGCCCTAAATCATGGCTCTGTCCCAGTATCCTCTCCTGCAGTCTGAAGCACCCAAGTGCATGCTCACAAATCCCCTACACTCAGTAGACAAGCGTAGTGACAAAAAAAAAAAAACAAAAAAAAAAAAACCTCTACATGCCAAACATTTAACCTACCCTTCATGCATATTTCTCCTGATATTGCTGCAGTGATATTCAGAGCCCAGGATTCAACAGCAGAGTAATCACAGTTTGCTTTAAGGCCCAACATCGATCAGTCGAGATAAAGAAGGGCCAACACTTTAAATTCAACAACCCACCTTATTATTATTATTATTATTATACACATCCAGCAAACACACACCAATATCGTCATTCTTCTGCAGTTGTGTTTGTTCTTCTCTTAACTCTGTTTGGGGTTTCTGCCCACTCCTGGGTCAAATGTGTGACCTTTTAGTATCTAAACACTTCACTAAAGAACTTCTAAGTTTAGAATTTTCCACTCTTTGGATTTCCAGTTTCATAGGGAACATTCATTCGTGCAGAGTGAAGTCAACCTCATTTTTGAAAATATTTTTGATAAAAGCTGTTACAACATTGGATAATTCACATTTTAATTTTGAGTAGAAAGGCCACCACAGCACCGTAGGCTATTCTACGGGATCTGCCAATTTGATTTCAGGCATGAAATCAAAGTTTCTGTTGTAGTTTAACTACGCTTCTAAAGTCTAGTTATTGTCTACAAACAGGTGCCACAGACAAACAACCAGCCGTGCAGACTGCCTTTACAAAAATTAGAACCTCATTCTTTCACAGAAGAGCTTTCTGTTACAAACAAGTACAATACAATACAATTTTATTTATATAGCACATTTAAAAAACCACAGGTATCACAAAGTGCTTCACAGAATGAGTTAAGAGCAATAATTCAGTTTCTTCTCTCCTAGATGTTCCACCATCAATTACTGGTGTTATTGCAAAGTGTTTGGAACCACAGCAACTCCAGACCTCCTCTGTTATTAACATCAGGACAGAAAACTGTATGCCAGGAGCTTCGTGTCATGGACAAGCAGCTCCTGCAGCTGTATTGTGTAGGTGGTTCAGTACTGCTGCCATATGTATTATGAGAATAATATTTTATGGTTAAAATGTAGCTGGAAAAAAATTAAAGGACAAAATCTGAATTACTTGGACATACTGACAATTTATTTTTGAAAACTGAAATAACATCTTGTTTCTCTAGAAGCAGGTTTATATAATTATTTTAGCAACTCCTCCATTCTCTCGTATTTAAGGAATACGATTTTAGGAGCGCTCCCTGTTGTGCAACCAAATTTCTGTATTTTTGATTAGCAGGAAGTGGAATGGTTGGCAGAGATTGCCTCCAGCTTCACTCTGTTCAACAGCTCATTGTGTCTTAAGGCTGTGTGGTGCTGAGCAGGTGGTCTGTAGGGGTGTTTTTTTAAACCTTTAAAATGAAGCAAATCTATGAAAGTGTGAGAGAAATTTTACTATAATGATCTGAGCTGCAAATGAAGCTCTTTATCACAATTTCACATTAAAATATAATTTAATACCAACTTATTTTTCCTCCTATTGGTATACAAGACACCATTTTTTAAGATTTTACATCAGATTTATTTTTAATTTGAGTCTAAATGCAAAATGAAACTACTAGATAAGCCTAATGATTTACATTCAGTTGAAAATCTTCAAGAAACCCTGACCTTAGTGTGACTCTGTGATTAAGGGAGATTGGCTTTGACCTGCTATGCATTTCCTTCCCAAAGCACAAGGCCAGTGCAGAAAGCTGACAAAGAGGCATCGCAAAACACTCCCGAGGGTTAGAAGAAGGTCAGTTCTGCTAAAAAACAAAGGCGGCGAGACCAGAGAAGCTCGACTTTTGTTGCAGCTTTCAAGCAACAAACAACTCTGTTCCTGTGTTCAGTGTCGGCCTTGGGTTGGTTAGCGTGCCCACTGTGATTAAGGGAAGTAGCTGCTGTAGCCGATTCTGGACGTGGATGTTTAACCACAGTCAGTGCTGAGGTCAGAGAAGTGGTTGATCATTAACAGGAAACTGATGGCAGTTTGTTGCAAATTACTGCAGCAGTGAAAAGAGAAAAAAAACAACACAAGCTTAAAGACAAATCAAATCCAGAATTTGGCTTGTAAAGATTATTACTCTTTAAGCAGATGCAAAATTAAGTCCCCATCCTCACACATTACACATTAATCAGCCAACAGGTTAAAGTAATAAGATGCAGAAGCTTTATTTATATCTGTGTCAGCACACCGAGGGATGGGAAACACTGTCTCCCTTTCCCTGCATCAGCTTCACAGGGTAAACATTTTCCACCTTGTTAAATGTACCCGCATTCACTGCGGTTGTTTACCATTAATCACACAGTGTGATGCCCGCTAAAGCTAAAACCAGACCTGTAGGGCTTCGGTGTAAGGATCTTTTTTTTTTTTGTATAAGACGAGGAATGCAGAGTCAGTTCAATAAACACTGAAGTCTGGGCATTTTCAGGGGCAGACTTGTCCAGGAACGGGAGTGAAAACCCAAGAAACCACACAGACGGATAATAAACACCACATGGAAGGTAGCATCTGGAAGATGGTCTTACAGGTACCAGGTGTGCTTCTTTATTTGGGACTACACAGCATTTTTAATCCCCTCTCCCTCATATTGAGACACGTTTTGATTGGCTCTAGTTTTCAAACACCAACACTGTAAGATGAGCACACTTCTAAAGTCTGCCTTTTATTAAATGGTTGCAAAAAATAAAAAAATAAAAAAGGGTCTCCTGCAGGTCAACACCTCACTGTCTGGTTCTACATGTGCTTCCCCCGAGAGGGGAAATTAGAAGACACCACAAACCACCACACAGACGTTTGTGGACTACGCTGAAAAATACCACAAACAAAAAGGATGTACAGCTACAAATACAGACTGGGAAACTTCTGGTGACTGGGTGAAACTGATGGAAAGTTACTCTCAGAAGGTTTTTCCTGTTTCTGTCATTTATTTGAATGCGACAGAAACTTGTGCCCAACAAAGACGATTATGAGGGCATCCCCACGGAAACACAAATGATCATCAGACAAAACAGCAGCTTTTGTCTAAGAAGACTATCGCAGAATGAAAACTTCAGCTTCCTTTTACAGTTAGGTACCCCACATTTTGGCCTCTTCTTGATTTCTTTTTTTTTTCTTTGCAAATTTCTCCCACTCAACTGTTTCCAAGGTTGAAAAAAAAATATGTTAGACAAAAATAAGCCTCATAATCTCAATGTGATTTAAATCTGACTACATCCGAAACGTGTAAGAGTGACAAATATCCCAAGAAATCGGGAAAAGAGCAAACCCTTCCTATACTGCACTTCATAAACATTTATAACCACTTGAACTGAAACCAGCAATTGGGGAAAAAAAAAAAGAAAAAAAAAAAAAAGTGAAACATGAGAATTTCAGTAAAAAATTAAAATTGAAAATATTTCATAGTATGCACACACAGTGCAAATTAAATACAAAGAGTATTACCACACATTTCCTATAATCCTATAATTCATAACCTTTATAATCTCTTCTGCTATTTGCACATTCTTTACTGTAAATTCCTAAGTTAATTTGTAAATTTTGTAGTAACCTGTAAATTGTAAATATTGTAAAACTTTTTTTCTGTCATTTAATGGTCAGGCATTGTACAGCTACAAGCATTTCACCCCCATGTCATACTGTGTATGGTTGCGTGTGTGTGACAAATAAAAAAATTTGAAAATTTGATTTGAATTTTTATTGAGCCATGTGTCGCTGAACTCATCTTCAGGGTTTCCACCAGTGAACTGAAAGCGCATCAGCCCACTGAGCCTAAAATCAACCCGGGCAAGACCTTCAGCATTGTGACGTGACTAAGAACATTTATAACTCCAAATGCAATGTAAGAAAATCTGAGGTGTTTCTGTTAGTAACTGTGAATTTAAGATATTTTCAGACTTTTTAAAAATGGCCCATAAATACTTTAAAGACAGACAGTGAACGCAGCTCGGTGCACACTGTCAGAAAGATTTAAAAAAATAATAATAATAATAATTCTCAATCAAGTTGAATTCAAGGCCACACTTTCCACTGCAACTAGGTCAAACATCCTATTTTAGACGCACAACACAGCTGACATTCACAGCTGTCGCTCAGGTGAAGGTGTTTATTTTACCACCATTTAAAACAGTACTTTCACATGTAGACGGTCACCCTAGTTCCCAGTATAGAGCACAGGATATCTCACCCACCTCCTTGAACTTTAAATATCAAGTTTAGGTACACTGTGCTGACAACAAACGCCAAAGCAAACGAACATTTTTGTATTATGTTTTTTGTTATTTCTCTACACTTTTGTTTTTTTGTGCTACACTTTCATATAGCACGTCTTTTAGAGAAAGGGATGCTATGTATAGATCACATTTTAGTCAGAGACCTAACTTTGTAATTGAACTGCTAAAATTCACAAACTATTTCTGTCTATTCACATTTCCTGGTTCCCACTCTGTACAGTGTGAAACAACATTATAAAGGGTTTGAAGGCAACTGTATTGTATAAATTTATAAAACAAAACCTCTATCACATTTAATTAATTAGTATTTTAAATGTCATTGATCATTTTATGACCTGAATCTAACTGATAAAGTTGTTTGTGCTTAAAAGTTATAACTTTTAAAAATAAAAGGCAGTTGTCTTGAAACATACGATGGAATGTCGAATGCAATAACTTAATGACCAACTAAGAATTTTATTGTGCTTCTAAATCTGAATATTATTAAAGTGAAGGCTCATAGGTGCACAATTAAACTAAAGTGTCCAGATTTAACTGAAGGTCTGAGGTTGGAGTCGTAGCTCTGCTCGTTTAAGCCTCGCTGCCCCCGCCTGTTTACATGAGTGCAAAAATATCATGAAGATGGTGCAGGATTTTCCTCATCGCTGTGACGCTGTTGAGGTTGTCGACCTCCCTCCTTGCTAATGTAGAGGATCAAAAGGACATTTGTGGCTGTGATTCTTCACCAGGTCTGGAAAAGGAAAAAAACAAAACAAAACAGACCACCAAGGGTGAAGCGGCCGACGCCTCAACGTAGTGCGAGACGAGCTGTATCTTACAGTTACGACATTTTTGTTGTTTTTATTTGTTTTTGTCTGAAGCACCAGAAACCTTACACTGGATGCTACCAAGCTTGTCCTATTCAATCCTATAAGCTCTGATAGGCCAGTCAGTGTAGGTTGATGTTAAACATTTTAGTATTACATGCTTTATTATAGATGTGTGAACTCTTTTGGCTCAAAGGATATTCTGAATTTTAATATTTCTCCTCACCAGCCATCGCTCAACTGTAAACACAAGCTTAAAGATGATACATGCTCATTTCTCGTTTGGACTAGCTTTGCATGACTCAAAGTTCAAAGTAATCCTTATTTTTCTTACATCAGGCCTTGCTGGAGCCTCTGAGGTAATATTTGTCTGAAACAAGCTGCTTTATCTGCTCTCTCTTTAGATCTGTCTCCTGATTAGCTGCCCCACAGAAAAAAAAGCCTAAACATGGGGCTTCTGTGCTCACACCCAGAGCTGCCCAAGTTAACCATACTGGGGACATCTGCTTTCACCTACATCACACGGAGAGAGAAGAAAACTTGAGTCTTTAGCGTCATTTAAAGCCTGAGCTAATGACTAACAGTGATTACTTATACACGACTTGATTAGCTGAAGTTTTGGCCATGTTTAATATGAGTATTCCCACTGTGACAGCTGATATGTAACAGAAAGTATCACAGTTTGAAAACATCTATTTAAGCTGCGAACCACAGACCAATTTGAATGTGAAAATTGTGCACATGATACAAAAAAGTGAGTAAAGCTCCCAGCAGAAGTGCACGAGCATTACTTCCATTTAGTTTGTTAGCTTTAGGGCATGAATCCAGTATGCAAGTCACTTTTAATCGTTGAGGAAAAATTCACAGTGGATAAATTGAGGTTGATGCACTTGTACTGTTTACGTTAACAAAACTAAGCACACCAACTGTTATTTGTATTGCTGCTTGCATTTCTGTGTGTGCGTGTGTGTTCCTCTGAAGGGGAAACCACTGCAGCAGAGCTAAGAGAGCAGCTGTTTGACAAAAGTAAACAAAGACTCAGAGGAGGGAGGACAGGAGTTCCTAACTTCCTGCACTGTTACCCACAACCTGCGTCACGAGATCATTCCTGACTGTGCACACAAACACATGATCTATATACTGAAGGGAGCCTGATGCAACCCTGTTAAAAAGTTAATTTAGTTTGGAAGTTCAGCTTCTTTAATCAATCTTAAAGCCTTCCCATGAGGGTAAATGATTCACTGCTCACCTGGGACCAGGGTTTTCCTTCTTTGTGTCTCACAGGAGGAAAAATGCTCTGTGTGCGATGGTTTGTTATGACTGAGACAAAAATACAGCCAGCGAACGCTCTCCCAGAGCAGCCCACAGATTCAACAGAAACAAAACAAACTCACAGTTCCTTCCTCTCGGCCGTTTGTTTGGATCTGCGCGTTTCTTATTCAGTCCCACAGTTAAACACCAAGAGACCAGTTTATCAGTCACTCCAGGTCCTCCAAGTGCTTCTGGAAGTATTTATTCATCTTAAACTGAACACCCTCTCCTTATAGTGTTGAAAGATTTTTCTCTTTCTTTCTTTTATAGAAATTAAGCATCAGTGATCCTGCTTTGAACATCAGTTGGTTGTTATTCTTTATCCAGTTTAATGCTGAAAGTCCAGTCTGACACCAGAGTTGAACTCCTGGCAACAGCAACAACAAAAAAAATCCTAGTAACAATGAGCCAATAGAAATCATGATTAACTGACATTTTATGTCGTTTAAAGTTTAAAATAGATTGTGGTAGCCAGAGACTGCATATAAAAGTAGGACGTAGCCACTGTGGCATCACTCATTGGTGTCTGGACCGAAAGTTAGCATGCTGGGGTTTTTTTGAGCGGTCATGTGGTCATGTCACACAAGAGGGTAGACCACTAAGTTAGATGGTTGTTGCTTCCTGCTCGGAAAAATTAAGCCAATGTGGAAATCCCTTAAACCTGCATTCTGTCTGAAAGGCACCAGCAATAGCTGTGGTTGCAAAAAGACTTCAGGTCCTATAAAAGGCCTCTGAAAAAAATAAAATGTCTCTTTCTTGAACTCTGGAAACACTTTGCTGCTGAGTTTGCAGGCTTAGTCACTGATTTGGGGTCATACTGAATAACCCATTTTATTCAGTTTTATTTTTTAAGGAGCATTAGCCGTTAAATTTTCCACTCGCTCATTGGCTGACGACTTGTCAGTCACAAGTTGTCAGCCAAAGAGCAAGCAGTTTCCAACCCAGACCCACCCCTCATTGTCACGTCCCGTTTCTTATAATCAAGATGGCCACAGCAGAAACCTTCAACTCAAAGGGGTCATAACAGAAATTCAGAAACCAGCGGATGACATCATGGTAGTTGCACCCATACTGTCTCTGAGTTATTGCTCGCTAGCTTGAACATCTATGCATGGGCACGGCACAGACATAGATACCTGCTGATTCACGCCAAGTAACAAACCAATAAAATATTTAACTTTCAATCGCCAAACGCTAAAGCACGGACTTCTTGGATGTCTGTACCACACAGCGAGCCGTATTATTAGTCAGATATTTTCACTGAAAGCACTACAAAAGGCACAAACACAGTCAAAAAGTCCAGCTCTGTGACTCCAATAAGCAGAGAGTTGAGGGCATGAAAAACTCTAAGAGGGCGTTACGTGTTAATACCAGGTTGTTTTTTGTACGTTTGCTCTAAACAAATTTGACATTTTAAAACAGAAGTCAGTGGGAAAAAGCTCATTTTTGTAGCAAGCCTCAAGTGGCCACTAGAGGAACTGCGACTTTGAAGATTTGGACATTTGTGGGTTGAAAAGATGAGTTGACAGACAATTTAAAATGAAAAAACATCATCTTTTTTCGACTGGCGGGTAAGTCTCACTCACAGAAAAACATCACTGATACATGGCTATAACTACCTCCGCCAAGAAGGTTGTGTGTGTGGGTGGGTTGCTTGCTTGGCTGGATTACTCAAAAAGTTATGGATGGATTTAACCAGAGATTGAAGTTAATCACTTTTAAGTTGGGCCAGTCTACCAGGATCTTGATGTGGACTCATCTCCACTGTGAGAAAAGGCTATATTGGACATTTGCCATCATAACTTCAACAAATTGGCACAAACTAATCTGGATTCATGCACAGCTGGGGGCACATTTTCAGCCTTGGAGGAGGAATGCTGTTCTCAGGTGTGCTTGTTTCTTTTTCAAATAAATCCTCATGCTTTGGTCTTTTTAGATTTTAACCTTAAGATAACACGCAAATGAATGCAACAGATATGATTAATGGTTTCCACTTTTAGAACACTTCTACCTCCGTGGTGCTTAAAGTAGTTTACATTTCTCAGTTATTCTCACACACAGAGCAGACCTGGGAGTCAGTTTGGGGTTTTGCACAAGGACGTTTTGACATGTGGAAGAGGCGGGGACAAAACCACCATTAAACTGAGGTTAGTCGCAAGCACGTTGTACCACCTGAGCCTTAGCCTTAAAAAAACAAAAACAAAAAACTCCTCCTCTCTGAAGTATATAAATTAATGAAGCTTAAAACTCATCTTCGCTTTTCTTTTTCCACTAAAAGCTTCACCACGGGGCTCACACTTCTGTAAAATATGGCTTAAAACAATAAAAACTAACTTTAAGAAAACAGAAATAATGTAACCAAGACTCTGAAAACATTCGTTCTTCGTTTCCTAACAGTATAATGTTTGTCAAGTCAGATTTTAGTTGACTGGAGGGAAAATTTTTTACTGTGCTTCTTTTTATATCCCAGGCAGATGCTGCCAAGCCTGTAAGGCAGAGAGGACCTGAGAAAAGAATTAAACAGCACCTCCTTGCTTGATGAATTACTGCAGTGTTAATATGCAAAGGAAATTCTGTGTTAAAGGCAGGCGTTGAGCATCATCATGTGACAGCTTCAGGGCAGTCTGAAGAGGCTTCTTTGAGTCTCCAGAAAAAGAAATTCTCCACAGCAGTGTTTAAGCATGTGATTGCACGCCATGCAATTAGCACTTCCTGTCTGATAAAGAAAACCCCTTGAGAGCAGAGCCCTGAGGAGAGGTGATGAACTGGGTCAAAAGGCACGAGGAGACGCCAACAAGTCATCGAGCGATGAGGAAGTGAAGTGGGTACTCCCCACAAGATGTTCAGAAATGTCACAATGGAGGATGGAAATAAGTCAGCACTTAGCTGACACTGTACTGCATTTAAAAGATGAGAAACACAGAGAGACCTTTACTTTAAACTGAGTAAAGAGTTGCATTTAAACTGTAAGGTTTGATTTTACCACCACAACAGAACATCTGACTAAAAATAAAGAGCCAAATCGTAAATTTTGAACACACTTTTATGTAAAAATCCTCCCACAGTGCAGTTGTCTCTACACTTGCGTCCACATTAAAATGTCAAAACAGTTAATTCTCCTCCTACTGAACAACAATAAGCCGAGCAGCCACAGAAACCCACCGAACAACTAACATTTCCATTTAAGTAAAAACCTTTTAGCCTTTTCTAATGTACAGTTTATTAGAGCAGACTGCCATAAAACAATGTCTCGGGCTATAGTTTTCATTCAGAAATTACACATAGACTTCACCTAGGCAGGCTCAGACCAGCACCGTATGTGATTAACTTATGAGCTTGAAGGCCTCTCTGACCACAACCTACAGCAGGTGGAGAGGCTGGTTCAGAGCGCTGCTACGCCGAGCTAACCAAAGCTGCAGAGCAGAACAGGGACTCCTGTCTCCACCTGCAGCCCAAGACTGTGCAGTTGGGGCTCAGACTGAAATATTTGCAGAGGAAAACTTGTGTTTCTTACAACACATACACAAAAACACCAACAACTATCTGCTATAAGGACAATCCAAATCTGTGGAAACTCCTCCTAGGTTACTAGCAAACAATGAAAAGCTGCACCACTGCCAAATGTTATCTCTGTAATATCACAGCCAACACAACTTCACATTTCATACATTTGCTGTACACAAAAAAAAAAAAAAGCAAATTGAACTTTGGGAATCAACTAAAGTGGGCTGAATACATCAAACAAACCCACAAAGAGTCAAGATGATCAGAAAACCTAAAAGAAAATATAAAAAATATGCCCACAAAGCTGGGCAGTAATGATAAAACCAACATCAGCATTTGTACTGGATAAATGCTGAAAAATGAAGAGCTGATAAAACACACAGACACAAATCAATTAAAAACATCAATATCAGCATCAGCTGTGAGCCAGCTTCTTTAAAAGCACCTGTATCGGCTCAGATTTCCACAATCAGTTCATCTTTCACACAAAGAACCACAAATCAACTTTAACAAGGCAAGAAAAAAAAAGTTCAAACACAGAAAATGGCTTGAGGGAGACATCACCCAGACAAACAGAATAAATGTGCAGGCTACCCTCACACTGCTGCTCCGGTCTGGTTTTCTCTCCTTTGTTTTTAAAAACATTCCTGAGCTGACACAATAATAGAGCATTACAGGCAAAACCAGCGTTCACGGTTTCATTTGTAAGCTGATTCAGATTAAAGAGGATAAACAGAGTCAACTTAAACTTACGAGCTTCTCCCATATAGAGCTGCGTGTGGATGAGGAGCTGGAGCCGGGAGCGGTTTCACTCTGACACAAATGGCTTTACTGAAACCAAAATTTCATGAAGTGAAAGGTCACTTTTACCTACACATGTCAGCATCTCCGCCACAAGACTCGTGGCAAAACACTCAGGTGAGCGATGGAAAGGTCACGTGTTCTGTATACAACTAATATAAGAAGCACATATGAAAGAGACCCTAATCAGAAGTGAAAAATATCAGATTCGGTGTGGTTTGTGGTGTTCAAATAGTCATGATAGAACAGATCTGAGTCATACGTGTGCAAAAAACATCAGGTTCAGGTCACTTTCTGCTTCAAGGACAACTTCAAGAAGCCAAAACACAACTATGAAGACAAGAATTTCATTCTTTGCACATTTTTACTCCTTAAAATAAAAATAAAAAAAACAATTCTGGCCGTTCAAGATCTTCTAAACACACCCCTGAAACAACGATCAGCTGCGCTCATCAAATTTCTGCTAATCATCCTCTGAAATTCTGAAATTCAAATTCCACAAACACTGCAGCAGCTGCAGCACCGCCGTCTGCACCAACACCATTTAAACAGACTCGAGCATCGTTCGACCGCCATTTCTATCGTCCTCTGTCGGGCAAAGTAATGAACTGTTGTAAAGCTCAATTATTTATGTGGTTTGTCCAAAGAGGCTTCACGAGGAGCAAAAAGACAAAACACACACACACACAGAGGAAGTGTTTATAAGATAAACAGAGGGACTCTGGCTGGCTGCTCGTGGACAAATCTGTGAGGATTGACTGCTGGGGAATGGCAGTGATGCACATTTTCACACCCAGCATGTAACGCTGCACATTTGTCGATCTGTGAACTGCAAACGTCTGTTGACACACAAATCTGTCAATTCTCGACATAACAAGGAATCCTTCAAGCCAATTGGTGCTCCGCGGGAGGATGCTTTGACTTAAGCATGCCTCCATCAGGCCTTTAATCTTCAACTTTGTTAAATGTATGTATTCAAGTAAATATCTGCACATTCACAAGCGCCAAAAACCGCCTGTAACACACCGTTGTGTGAGGTGGCAGGCCCTGGAGGACATGAGTGCCACTGAGGGAGATTAAAAGCAAAACACTGCTTGCTTTATGTTAATACTGCGCTTTGAAAGGCAAACAAAAGCCACAATTCTCTGTTTACATTAATGAACTCGGGACACAAAGATGTGAAAGCAAAAATGCATCACATCACAACTTAAAATAAAAAAAATGAAAATGGGGATACAAGTTTTACACGAAGCGTTTGGTGGCAGGGAGCACCAGGATGTCTCAGGTGAACCGATAACCGACCGGCGATAAAATAAGCCTCTCTGTTTGTCTCGCTGCAGTGACCAGAGGGAGGGCACTCCAATAAAGCAGCCACTACTGAAAAGTCGTGTATCATCTACCTTAAACTCGATCCGTAATATGAAGGGTAACCGGGATAGTCAGAAACACAATCATCATGTCACTGGAACATAAAGATAACCATACAATATTTTAAAATTCTATTATATTTATTGTTAGATTAGTCCCTTTTCTTTTTTACTTTTAATGTGATTTACAAAAATGCACAAAATTAAAATTAAAGATGAATTTTACTGACGGCATTATTTATTATTTAATATTTGCTTTTGGTTTCACACGGGACACAATGCCCAGTCTCACGCGGGAGGAAGTTCTGCTTTTGAGCCTTTTATCCACCAAAGCCTCGTCTTCAGAAGAGCTCTAAAGGGTTTAACGTCCCCTCGCGTCCAATGCCAAGTTGCAATGTTGAGATCAAAGCAATGCAATTGTTCAGCTGCACTAATGGTTGCAGAGCAACATTACTAAGAAAATCAGGAGATCGGTGTAAAGGCAAACTGCTGACCTGTGCACGCTGTGAGTGCAGGTATATGTACCACTTGTGCACTGGTAAATTACACAGGTTATTTTGTTTGTCTAGAAACACAGAGCACAAAACCAGCATCAGGGTTACTTTTCCGGTACACGAGCTGTCAGCAGGCCAACTTTGCAGAAAATCTCAAATTTTAGGCTGCAAATGAGCACAAAGACTGTAAATTATACTCTCACAAGGCGACCGCATTAGCCCGAAAAACAGCAACAAAGCGCACTGACGTCTGTACGCAGCATGAAGACGATAACAGCAAATGGAGGAACCAAAACTACTTCACCATCTCATGAAAAAAAAAAAAAAAATCCTGGAGGAGTTCAAGGAGAAACAGCACAACTTAACCCAAACACTGGAGAGCTATTCCAACACTACACTCAGTTCTCAGATAAGCATAAATAATGTTATCACAGCAACAACCAGCAAGGCTGTACTTCCTCTTATTCAGCTCATGCCTTGCTCCTCTCTTCATCTTCTTCTTCTTCTACGCCTGACATTTCAGGAAATAAAGACGCTATTTTCAATCGAATCACACATCTTGAAGGAAGAAATACAACCAGGTGGCGAGTCAACAGAGCACGTCCCCTTAAAAATTCCATCCAAACCAACGCGTCTTATAGCCGAAAGTATCTCAGGAAACCTCGAAGCAGGACGGTCGCTAACTCACCTTTTAAATTCTTGGGGTTGTTCTGCTTGGTGCGCGGCATCTTTCCGCCTCAGTTCACAGGTGCATCTTGAGGGGTGGGGGGGGGGGGAGTGGCTGTTAACCTTGAGGTGAGTCGACTCCTGAGCAGTCTTGGCACATCTAGAGGGGAATAAACAAACACACACATATACTGTGAATACATCAAGTCTGCAGAGGCCAAACATGAGCTCCACAGATCAATGAGGCACTGTGCAGCCTCTCCTGCTCCCACTTGGCAGCTGTCTGGGAGTCCAGGACAGAGCGGCTGATTGAGCGTGCTCCTCAAACAGGTGCCCGGGTCGGAGTTTTTCCCCCATTTCAGGGCCGCCTTGAAACTACGTGCAGCGCTGCGCGGTGAGGCTCGGCCTGCTCTCTGCCGTCAGAGGGGAGGAGGTGTGAAGACATTCTGTCGATATCAACATAACCCTGCAGCGGCTGCTATCTGCCGCTCTGATCTCGAGGCTGACACAGAAATGATAGAGTTACTGCTCATCACTTTAACGAACGTCAGCGTGGATCTCAAATCATGCAAACTATACAACCCCCCCCCCCCCCCCCCCCCTCTGAGCGTCAGGCAAAGAAGTGTCAGAGATCTTTCTGTCAAAGTTCAGTCTTGCAGGTCTGCATCCTCCATCGATTGTTTTCGCACTGATATCAATCGATGACCTTTCCCTAAATGGAAGATTAGAAGCTTATTATGGCTGCAATGCAAATTCCAGCTGACAGAAAAAGGTTGGTGTTCAAGTTAAATGTTACCCAGATGTCAAACCCACAGTGCTACCTGACATGCACAAGCAGCCGCAGAGCAAACGCTCCCCCTCTGCGCAGACAGGAAATCACTAAAAATCATGAATAAAACCTCTCATTTAATGGCACCATTAGCCTTCCTTTGCCCTTGCATCATCTCCACCCCAAAACACCCCCCTTACCCCTGCAGGAGACGTGCACGTTGCAGTGAGCAGCAGTGCTTCAGGAATCAAGTCTTTTGTTTCTTCCCCCCTCCTCTCTTCCTCACCAATGTTACATAACACTTACTACAACTGGATGATGATGATGATGGTGATATTTTGTCTCCATACAGTTGGTACATGTGGCGCTAGAGCAATGACATCATCTCACGGTACTCACACTCGCTGCAGCAGGTCGCACAAAAACACATGCAAGCTCGGCTTCAGTAGACGCATGAAGAGGGGCTCCTCGCCGGGTGGTGTTTGAGCGCAGGGGTCGACGGCGCGGACGAGCTAGGGGAGCAGGAGGAGAGAGACGTTTCGTCTGTCTGTCAGTCCGTCTGCCAGCCAGCCTGACTGCTTGCCTGTGTGTTTGTGCGCGCACAGATATGCGAGGAAACACCCCGATACTAACACGAGAGAGAGAGAACGAGAGCGAGGGAGAACAACATACAATGCTGCGTCCCGTTCAGGTGACCAAAGAGTGATGATTTCACACCTGAGGGGCGAAATGCAAAAGCAGCCCCCACTGGCTCTGAGTGCGTTAATCACAAGACTGAGAAATATTAAGCATTAGATGCAGAGCGGGCTGCAGGAGCATGTGTGCTCCGGGTTCATGCAGTGCAGTCATTAGAAGCAGAGCTAAAAAGAAAAAAGGGCATTACTGGCATTTAACTGTGCGCAATGAAGTCAGCAAAAACAATGCGTGGGAATAGCGTATTTTGTGCCTGTTGCAACACGTGAACGCCCTGTGAGGGAGGGCGGAGCCAGGGAAAACCCCTCGCTTGTCGCTGCAACAGCGCTCGAATGGGACGCTTCCCTTTATCCAACAAAATGCAGTCAGATTCCAGTTCAGCCACACACACAAATACACACGTTTGTCACGGCAACAGCGGACACACAAACACACTGAGGAGCAGCAGGTGTAGCTGCTTGGCTTACCTCCAAGTGCAACAGCGGGCACTGCGCAGAGAGGCGACCCCGGCAAGCACAAGTTTTTTTTTCTTTTTTTCTGTGCTGCAGGGTCCAAAAACAACACTGCGCAAAAAACAAATAATAAAATAAATGCACAAACAGACTCACACCTCTCCTCTCTCAGTAACAGACCCCCCTTCCTCCTGCTCCTCCTCCCCCTCCTTCTCCCCCCACTCAAAGTTAGCGACGGGCTAAAACCGGGCAACACACACACACAGCTATAAAAGCATGTCGGACTGTCTCCGGCTGCAGCAGCCGAGCTCGACCTTTAGCAGCCGCAAACGCGCGCGGGGGAGCAAAGAGAGCGCGCGGGACGCGGTGATACTCACAGGTGCGGGTTTGGCTCGTGTCAGGGCCGCAGCACACCTTTTAGAGTAAGAAGGGGATCCGCTGTTTTTTCTCCCTTCACCTTCTCTCTCACTTTCTATTGCAGGAAACAGACAGGCCTACTGACGTCAGCGGGGGTCCCGTCTCCGCCTCCCAGCCACGAGGGGTGTCCTCCCAGGCCAGCGGGGGGCTCCCGACGGCCGCCACGTTAGCGCAGGCCCCGACGCCTCCTCGTCGATGCCCCTTCAGTGAGCCGCACCTCCTCCTCTTCCTCCCTGTGCTCGCTCCCTCCACGTCTGCAGGTGAGGCGCCGCATTCCGCGTCGCTTGTTGCAACCCCCCTGCCGGACCCCCACTCAGCCTCTCCTCTGCACATAGCTCAGGACTGACGGTTTTCCCGGAGGTTCCTTGTTGTCAGGTCACGTTGTGCCCCTCCGCCACTACCGGCCGGGCTTCCCCGTGCACGGATCCAGCTGCACGGACGTGAACAGGGGGGTGGGAGGACTTCGTGCACCAGGACCGCTGTCCGTGGCGGTAAACAAAGGAGAGGGATAAACCGTGGTCTGCACGGGTGCCGAACAGCCTCTGAAATGCATACAGTTCAAAATGACTCACCGAGAAGGCCTATTTTATGGGATTTCTTCCTCCACTAACATATAAAGCCACAAACACCAGTGAAAGTGTGGATATTCAGGTGCCTTTGGGTTCCCAGTTACAAACCAAGTGATTTTGTTACCTCATATGGGTTTAATTCCTAGACTGGGAATCTCCATCTGAAACCTAAATCAGATTTGAAACTGTGGGAGATCGGGTTTCAGCCTGTTATGTAATTTAAACCATAAAAAAAATTGATTAAATATTTTCCACAAGCCTCAAAAAGATAGAAAATCTGGAAAAATCTTTTCCTACGTATAATTTAAATATATAGTGACTCGTTTTCTGCAAGCTTTATTTGTTATTGCATGCTCTGTACAATTTTTTATCAGTTACAGATGCTTAAAATTTTAAATTTAAAAAAAATATATATATATTTTATTTTATTTTTAGTATTTTTCTTATTTGTTTTGCAGATGGGTCTCAATTATTTGTGTCGATAATGTAAAACATCTAAAAATATTATATATTTACATATTTATGTATCTGTATTTTGTATTCAGTGTTAGTTCTTGTGCTTGATCTCCTGACGAATACAAATAATAAAGAAAATAGTCCTATACTAATACTCCAGGGCAGAAATCTATTTTTAGGACTGATTTTGATTTCATATTGTTATTATAAAACTATTAAAGGGTTTCATTAAAGGCCCCTTTTCTGCAGCACAAATACAATGACATTGCTGTACAAAAATTAAAACAACATTGTGTAAAAACAGGAAGCATGCTGCTGCTGCACTTGAGTAAAATGTTAAATGTGATTTGAATCAGTGGTTTCAGGTGTGTCCTTCCTTCAGTTAGTGTTCATATGTCTGTTTGAAATATGAACATGTCTCTCCAGATATGTACTCTAAGTCTGTAGCTGTAGCATCGAAGGGGCCAGTAAGAGTTTTACTGGCCCTTGTTATATGTGACTTATGATTTCCTCCACAGTAACCTAAAAAGCACCACAGTTCTCCTGAGCTGACAGGGAAAAGTTTGATAAACAATTCATCTCTGCTGGGAGGTTTTCATCTGTTCAATATTCAGGGTTTAATTGATTGTTTGCTGTTTTTATGTGATTGCTTGTGGGTTTTCAAGCATAACAAACCAATTAATGCGGTAATGTCTACGTATCACAATTTGTGACACCGCTTTTCTTTTTTGGATTGATGCGTTCCCTCTAGAAAGTCTCGATAACATGCGTACTACAGACACGATATATATTCAGTTCAGACACTAAAGTTTCAGATTATAGTTCATAAAGCAATTCTTTTGGATTAATTACCCAACATTATCCACTCAAAACTGTATTTAGAAATTTGAGCTAGCCGGCAGTTCGTCAGCAGGAAAGCTAACAGGTGGGCTAGCATTAGCTAACATTAGCTTAAAGAAAAACAAGGTTGGATTTGATCCTGAAAACTAAACACTCCCTCCATTAAACCCTCGCTGATGTAGAATGTAGTTCTCTCTAATAAGAAGCTTGGAAAGCACTGGACTTCTTTACATTTCGTGAAGGCGTTTCACCACTAATTGAGTAGATAATATTTAGGCTGGATGGCTTAGCTATATCAAAGTCGGAAATTCCTTTGTTACAGGAGTTAAAAATTCAATTCAACAAAGCAAATGTACTTTATTAGCAAGGGGTCACCATAGCTGATGGATTCACATATCTGATTTTACACAGGAAGCCCCTCCTGACACAGTCCTCCCATTTGTCCAGGCTTTAAGACAAGCATTAGGAGTAAACCAGGAGAGTTTATATCTCTCAGTCTTAAATTGGGAATTTTTGCAAGTTAGCCGAATATGTTAACCATTACACCATATAGCTTAAATAATGCATACATGTGTTTTTTTAAACAGATTTTCTGCCTTTTTTGTTTAATTGCTAATTACATTAAACACTCAAAAATGATGTTGAGCACAGTAAAGAACATGCCAAAGCAACACTGTATAGAAGTGTTGGTCAATTAGAAGCCCACAAATAATACTGACACACACTACAACAAAATAATAATAAATCAAAAAAGGTGCACACAAAATCAAGTTTCTAATAATCTTCACCCTCGAAGGAGTTTTAGGAAGAATAATTTTTGGTCACCAAATAATGTTTACCAAATTATCGATGTATATGTGAACAGGGCTTAAGCAGTATATGTACAGTACTGTATTTTCACCAGGAAAATGAGAACTAGGTTTAGCTATTTAATTTAATGTACAAACATCAATGGAAATGCACTATAAAAGGCAAAAACAGAGTTTGTATAATCCTAATGAGCTTGAAAGTCCATATTTGGTATGACCTCCTTCACTCTCCAACACAGCCTGAACCTCTTAGTTAAGCTTCCTTGTCATTTCTTTAAGTAGTCTTCAGGAAAAGTGCTCCAGGCTTCTTGAAGCTAATTCAAAGCTCTTCTCTGAATCTTGTCTGCCTTTTGTTCTGTTTTCTGTCAAAATGACTCCACAGTGCTTCAGTACTGGTGAGATGCGGGCTGGCCAATCCACGACTGATAGTGTTTCGTTGTATGTTTTTCTATCCAGGTATGCTTTTACTCTACTGGCACTGTGTTTGGGCTCACTGTCATGCTGTAAAATGAAGCTACTGCCTAATATAACACAAAGAAATCAGACTTTTGCACGGTACTGGAAGTGTACATTTAAATTTAAAAAACTATAACAAATTAAAATATTTCAAAACTTTTCCACACCTGCCTGACAGAAAATCTCCAGCATTTTGTTGCATATTTTTAAACATCTCAGCTTCCTCAGGAGATAGCGCCTGCTCACCCACCTGTTGTATAAAGGCTGTTTGTATCTTCCAGTTCTGCCAGCCTGTTGTCAATGCGCACAACCCATCATCACATCAACATCCTGTGTTTTTGGCCACCCATTTCCTTCTAAAGCTGAACTTTTGTTTAACCCTAGCATGCTAAACTTATCACGGGGGAAGAACTACCCAAATACATATTGTTTTTTATTTTCTCGTCCTCAACATGAGCTCGTTGGACCTCACTTGGAATTGTTCACTAGGCGTCACATTCCTTGCATAAAATTCAACCCATGTCCGTCGCATAGAAATCAGTCCACCAGCTAATGAAGGCAACCAAGAGATTTAAGTAATAGCTCTCCTTTTTTAAACAAATTCATATACATTGGCAATAAACTGCATTATTAAAAAGAAGATGAAAAAAATATTCTTACCATAAATATTTTTTGTTGATTTTTGAGTTAAATTCCTCACTAAATGCAGTTAATGAACAATAACAGCTAATGTGACCTAATGAGACCGAACCTGACAGGAACGGTAAGTTAAACTACTGCCTTTGTGTTTGTTTAACAGAAATAATACAAAATGTATAAATCTCTCTCTACAGTGTCAAATGTGCTATGTCTTACATGACCTTTGTGATTCCACACTCTCTTTTACA
This sequence comes from Maylandia zebra, assembly GCF_041146795.1. NCBI lineage: Eukaryota > Metazoa > Chordata > Actinopteri > Cichliformes > Cichlidae > Maylandia > Maylandia zebra. Next base: position 10,169,362 of record NC_135187.1, read on the forward strand.
CACAGCTTTTAACTCACATTTTCCACTGCAGCTTCATCTTTGCGAGCCATTTAGGTGACGAGAAACCTGCAAGCATGGAGGGAAATTTTACTTCTTGCTCAGTTTCCTTTAATAAGCATGAAACAATAATGCTACATGTTCTCACAGCCCACTCAGGCACACACAGAGGTCTGTGGAGCAACACAAACCGTTAAAACGACTCTAATGATATATTTTATTATTATTTATTTAGGCTGTGGGTGTTTTAACGTGATCCGCAGCAGAACGCTCTGCAGCAGTTGCCTGGGTGCACTGGTGTTGTTATTTTTATCCCATGTCTGTATTCCTGGCTCCACAGTCACGGTGAGTGTGAGTTGGTCCAGCCCAGCAATGATACATCACTGAATGCAAAAGGTCATGCTATTTTTATTTTTTTACCCCATGCACCAAAATAGCTCTCAGATAAATGCATAAATAAAATGAATAATTTCGCCCGGTAACCAGTTGTTTGAAGTGCATTAGGAAAGCAAGTTTATGTCTAAGAAGCCTCCTGGTATAATTTCCATCCTATTGCAACAGTGTATTAAAAAAAAGAAGATGACAATGAGATAAAATGCATCTTCAACTCATTGTTCAATATGTCAGTAGCTGCATATGCTGCAAAAAGTCTCTGAGAAACACACCACCACTCGAAGAAACTTTGCTGCAGTGAGGCAAATCTACCCATTAATAAGTTATTTTGTGACAGCCGCCCACCACCATATCACAGGCTTCCTGCAGTCTGCAGAGTAGGACTCCTGGCTCAGTTCAGCTTTATGACTCACCTGTTTCAACTGTAACAACTTAAAATGGCACATTTGAATAGTGGAACTTTTTTTTCTGCAAGGAGAGGAACAAATTGTTGTCTTTTCACAGTCAGATCTGAAAATTGCTGCAGTGATTCTGTGTGGTTCATCTTCTGTGAATGAACGAGGGCTGTCGTGAAGGTGATTCGGTTCCTCTCTCTTGAATACAACAAGGCTTTTTGTCAATTAACAGCTAAAATGGCAGCGGCTGCTGTTGCAAAGGATTCTCATTCTTCTCTATGAGACTGCTGTCTGTACACTCTCATTAAAACTGAAATGTTTTGGGGTTTTCAGCTCAAGATGAATATAGCGAGGAGGGTATGGTGTGTGTGTGTTTACATAACCACATTTTTCCCGAGAAGATAGCTTGTTTGGTTTGAGCTAACCAAACGCCAAGAGTAGAACAACTGTTTATGAACTGAGCCCTCAGATGCATCCGTGTTAGCCAAAGTCAATGCAAGCAGGGATCCAATAAAAAGAATAATAATTTTGTGGTTGTAGCTAGAGCCGATCCACGTGTGTCTCTAAAGATCAGCAGAAATGTGTTATTAGCCTGGAAGGTTGTTTAGATTTATAGTATTACAACGGGTGAAGGCAGAAATCGCTGTTGCAGACCTATCAAACAAATAAAAACCTGAATGAATTGTGACTGCTGGATTAAGTATACTGAAGTGTATGTAATCTGCTTGTAAAGACAGTTGATCGTGCCGACAGAGGTTTGCACTGGCTATAGTAAAAAACTGCTTCTTATTGCCTGTTTGTCTAAGTCCCCCCCCCCCGGGTTTCTTAGTCAGTTTTTCTGAGGGGGCACAGTTTCACAATTACAAGGTATTGTCACGAAAGCTTAAAATTCATCATGCAAATCTACTTGTAGCGTAGGTTCTATCTGATTAGGTGTGAATTGACTTGTTTGGTTCATTCGCTTTAAAAAGGCCCTACACTCATGAGGAAAAGGGTTTTTACAGGACTGTAAGCAAGCTTGTGAGCGCCGCTGACCCTGTTTGAAAATGCCAAGATCTGTGTTTGAGCTTTTCTAGACAGATAGAAACTGAGGCATGTGCAAATGATGACATGGGCAGCTTTGTTTGTTTCCTATTCTTTTTATTTAGCTGATAGATTCCAATTTATATACAATTGTTTAGCAGAGAATCATCTCTTAAACAAAAGTTAATCATGGGCATCCACAGGGTTCTGTGTTGGGACCGATTCTTTTTATGTTAAACATGCTTCCTTTAGGTGAAAACTGCATCAATTATCCATCGCACATGGGTTAGTTAAACTACAGAGATGTCCAAAAGACGTCTGGGGGCTGTGTGACATTATATTTGGCTCTAGGGTTGTCATTATAGTAGCATTTCAAACTTGATAGCATAACCCAAGAAAATACTCAATACCATGTGTGATGCCACACATTGGCTGCATTGTTCTAGTCTTCTATAAAATCTAGAATAACACAAACAATGACAGCAGTTTTCATATGTTGCCTTATATGGTGAACAAAATACAGGATTGTGTTTATTATAGATAATAAACACAATCCTGTATTTTGTTCACCTTTATATATGTGACAAATATGTTAAGATATTTTACGATTTTAAGAAAATAAACAGGTAATGCTGTGTAACTGTCATTGCAAGTCAAATAGGGTAATAATTGTGTTATCATGGTAAAATAACACCTATTATGGAAGCTTGTATACGCAGTTTAAAAAAGCAAACCGGGTTTAACTAAGTCTTATCTCAATATTTTAACTTCCTGACTAAGTAACTCCAAATTTGCACCTACTTATGAGTAATGGCCTTCTCCTGTGAATTGGACCCAGATTCTCAGTTTCTTGCTTTTCCTGTTTAAATAAATCAGGATGAGCTCATCGTGGTCTGATGTTGACTTCATTTCTATCACAGTGGGGGGTTTTTTTTTTTTGAGTTGCATTTGGTTTATGTTTACATTAGACAGAAAGATCTGATCTGGAAATTTCTGAATTTTGTGTTGCTTTTCGACGACACACAGTGTGTAATGGCTTTTAGTCTAATTCTTAAGATACACAACTTGGAATTTGGAAATAATTTGTAATTTTTAAATTGACATGTCTAAATACCAAACTGACATTTTGACTCTTGGGTTGTCAAAAAATGTTTAATTAGCAGAAACATGCTTTCCTAATTTAATAATGGTACCAAAAGGCAGGGCTGTTACCGGCTGTTTTACTCCTACATCACTAGCCGCCACCTTACTGACAACTTAACAGGTGGCTAATGTGGTTATTGGAGATCTGCTAACAGTTAAATGGCTAACAGTAACATGTGTGCCAGCCAGCCTCACCTTAATGAAAACAAATACTTCAGTGATGCTGAAAGAGGAACTTTACAAAATTTCTCATAAAGTGTTGTTTAGTGTTGTGAATGTTACTTTCAGCTGCTAGAGAGTAGTGTGGCCAGGGAAGTTGTGCTTCTGCTGGAGGAAGTATAGCCAGCAGTGTTGGTATCGATAATGCTGTAAATGAGTGTCTGATAGACACTAATCAATACTAAAAATTACTGAGTATTGATTTTTTTTAACAACCCTATTTGGCTGTAGAAATCTTTGAATCATGGTGTAAACAAGAAACTCACTCTGAATGTCAGTTCCTTGCCCTTCTGTACTACCGGCTAGATAGTCCTTTCTTATCCAAATCGAAGGTCAGAAGGAAACAGAGTTTGAAAACTTGACCCTACATACCTTAAAGATAATGCAAATCAACTCAGGAAGGATCTAAGACTCAAGCAGGCTCCCTTTCTGTCTCATTTCCATCTCTCTGAATGTAATTATTGAATACAGGTTTTTTTTGTTTTTTTTTATTTTTGCCCGTATTCGCTGTGGGGTTTCATTTGGCAGCATAAAATCCTGCCAAATGAAACATGCTGAGCCAACTGCTGTGCTGACCCCTTGTGAATGAGGGAGCAGCCCAAAGTAGCTTGAGTTCCCTGACATTCCCAAACTCTGCCAAGTCAGATCAACCTCTGACAGGCTAGCAGGATGATTGCACTTTATATTAAAAGAATAAGACTGCTTCAATTGCTCCTGTATCAGTGTTAGTGAATGGCGGCAGGGCTATTAATATCCTGGAGTGGCTAGAAAAAAATAAATAAAAGCACAGCTGCCCACAACTGTCCTCCTGAACAATAGGCTCTTATGTAAAGGGAAGGCACTGCTGTGTGTGTCCTTCTGTAACCCATGTTCATGGGGTTTCTTGAGATGTTTTTCTTTGTTTCTCTTCGTTTAAAAAATAGATATTTACTGAATGCGACCTTCCAAAGAAAGAGTGTATTCATAAGGGAATGCCTGAGTGTCCTATTTCTCTTGGCACACAGAGAGGCATTTGGATAAAGATTTATGTCGCTGAAGTATTTATAGGTTGCTGTCCTTTCATTCCCCCCCCCCCCCCCCCCCTCTTGATTTCTCAGTACACTTCCCATTTCCACATAAACACCCTATACAACTACAGTACAATGGTTTTGGCGCCCAGGCTGTCCTGTGGAGACAAGCTGTGCATCACACGCATATCACCCCGGACCGGTTTTCCACTTGAGCACCATTACAGAGTCAGGAAGCCGAGTGCAAACGATTCCATCTACATTTCAGGATTTTCCAATTAAAGGTGCCATGCATGGTTGTAAAAGGCAAATTTTAAGGCTGTAATGTCACCTGTTCTCAGACTAATTTGTGTCCATGCAGGATCCTTGGGCACAGCAGGGTGGTTTTAAATGTAACTCACTGGTTTGTATCCTCCCCAGCACTACTAAAAGGTGGGGTGTGCACATTGCTGGAAGCTTTGTTTACAACACATCATATGATATTACATAACTGAGGCTGTTGCTACGGCAACACCAGGACTCCACCCCTTCCCTACCCAACCAGACTTTGGACACACACATGTGTACATGCACACATACACACACTTTTTTGGACTAACAGGACCGCACGACTTAACATCCATGGCATTCCACGCTACTAACAAGACGGCCTCTCTCTGGTGGCTGGAAATCCTCCTTCCTAAGAGATATTTAACAGTCACCCGGAGGAGAAACATCTTTCCGCTATGATGGCTCACCGCGGTGTTGTTTGATAAACAAATTAAACATTCACCACATTTTACTACCTGCGCAGGAACAGTCCTGTTATTTATGGCTTTTAACCAGAGCACAGCCAACAGAACAAAAAAAAAGAAAAGAAAAAGTGATGTAAGCTCTCAACCCGTACAATGCGCGTGTTGTCAGCGGGTGAATGGCAACCGTGTGTGTCAGCTTTCATTACTGTGTGTAAGCAATCAGCTCAGCCAGATGAATTCAAGGTCAAGGAGGCACTCCTGGCTTCCTGAGCCATACAATAACAGACTTCCCCACATAAGAGCTGTCTCTTTGTATTGAAAGGTACAGCACTGAGTACTCTCTCAGCTCTCAGCACTGTCTCAAAGCGCCATTCACGTCTGACAGTTCAGCAAGAAGGCTTCTGTTCCAGGTTACAATGGTCCCGCTCCCCATGGAGTCGGGCTTCTCAAAGTTTTGATCACATCTGACATATTTTAAAAATTGTTTGTAATGTGTCTGTCCAGAGAGATTTGGCTTGGTAATTTTATCGCCTTCCTGCTTATTTAAATAAGAGACGATGTTGGACTGCAGCAGTGACAATACAAACAATGAGAGCTTAAAGCTTACAGTAGATTATGCAGTGAACATTTCATTGGAAGCTGAAATGTGAACACGATTAATTGTTATGCATAATAACCAGTTGCTGGGGAAAAGTGGTTATTGAAAAATAGTTTCTGGTGGTTGCAAGCGGATTGCTGCGTTTGCCTGTAGTTTGCATGGAAGACGTCGACCTTTCTGTAAACACTCGCCAAATACCAGCCAAACGGAGCATGTTCAACTCTAAACTAAAAGTTGTGTCTCAGTGCAGTAATCAGTGTTCTTCAAAATGTGCAACTTTTACTTTGAAGGCAGAGTGGGGCACTTATAGAAGAATCATCCTTGGCGAGCTACCAATGCATAGCAAACATGAACAACTTGGTGCCAGGTTCCTCAGCTTTGAATACCTTCTAACAAATCATAACAGCATAAACGTGTGGATCAATGTCTTCATATCAAACTGTTGGACAGTTGAGGCTTTCAGCCTACTTCTTCCAGGAAACAAGGAAATGATGTATCTTCATAGAGCTTCCTGATTGGCAGAGGTAACTCGAAACTTTGAATTACTGTTTTAAAATGTAAAATTTATAAATTAAAAATGTTGAGATGTGGATGAATTTTTCTTTTCAGTGGAAGAAACAAGGTTTCAGAGGGTCTAAACAATGACATGGTTAGTGGTCATGTGATTAGCCATCATATGACTTCAAAACCTTAAGAGAGGGTATTCAAAAACAGCCATGGTGACATTAACCACCAGTTTTGAACTCGCATTTTGAAGCTTCAGCATCGGCATGTTGTTTTTTTGGAGGTAGATTTTACCTTATATGGAATAAAGTGTGGAGCTCTTAAATATCAGCTAAGATTTGCCAGCTCCATTCATAAACTGTACTGGTGTAACCCACAGACACACACATATCTGTTAATAAGTTGGCAAGTTTTAGACTAAAAAAAAAAAAAAAAAAAATCCCAGAACTTCTCTCACCAAAAGTAAAGTACAATCTCCCGGGATGGTCTGCTCCCCATAGTGAGCCGTAACACCAGCGAGATAATCCGTTAACACGCTCCAAAAGGCTCCAGCAGCAATCCAGTGAATGAGGCCGATCAGCTCACTTGCCAGTGAGTCAGGAGACCTGTCAAACAGCAAGGCACACCCATAAGTCGATTAGCAACTCTGAGTTGTTTTGAAAGGGAAAACTTTCCATAGAGGCGGAAGTGTTTTTATTAGGCTGTAAACATGCTTTTTAATGGTATGATGTTGCACTTTTAACATTAGACTATGGAAATTCAATCTTTTTTTTCAAAAGGCCAGAAAAGGAACTGCAGTTTTTGTCACTTCAGTGTTGGCTTCACTTTTAAACTCTGGAGGTTGTCCTCTGTCTGCACACCAGCACACACAGTTTGAGAATCACTATCATGGTCTTCCTCTTCTTCTGCTTTCAGCTGCTCCTTTTGGGGACTCCCACAGCAGATCATCTTCCTCCTCGATCACACCGACCCTCTGCATATACTCCTTCCATGTCCTTTGTGTGTTTTTTGTCCATTATATCGACTGTCCCTCCCGGTCCCTCTGATATACTCATTTCAGATGTTCTGTTTGGTTAAATGGCCATAAGCGTGGATGTGAGCATAACTGGTTCTCCCTCCTCCCTGTTTTAGCTGTGCGATAATCTAATGACCTGTCCAGGATGTAGCCCGACACAGCAAAGATAAGATATATTTTATCTGAAAAGTGAGGAAATTCCTGTGACACAGCGGCCAAACAGATTAAACACAACTTATAACAAAAAATACAAATAATAATACAAAAAATAAATTCTCAGTAATAAAAATTATATTAAAGAAAGCTTCTTAATAACTAAAAATCTAAATAAAATACCATAAAAGTATATGAAAAACAATAAATGTAATGCAATCTAAAGAGCTATTTATAAATCAGGAAAGCAAAATAAAATTGTGGAAACGACTTACTAAATGTAAGACATGTAAGGATAAGAAAATGATATCTGTAAGCAAACGGATCTATTAATCAATATGGATTATTTTACATCCACAGCTTGTGCTGCCTTTTGGTGTTTAGAAGAATTTAACTGTATTTATGTAGCTCTAAATCACAACAACAGTTGCCTCAAGGCGCCTCATATTAAAGTTGAAGTTGAAGACAGAGAGACCCCCACAATCAGATGACCCTGTGTGATCAATGACTTTGGTGACAGTGGGAAGGAAAAACTCCCTTTTAATAGGAAAAAAACCTCTGGCAGAACCGGGCTCAGGAAGGAAGTTTTATTTTGTTATTACGTGCCATGATTTGTATTTTTTCCTGTTACTCACAGCAGTATATGAGGCTATAATTCACCCCAGACCTGACATGAAGCAATCTGTTCAGCAACTTTGATACTGAGAGTACGTGAGGATAAAAATCAGTAACACTGATCTAATTAACTTTAAGTTTAGAGCCTGTGGACTGTTCGATAGTAATACCAAAGACTTTCAGAGGACCACATCTGCGAAATCGTAGGCTTTGGCACACAGCTGCCAACAGCTGGAGGACACATCTTAAAATTAAGGTACATTTTTCTCCTTTACTCAAGTCCCAACACTAAAAAGATGGCATGTGTCCTTCCTTTTAAAATGTTCCAAAACTACCCATCACTTTCTTTCTTATGATACAATTAGCAAACCCCCACCTCTGTCCCTTTAAAAAGAAAAACCAACAACCCAAAAGGTACTCATTACTCAAACAGATACTTGCAGCATGATTTGTTTCTGCTTTCCTTTCAAGCCACCAGTTGTTATTCCTTTTTTCCCACTCACTAACCTACATCTTTAGCATCATCAGGAATTTTTTGTAATGAAAATGGCACCACGAATGCAGAAGAATTACAAAGGCTGGGAATTTACACAATAAGTCACAGGCTGCAATATGAAGTGTTACCGAGCTACTTTAGGTTTCTTACAAGGGACAATAACACAATATACAGCCTGTATATAAAAGGTGGACATGAGTATCCATCCCTCACTCGTCTGGTTTTCAAAATGCCAAAATGGTAAAACCCCTCAGCTCCAGGCTTCATAACAGGAACCAGAGGTGGATGGCGTGGTGGCTGCGTTCATCTTTTATAATTAAATCAAGTTAGAATTAGTTCTCCTTGGCTAATATTCTGATTGGTCCTGTGTGGAATAGGTAATTTGTCTCACAGAAACAGAAATTAACCCTGGGATTGTCTTGCTTTTGCAGACATCTCTTGGCAATTTCTAATTGAACTCTCCCAAAAGTCTCATTCACAGATCCAAAAATATTTATCATCCATCCATTTTCTTCTGCTTATCCGGGGCCATGTTGCGGGGGCAGCATGAAAAACAGAGAAGCCAAAACCTCTCTCTCCCCAGCCACTTCCTCCAGTTTATCCGAGGAAACACCCAGGCGTTCCCTGCCAAGAGATATAATCTCTCCAGTGTGTCCTGGGTCTATCCCGGGGACGCGTTCCAGTAGAACATCGCCACAACATCTCGCCCAGGATGCATCAAATAGCCGAGCCACCACAACTGGCTCTCCTTCAGTGTGGAAGAGTAGCCTTTGAATGACTGAGCGCTTTACCCTAACTCTAAGGGTGTTGAACCTTGATTGATTAGTTGAACCTCAGATGCAGGAGCAACAATGCGGTTTCTTTATCCTCTTGAGAATATCTGAAGGCTGACGGTAATTTGCCCAAGCAGTCTACATGTGTTTTTTTGGACTTCTGTGGAGAAATATTCACCATTAAAAATTAAGTTTATGTTAGTTGAACCTTTCTCAGTATACCTATGTCATCCATCATGGTGTGCTGAGCTGCGCAGTGATTGCATGATAAGAGTCTCAAAGCTAGACAGCTCAGAGTAATCGAGCACTGTGGTCAGAAACTGACGTCTCTACCTATTTAAATGTTTGTGCAAACCGTCTTGGTTAAAGCTGGGAATACCTCAAGTAAAAGCCACCTTTTACGCTGACTTTAAGCGTTGTACAGCATGTGGAGTTGACGGTGGAAAGATGTCACAGAGATTGTTCACTCTGCTCTAATCCATGCTGACAAAGAAATCACCTTAGCCAGCGTTAAACACAGCCCTCCTTGGAAAATATATAGCTGAGGTAAGCGCTGTATTTGTGGCCTCTTTAGGCTCCACAGAACTGCAAAAAGAGCCCTTAGGAAAAATAAATTCTCCTTTTTCACTGTTCCCTTGGACACATATGAGTCCAGAGGAAAAAAACATCAAATGTTTTTTAAGCCAGTCTTTAAAGTGCGGCCAACATATTTCTTCTTCTTCTCTCGGATTTTGTTGCCCTTTATTGAGTCCCTGCCAGTGAATCGCTGGCAGACTTTCCATTCAGCTGCAGAAACAAACCTGCAAACTGGCGCACGACACCGAGCCGGGGCCGTGACGACATCTCAGCGGCTTCGCCGAGTAGGATGTGGGGTGAGGGAGGCCAGACCGGAATCCTGGATCCTTAAGTTGAAGAGTGTTTTCAGGAGAAGCCTTGTGTTGTGTCAACATTTCCAGTGACGTTGCCACAGAGGGAAAAATCCCAGCAGCCAAGAAGGCCAGGCAGTACTAATGAGGAAAAATGCTTTGAGTGTCAGATGACAGTATATATAAAGTATTTTGAGAGGAAAGCAGGAGAAGACACTCAGATATTCCATCCAAACATAAACAGAAAGACATATTAAAGAGGGCTGTACTTCATTAGAGGACTCGGAGCCAAAAAATAAATATATATTCAGACAGCAGTGTTTGTAAACAGAGCCATAGCTACCACTAAACCAAAGACTGGGCCTTCACTTGGCCTAACGTCAGGAATTAGACAACAGAAGTCAACCCGCGGTTTCAGGTTTGTGATAAAGGTGTAGCACTGGTAGCGTCTGACCAATCAGAAACATAGGCAGGTCTGTCGATGGCAGAGCAACTGATTTTGTTGTTAGGGTTGACGTAGTGCAGTGGTTTGTACTGTCACCTCACAGCAAGAAGATCCTGTGTTGAATCCTGCCTGGGGCTTTTCTGTGTGGCGTTTACAGATTCTCAACAGGCATTCCAGCTCCCTCCCAAAGATGTAGATCGGTGGTCCACTCAAGACGTACCCCACCTTTTGCCTTATGACAGCTACAATACATTCGTTGACCCGGATTGGATAAGCAGAAGAAAATGGATGGATAAAGCTATTAGAAAAGGAAAATATGAAGAGGTTACGCACTCGCTACAGGCTCAAAGCAACACAGCAGCTGCAGACAAATCAGCGCTGTGTGAGGGCGAGAGGGAAAGTGCATGAATGTGTGTGTCCTTCAAGTGTTTTTCTTAGTATTAACAAAGTTTAGCCGATTTGAAGCCAAAAATTGAAGCCAACAAAAGATGGCAACTGTGTTGTGTTTGTAACAGATGTGTCAGTATCACAGACACAACAGGATCCGACTGTAATTAATTTTGTCCTCAATTAAATTAACATGTTGCTTAGATGTTCATAAGACATTTTTTTTTATCTTACTCTTCCAGCTGCAGCCCCAGCGGTGTTAAACAAAGAGCAATATCAAAGATGAATTTAAACCAATAACAAGGTTTAGCCTTCTTGGATATTTTAAAGAAAAGGCATTAGTGGTCTGTTTTAGGATCATATCTAGAGAGCAGCAAACCTCAGTGCTGCTGTAGCTCACCTGGATGACCCTGGGAGGTTGCAAAGTCTTTCCTGGACCCTTTCCTGTTTATCTCTGCTTTCAATAAAAAAAAGACGTTAAAATAAGTTCTTGCAGCCAACAGAAAAGGAAACATTAATGATTGAAACTGTTCCATCAATATTTTTATTTATGCTCATCAGGGAAAGAGAACACCTACCTTCAGAGAGCCCGTGTGTCATGGTCCGAGGGATTCTACCAGATTTGTGATGCAGTGGTTGGATCTCTTTTCTCAAACATAACCTGCTCCTGAGCAACACAGGTTACCATGACAGAAGTGAGCCGTCTTTGTAACCTTGTAAACACCTGAGTTTCCCTGAATATATCAAAGTAAATCCTGCTTCATTCACAGTACACTACTTGTGCTTAACGGCTAGATCATGTCAAAAAAACAATATATATTTTATATATGCATACACACTGCAAATATACTTCACAGAAATCATGATAGCATTATTTTATAGTACCTGTAGTAGCATCACATCAGGCTGGGTAAAAGTAGAACTTACACATAGCTGCATGTTTGGACCAAAGCACACGGGCTGTTTAAAATCATAAAGTCCATTAGCCGTTTATAGCATTTTAGCATATAGCATGTCTAATCTGGGTTTTTAATGGTTAATTATCATCTTTTTATCTCTTCAGGTTGTTTATTTGCATCTAATCCATTAATCCCACCGAGCTTGTCTCTGAGGATAACATTTGAAGACTCGCAGCTGCTTCTTGATGTGCATGAAATGCTTACACCTGGCAGTTAATTATGATAATGCTAGACTAAGCAGCTTATCAGACAGTATCTTATCTTCTTTAATCTAATTTGAAATATAATTGTTTAGCTATACGATTGATGTTAGGTTTGCCACGTCTAATATTCACCTCTGCTTTCAAATGGGCCATATTATCAAGCTAATGACATGCGCTTTGTATTTTTTCAGTGCATCTCTGTTAGTTTGCGGCATTACATTACAGTAGCTCTGTTTCTGACCACCAAACCGAACCAAATTAAAAAAACAAAGCACACCATAAACTGTCTGAAACGACTTCAAACGAGGGGGAAAAAGTTTCTTTGTTGATCATTCTGAAAGGCTGATTTCCTCTGAGTCACGATCTCATTGTGAGGCCTTCCCACTTCCCTTCTTGTTTATATTTCGTGCATGGTGTTCCCCCGTTAGTTTCACTTTTTGACTCACCGGATGAACAGTTTAGCACTGATTTCCACAGTGACGGAGAACAAAAAAAACCTACAAAGGTTCGCATTAGGAAGTGTGCAGGGAGACACGGTCATGTGGAGCCAGGTGTAAACACTGGTGCTGTGAACAAGTCTGGGCAATCTCAGGAACGGCAGCGAAAACCCTCCAGAAACTTTAGAGATGGTAGCATCTGGAGGAAGTTGTACAGATGGAGGAGGAGGAGGACTGTCTGCAGCTACACTGAACAGGTGGTGTGCTTCATTTAGGACTGCACAGCAATTCTGTCCACACATGCTGAGACAATGTCCCACATTTTGAGTTTTATAAAAAGTCAACACCGTAAGACGGACACTTGCATCAAGTAACCACAAACTCACAAGATGTACAGATTTTTTTTTTACTATACTGGAAACTACCACAAACAAAAGGAAACACAGGTAAGATAAAGACTGGAAAATTTCTAGTACCTGAGTGAATCTCTTTGGCTCAAAGAGTTCAGGTATGCATCCCCACGGGAACACAAATGATTACCAGACCATATAGCAAGTTCAGAATCACCAGTTAACCTAATCAGCATGTATTTGCACTGTGGGAGGAAGCCCGAGCACCCAGAGAGAAACCACACCAGCACAGGGTCAACGAAGTCCACGCAGAAGGCGACGGATTCAAACCTAGAACCTTCCAAGAATAGTTTATTATCACTGACCATGTTTAATCTTTTCTCCAGCTTTATTTTATGTTTGAAAATGTAAACTGTCGATTTCTTTGTCGATTCTGCCATTTCTGTAGCGGTTTGGTTTTCCTTTAAGCTTAGGCAGTAAATTATGTTGATAGATATTTGGTATTGGGGTAAAAAATACACATTTTCACAACAAAAACATACTTTAAAAGCCAGATATGCAACCAGCTTCTCTAGCTTAGGTCCACAGGTTTGGGATGAGCTTGAAAGGACGCTTGTCAAAAGGATCTTAAGACAACAGCTTCAGTAACACGCTGTGCGACTGAGGGTGTTCGACTACTCGTTAACACAACCAGTCAGATGCATTTAGGTATGGTGAACCCATGGTGCTGAGCTGGGATTTTCCCACACAAACATCTCTATGGCTTACAGAGAATGGTCCAAGAAAGAGAAAATATGCAATGAACAGAGGTTCTCTGGGTGAAAATGCTTTATTGATGTAAGAGGCCAGAGGAGAATAGCCAGCCTACACTTAGATAGGCCGCTAGAAACCGCAACCGCAGCTCAAATAACAACTTGTTACCACAAAGATATGCAGAAAAGCACCTCTGAACACACACGTCAAACTTTAAAGCAGGCTACAGTAACAGAAGATCACACCGGCTGCCACTCCCGAGCTAGAACAGGAAACTGAGGCTGCAATTCACACGGCGCCTGATCTGATGATTCTCTATTTCTGCTGCGGTTCAACGGTTCAGGCTGGTTTTGGTGATGTAATGTAATGTTTAAAACACCTTGGAGATTTACAGCAGGTTCTGTACATCAGTAATTTTAGGATTCGTTTTAGAGACCTTTAGACATTTGTGTTTTATGCATGTTATTTGATGTCCGGGCCCTTATTAACAACTCTTAGACAGATTGTGGAGTCCTGGTTAACAAATGCCTATTTTTATGCAGAATTATAATCATAACTGCATTTTTATTGATTTGTGAATAAAATGAAATTGAAATGAACAAATAAGGACACCTGGTAAACCTGGTGAAGTGTCCTTATCTGACATTTTCGAAATGAGGAGAAGTTGGATGAGGATGTCTTTATTGATCCCTGCAGGGACATTTAAGCCCGGCCTACGTATAATGAGCAGTGAGTCATTGTCAGTATTGTTCTCTGTTTCTCATAAACCTTGGCAACTGTGGGCACCAGAGTTTGAGGTTTTTTAGATGAGTGGTGGTCTCATTTTTACAGGTCTTCTGTCCGCTGCTGCTAGGCAACGTCTTTAAAGGCACCGTGACATCATGTGTGACCTCGGGCGTGTCCCGTCGAATCAGATGCACCGAAGCTGTTCTGGTGGCGCTTGGTGGACGGACGATCTGATTTCCTCGTGTCAGCATCACTGTAGTGTATAAATAAGCCTCCACTGACTGCAGCGTCCACATTTGCTGATGTAAACATGCCTCTGACAGCAAGCACCGGACTGCTTTCTTAAAAAGAAAAAAAGATATAGAAATACGGAAGTGAAACTTCTTCTCTTGCCAAATTTTCAAACGACTGCAAATATTTTTCCCAGGCTTTTCTGAAATTAATGTGTGTTTATGTAGTCGGGAGTTCTGAAAGCTGTACAGTGAGCTTGCGTGGGTTTCTAAAAGTCCATTTTCCATGTGACATCAAGTCATTAAAGTCTTCCCAGTGCCATTTGTTTGAACTCTGAATGCTTGGAAAACATTTCCCGGAAAAAAGCATAATTGAAAAAACAAAACAAAAAAAGATCAAGTCATCTGCGTCGTTGCTACTTTTAGATCCTCCTCTGGAAAAAAAAAAAAAAGAGGGCAGGAAGCAAACCCAGCGGTTCTGCTTGGAAAATGCTGCACTAGCTGAGGCGGTGAGGAGGAGCCGGATGCAGCTCCCTTGGTACTTCATCTATGAGCTGATTTATGGGTTTTGAACAGCTTTTAATGACCCTCCACTGTCCCTGTGAGTGTGGGCCCTGGGGAGCATCAAGGCAGCACAGTGCGTGAAGCTGGGAGCCCTGGAGGTCAGTGGGAAACCTCCACAACACAATTTATGGAGTCATTAATTGTTCGCTGAGAGTTGGAGGGAAAATCTTGAATCTGAGGCCAGACCTTTGTGGGGTTCACATTTCTCCACAAACCCACGCAGGGGCACCGAACGGCTGACATTTGTGTCAAATTACGAGATAAATCCTGCTCATTACAACTCGGATCTTGTTTTTGTGAGCTCAGCTATCTTTTCTACTGGGGATCAGAGTACACAGTAAACAAGCAAACAAAAACATGTCACACCAACCTCTATCATCCAATCACGTCTGACTTCAAAGTCCTGCATTTTGGCTTCTTATCAATGCTCATGTCCTATAAAAAGGTCAAATCAACTACAAGTGATATTTGTACCCTCAATCAATCTGCAGCTGTTTAGCTAGCATAGCATTATGGCATAAAGCCTCGCTACCATCCTGTATGCTAACAAGTAACAAGCTAGCAAGTACTGGTGTTTTGTTGGTTGAGTTTATTTGAATCTTTTGGGCTACATCCACACGAACACGGTAAAGAGAGATTCCCTACTTTTACTTTGAGAAATCTCTTTGTGGTTACATGAAAAACACACAACAAAATGATATCCAGCATTTTTCAACAGCATGCTAAAGCAGCACCAGAAGCTATAACACATCGCAGACTCTGACAAGGAAAGGAAATAAAGGTACACAGCTTTGACTTTTGAGACAAAATCTATATTTTTCTTTGCCACATGTAAATTCAGAAGATTTTTTATTGACCTTGCAAACTCAGTTTACATGTGTACAAAAGACATATAGAAAGGCTTAGTTTATCTTTATTATAATATAGCTGCTTTCTGTCAGGATATAAGAAGTTCAGAGCATTAAAAAAAATCCCCAGTGAGCCAAAGCATTCTCAGACTAAATTCAACCAGAACATCAGTGATGTGCTACATCAATACACTTCTTTGACTGACAGCAGAATTTGAATGAACTGACACCTCGCCATGGCACGAGCTCACCGGTCCTTCAGCCCTGTAAGCTAAAAAGACTCAAACTAATTCATAATTTAGTTTAACTGTCCAATCTGATGGTTTTATGACCAGCTTATAATTTTATTTCATTTAAATCTAAAGGATTTTGATACCTAATTTACGTTAGAATAAAAGTGTACATATAATAACCTTGACTAAGACATCATTGCTACAGATCATCTTGCTTGTATTTTTCAGACCTCAGCTGTTTGTTTGTTTTTTTAAATTTTTGTGAACATCAGTATCTAAAAAATAAAAAAGGATGCATTCAAACACCAAAAAAAAAAAAAAAAAAAAAAAATCTGCAACTTTTTAACGACCTTCTCAGCCCGATACAGAAATTTTCCTCGGCCTTGTCAGAATGAGGTCGACATAAAACCAGCACAGACTTTGTTTCCTTGTGCAGATTAATCAAACGTGTTTGTTTTAGAGGTCCTTGCTGGCAGATTTTGTTCGGACTAGTCGAGCTGTCTACCCGTTGCTGTCCGCATGTCGAGCTAAGACAAACAGCCACTGGCTGCGGCTTCATATTTCACATATTTGTATCATTTAATTTGGGATTAACTAGTTTGTTTTGTTTTCTTGCTCCATTCTTTCACCGCACTGTCATCTGAAGTTAATGAGGAAATGAAACCGTCTCGGTTACTGTTGCTGACATATGAGATGAAGTATTCCCCCCCCCCAAAAAAACAGGATGTTTAAAAGTGGGTCATTTCTAACTGTCAGGGTCAAACAGGGGCTTTAAAGGTCTTCCCAAACTGTAATCCAGCCATATACACTAATTATATTCTTTAGTCATGTTTGTCTTCACATTAAACCTTAAACGCATTAAACATGAAGAGTTTACTGTTTGATTTAAAGCTCTGCGCTGGGTTTCCTCAGTCAGTAATTCTTGAATGTAGCAACACTTATTTCACTTCTTCATCTTCACTGGTAATAAATCACTCCAATCTGAGGGCTGGGGATTGGAAACATGGGACATTATACAGTTTAACTAAATTAGCTGCAATCAAAATCAAATACAGGCTTTCCCCAGTGCAATCTTTACTGCTCTCTCGATACGACTGCTGGCAGCAACTCTGCCTTTCAAGTAAGTTTTTTTGCTTTTTCCCCCCTGGAAGATACGTTTTAACCACATATTATTTTTCAGTCTTATTAGTGAAAAATTAAACTGTTTCAGGAGAGTGCCGCAGACATCCCGGATCATGTAAACTCTACAATTTGTGGGCTTTGTGGGTTTACTGCTGAGGAGTAAGCTACAGTGCAGATTCATACAGTGGTTACTGGGTTTGAAGCGCTCTCATGCCCCCTGTGGACAAAACACACTTACACACTGTAACTAACTGCTCTAACAATTACCCACATTTTTTATAAAATAGTGGACTGGTTTAAATATGGTTTAATAAGGTAAATGCTCATGTCTCATGTAGATAACCCTTTGGAGATTTAATTAAAATTATAAGAGCAGCCAAGCAGTCGGAGTGACCAGATCACAACAAACTAAATGTGGGCCAAAGAGTATGTTTGTGTGGGAGATTTTTAACCTGTTAACCTTTGAAACTGCTCAGTGTTTTCTCAGTTACTGTTCCATCGAGCAATCATTCATCTTTCAGTGGGCATGACTTCATCAACTGGTGTCTTTTTTTGAGCCACAGCTTTCTTGTTAGGCTCAAAAATAACCGATAAAAAGCATAAAGCCTGTTTAAGAATCTCCTTTCACCAGTTTCCCCCAGTTATTAAATATTTTCCAGTCTTTATTGTAGCTGAAATTCCTTTTGTTTGTGGTAGTTTTCATCCTAGTCCCGTGCGACTTTGTACCGACTTGTAATTTTCCACCTCGGAGCGTGGCATGTTAACCTGCAGGAGGCCGGTGATGTCTTCACAGGCATTCGATAAAAGCCAAAGTTTAGGAAAGTGTCCGTATTACATTGTTGATTTTGGAAAACGGGAGCTCATCAAGATGTGGGACATTGACTCACTGTGTCAGAGGAGATAAAAATTCAATCACCCTGGAAACAGCTGACGGTGTCGATGTCAACGGGTAAAATAACAACATCCCAACCACACATTATTAGGTACACGTGTTCCGCTGCTCTTTAACACAAATTTCTAATCAGTCAGTCATGTGACAACACCTGAGGGTATTTAGCCATGTGGACAAGATCAGGGTGACCTGCTGAATTTCTGATTAAGCATCAGAGTGAGAAAGAAAAGCGAATGTGGCTTGTTGTTAGCGTCAGATGGGCTGGTTTGAAAATAAGAAATATCCAGTGCCAGATGTCAGAGGAGACTGCTTTGAGCTGATAGGAAGGCAACAGCAACTTTACTCATTATAACCGAGGTATGCAGAAGAGCATCTCTGATTGAACAGCACATCAAACCCTGAAGGAGATTGACTATTGCAGAAGAAGACCAGACTGAGTGCCACTCCTGCAGACTAAGAACAGGAAACTGAGGCTACAATTCACACAAACTGGAACAATTAAACACAGAAAGGCTTTGATCGGGCGAATCTTGATTTCTGCTGCAGCTTTTGGATGGAAAACATGCTTCCATCCAGCCTTGTAATACCAACACGATCAATCAGTGGAATTTCAAGTCTTGTATTATACTTGTACCATGTTTCTCGCTCCAGCCACACGGTGACCCTGGACAAGCGGTTAAGAAGAATGACGGACAGATTTGTTAAAGGTTAGACGAAACTGATAATCATAGTGTGTTAAAGGCTCAATCTGATCCATAAAATGCATGTTATACAAATAAAACGAGACGATGATACGCTCCACAACTTCCTCCTCAAGGCATCAAAAGTATTGTCTGTTATTTTCCACTCTGCGTGAAAGTGTATATCTACACATGGACTGAGTGCCTTATTAGAAACACATGGGCAGCAGCTCTGCCAAAAAATCCACTATTACAGAGTTTACACATACAAAAACCTGATAATTCTTTCAAGATAATGCAATATAGTCCAGGTCAACAAAAACGGAAGAAGTCTTAGACTTTAAAGAAGACCTGCTTTATTGAGTTGCTTCAGATATCAATATGTTCTCCATCTTGGGAGAAACTCTGGCAAAGCTGCTAACCTTTCTGTGATTTTTATTTTAGACTTGTTATTCTGAACTGAAATAATAATAACACTTTTTATTGTTCATGTGAGAGGATTCCAGGAATGTGTATTACTGTAAAAGTAGCAAATATGTGTGTAGATAAAATGTGCTGTGTTTAATGTGTTCATAATCAAACCTTCCAGCATTACACATTAGAGCTGGGAAGACATGCTGCCCCAGACAAGTTAACTTAAAACTTATCTATGCAGATAGATAATGCTGCGCCTGCTGTTGTTTATGCTCGACCTCAACGAAAAGCAGCCATTCCTGCAACTGCTTATACTTTGGGTTAACTAGTTTCAGTCCAATTAGAAGATCAAAAAGGCGTGAGCTAATGAAGTCACCAGTCCCAGGAGTGGGTGAGTTCAAAGTTGTGAAAATGCAGGTAGGCTGAATAAGATATTAGGATAGCTGGTGGTGGCTGTGAACTCAGAGACCACAGTTTGTATCCTGTTTCAGTTCAGTCCGCCAAGTTAAAAACACGAGGACTCAGGGGTTGGTGGTTGTGGTGTGAGGTGATGGAAATAAAATGTCTCTAAACACTGATCCCTGGACCCGCCGTGCCTTATTCACACCACAATATTGTAAGGTAAAAACTACAGTAATACAGAGAAAACCCCAACTTGAGCAAACTTGGCAACAGTGGGAAGGAAAAACTCCCTTTTAACAGGAAGAAACCTCTGGCTCAACCAGGCTCAGCGATAAGCAGCCATCTACCGAAAGGCTTTCATTGCAGTTTGTCTGTGTAGGTTCTCAGTGGTCGAAGTCATGGTAGTCTCAAGTGCTTAAATGCAGGCAACTGGACTAATCATGAAAGTCACATGATTAGTCTCAGGACCACCTCTACTAAAGTACATCTTCATGAACCAAACAGAAGTCCAGATGCCTTAATTTCAAGCAGTTAAGGCTGTTGATGTAAAAACATTTTTTGGCTCGTTGATCAATTGTTCAGCTCTGGGAATATCAGCTATCCAGATTCTGAATGAACCTAAGTGACTGTTACATATGGAAAGTAGACAAGGAGCAGGTGGAGACCCAGACTAGAGCTAATAGCGGGGCGATCGTGGCTCAAGAGTTAGGAGTTCGCCTTGTAATCGGAAGGTTGCCGGTTCGGACAGTCTCGGTCGTTGTGTCCTTGGGCAAGACACTTCACCCGTTGCCTACTGGTGGTGGTCAGAGGGCCCGGTGGCACCAGTGTCCGGCAGCCTCGCCTCTGTCAGTGCGCCCCAGGGTGGGTGTGGCTACAATGTAGCTTGCCATCACCAGTGTGTGAATGTGTGTGTGAATGGGTGGATGACTGGATATGTAAAGCGCTTTGGGGTCCTTAGGGACTAGTAAAGCGCTATATAAATACAGGCCATTTTAATACAAAGTTAATATTGAACACAAAAAGGACCCCAAACAAAAACCTGTGAATGTGGTTCATATATGAATATAAACTGTATCGACTCAGAATGAAATAAGCCCCATATTCCAGGATTTTTCCAGCGCATCCTCCCATTTCCACTTCCGTCACAGTCCGATCCCTCTCCTCACTTTTCAGTCACGTTTGATAACAGCTCTGTGCTGCGGCGTGGAGCCTTGGGGTCGGCCGTCACTTTAAACCCGCTGATTTTACACCGAGGTTCGTCCGCGCAGGAGCGTGCATCAAAATGAAACTACGGTGATGCGTTCGGGGGGCTCACTAGGATGTACGAGATACCCCCGAGTTCAGTCCCACATTGATGAATTGTACATGCCTCGCATCACACCTCCCACGCTGCAGCTTATGTAATGTCAGCCACGCGTGGAGAAGCGTATGCACGTACGCGTGTCTATGTGGATGTATTTATATCCAGCCTGGGATTGAAGGAGCTGTGACTCATTCTCATTGCTCTTTATTTTTACCCCACATTCTGCCCACCCACCCACCACCTATTTCTTAGAAGAACAGGGAGCTGTAAAAAAGAAAAAAAAAAAGAAAGTATATTAGCTCAGAATTTCCCATCTGTTCAGTGATGTTAAAATATCACTGCAGCCTCATCAGAGTGAGAGCAGAGACTTCTTCATTCCAGATTAATCTCATCAGTCAGACTGTCACAGAAATGACACTGCGGTGGAAATTATAACACCTGAAAATACTCATTCCTCTCTATAAACTGTAAATCTGTATCTAAATGTCTTTCTGGAAGCTGAGATCCAAATGACAGGCCACTTTATTAGATACACCTTGCTGCTTTCCATCGCATCCCAAAGGTTGTCATTTTCATGCTCAAGACACCAGTTTGAGATTATTTGAGCTTTCTGGCATCATTGTAAAGGAACGGACTTGCTCAGCCACAATACTCACGCTGTAGCTATTCTTATTCAAGGTTTCAGATGCTGTTCGTTCAGAGATGCTCTTCTGCACCTCGGATGTAACGAGTTTCTTTTGTTTTTCGCAGCATCCTTTGTAAACCATGGATACGGCTGTGTGGGAAAATCCCAGCAGGTCAACAGTGTCCAAAACACTCAGACCAACAAGCATACTTCTTCTTGACTAATAAGTACCTAACAAAGTGGTCAGTTCACTTTCTGAACAAAACTTTAAGCTACCCCCCCCTAAAAAAAAGAAAACAAACAAACACACACACACACACACACACACACACACACACACACACACTCTGAGGACAAAGGACATATTATTAGGGCTGATAGCCAGGCTTGTGGGCAGCACGGTGGCACGGTGGTTAGCACTGTTGCCGCACAGCTAGAAGGTCCTGAGTTCAATTCCACCATCAGGTCTTTCTGTGTGGAGTTTGCATGTTCTCCCCGTGTTTGCGTGGGTTCTCTCCGGGTACTCCGGCTTCCTCCCACCGTCCAAAGACATGCAGCTTGTGGGGATAGGTTAACTGGATAATCCAAATTGCCACTAGGTGTGAGTGTGAATGGTTGTCTGTCCCTGTGTGTTAGCCCTGCGACAGACTGGCGACCTGTCCAGGGTGTACCCCGCCTTTCGCCCTATGACAGCTGGGATAGGCTCCAGCACCCCCCGCGACCCTGAAAAGGATAAGCGGAAGTGAATGGATGGAGCCAGGATTGTTGGTTAATGAATGATGGATGTCTGGTTTAAGGTATCTTATCTTATTCCTCTGTTTACAAATACTGAGAACAAGCTAATAATGGACTAAGATATTATCAGTTGCTTGTTGGGTGTATTTCTTTTGCTCTCCACACTAACTATAAGCTAACGAAGCCCGCTCAAACATGTAACCCAGCGAGCTTCCTGACCCAAAACTCTTGTCCAGTGCCAACATCTGCACAATCACAAACATCTGCAGATTTTTATCTAGATTATAGAGCAGTAGGTGGTCTAAACCATCAGTTTAGAACAGATTAAAAATGTGTTTTAAGGCCAAACTGAGATAAAAATGGACTGTAAAAAGCTCTTGAAAGCAGGCAGCTCCGGTGTCACATGTCGAGGTGTGATGCTGGCGTATTTTCTGTATGACAGAGTTTGTCTTGATGTTTAAAATCATCTAAATTTGCACAAATATGTGTATACATGACAAACTGAGTACCATCTCCCCCACCATTGCAGATTGTTTCCTGTTTAGTGTGTTCAGTGGTTCAAACACACAGTAAAGTGTAGTTCGCTCCCTCCCTTCTTTGTCTCTGACAAGAACTGATCAGATTTGGTGCAGAGTCACTATTTTAAGAGACTGCAGTCAGCAAGAATCCAGCATTAGGTTTTATTACATAATGCTACACCTGCCCGAAACGCTCTCATTGTGCTTAGCAACCTGCAGGCTCAGCTCACACCTGCCAGAACATCGCTGTCACATTCCTGCTCGTTACAACAGCGCTAATCGGCATTTACTTCCAGCACAGCATTGCCTGAAAGGTAAGCGTCCCAGCCAACGGACAGAATAATGACGGGGATAAAAATGCCCCAGCTGAAAGTCACAGCTGGGGCATTTACCGCCTTGTTACCGCCATCGACCTTGTGTGCTCAATCAAAATGTCAGGGCCCGGGCCTGGCAGGAAGAGTGAGGGTCCGAGTAGGCAGGTCTGCAGAGGGCTGATAGGAGTCCACCATTGTGCAAACTATTCTGGAGACAAGACTGGTTCATCTGTGGCATTTTACTGAAATATCCACACAGAGGTCGAGCCAAAGGGACATGCCTGAGCACACAAAATGAAAACAAAATGATGAAAAATGACCACACAAAATGATGACAAAGAGACACACAATGACCACAAAGAAATATTAAATGACACAAAGAGACAAAAATGAACACAAAGCGATACAAACTGACTACAGAGAAATGAAAAATGACCACAATGAAAAACAAAATGACCACAAAAGATGAAAAATGACTACAAAGAGACACAAAAGTGTCAGAAAGAAACACAAAATGACCAAAAAGAGATTAAAACCATCCCACAGATAGACAAATTGACTACAATAAGAAACAAATTGGCACAAAAAGATGAAAAATGAAGGTAAAGAGATATAAAAGGAGCACAAAGAGGGCCAAATGCGTCTCAAACAAACAGAAGCAAATGCAAATACCATGCAGTGTTTACAAAGACTGCAGAATAATAAGCTAAACGATCCAAAACTGCTTAAACGGAAATAAGAGCAGTCCACATCTCTGGTCGTTTCACATGTTTATAACACTGCCCTCTGGTGGCGAGTACGCGTCTCGGCAAAGCTTTGCTTCACACCTACAGTCTACCAACACGCTATCGTGCCGGCATGCTTGGGTAAACAGAACAGCGAGAAAAGGAAATACAAGAAGGCAAAATGACGCAGAGAGTCCGGATGAAGAGGTGGAAGGCTTTGTGTTGTCATGTGTCCACAGCTGCAGACACACAGCAGCTCACTCAAACATTTAAAGCTCGTAGGTTTTCAACCTGCGCTTGGTCTTGCATAACTGTTCTTGTGGGACGTCGCGTTAGGCTGAGTGGTCCTGAAGAGCAGGGACGTCTGACACGTTTACGGCGTGAATCCATTATTGATGAGGATGAAGCTTGTTTAGAGCACATTGATTTGGCTCGAGGCGCTCCGCACTTACAACTGATGCGAGCGCATTACATAACAGAGCAGCAAGGAGGAAGGAGGAGGAAATCCTTTGGTGTTGTATCTGAGAAGCATCCGACACAGTCGCTCAGTGAGCAGCGTGATGCTATCAGCTGAGACATGCCCTGTCTTACCATCTCAGTGTTTATAACAGTGTATATCTTCAAAGACACACGCCGCATCTGATGGAGATTCTTATCACAACACCAGATCGCTTCTGCCAGTCTGAAATGAAAATAAATGGGTGGAAAGATAGGAGCTATTTGTTGAAATATATCAGAGAAAGACAACATGGTGGCTGGTTCAATTCCCAGAACTTACATGAGATGATGGGCTTAAAAAGATGTGCAGTGGAGTTTAAGTACAGAATTGCTGTGTTGTCCTTATGATATGATCAGAAGGGAAAGGCCAAAATAGCTGGGAGTCTGAGTCTGATAAGAAGCAAATGCTTGTCCACTCTGGAAGAAGGATCTAAGTATCTATCGGTGTCTCATGCTGTGCAGAATTTAAATCTCACAGATTGCAAGTTTGAGGCTTTGGGAACAAACCTGATGTACGTAGTGTTGCTAAATAGTAGACGTTCAAATGTCAGTTTCCACTTCGGCATACATCATGAAGTCATGAAGTGGGAAAATTTGGCATTGAGCAGTGTGGGTTTTGATTTTACCGCAAAATGACTTCAATTTTTTTTACCCTGTAATAGTCACCCAGGTGAGGTGGGCGAGTCTGAAGTGGGAAAATTACGGGGTTTCCTTCATGTGATGTGATTTTATTTATTTTTTATGCTTGTAACTGACTCTTTTGGGTCGTTTATGTGCTGCAGTAGCATATTGTTTGTATTCTTATTTATTTTGTCCTTTGAAGACCACCCTTCTTTTAAGCGGACTTACTCTGATTGGCTGCCCCTCTGACCAGCAGGTTGGTCACAATGGCCAGCAGCAGTGGTTGGACAAGAGGCGGCTACACCGTAGACAGGCTGCTATAGCTCATCATCACAGAACAGAGAGCTATCTCAGATTTACAGGTAGCCCGATGATGGAGCACATTAAAACTCCAGGTGGTTCAAACACTGAACCGTGCTGTC
Source organism: Maylandia zebra (assembly GCF_041146795.1). Taxonomy (NCBI): domain Eukaryota; kingdom Metazoa; phylum Chordata; class Actinopteri; order Cichliformes; family Cichlidae; genus Maylandia; species Maylandia zebra. Next base: position 10,194,699 of record NC_135187.1, read on the forward strand.
CTGAGATATATCAGAGATACAAACTGTCACTGACATCATACAGAATGAAAAGAAGAAAAAGAAAAAGCCAGGATGGAGAAAGCAAGCACACCAGACCCCGTATTTTCTTAGCTGCTAGAGGATGTTGACTAGTGTTCAAGACCCATGACAGAGACCGGTTCCTGGACCAAATACTTCCTTCTAGCACCCACATCTCCACTGATCTCACCTGGACCAACAATACCATCGCCCTGGTAAAGAAGGCCCAGCAGCGGTTGCACTTCCTCCGCATCTTGAGGAAAAATAACCTTTACCAGAATCTGCTGCTGGCCTTCTACCGCCCCTGCCTGGGTGCTTGGTACTCGGGCCACAACCGAGAAGAGGAAGGTTGCACAGGAACAGGAACACCTCCCCCCAAAATTTTTTGGCTGCCCTCTGTCACCCGTGGAGGCCATCATCAGATCCTCCTGTCTTAGGAAAACCAGGGCCATCACAGGTGACCCCTTGCACCCCGCCTACCACCTGTTTGACCCGCTGCCCTCTGGTCAGTGCCTCAGGTCAATCCAGTTCCACACCTCCAGACTCAAAAACAGCTTCTTCCTCTGGGTCATTCGGACTGTTAACAAACACTACCCCCCTCCACACACACAAACACACACTACACACCCCACACCTGACCACCCACCTCACCAATGAGCCATGGTCTGAGTAACCCACAACACTCAGGCCACTCACATACAGACTCAATACTCAGACCAAGTCTTTTTGTACTGTTTCCAAACACTTTGCTGTCCAATGTGTGCCTTTCTCTTGTTTTTCATATATTCCTCTAGACTGTATACATCTCTCCTGTTTGCTATTTATTCCTGCTGTCATACTATTTATATTTTAATCTTGCAAAGTTGGCGTGGAGCACCTATAATTTTGTTATACAGGTAAAATGACAATAAGGGGGGATTCTATTCTAAATCGAAAAGCAGAACAGGCCCACTTTAACTCTAAAAGAAGCTTTAACAAATAAATTCATGCAGAAAATGTATATTGAATTATGGGTTTCGGCATCTCTTTGTGGAGTTTGCATGTTTCCCTCTTGTTTCTGTGTGGATTTCAGCACAGATGAAGCAGCTACTCTAAGACAATAACAGCTCCCTCTCTCTGTTTGATAGATGACAGGTACGCCACGTGTCAGGTGGAATAGACTGCAGCCCCTCAGGAGGCCTCACAGGACAAGCCAGTATAGATAATTACCTGTCAATCAATTTTTTATTTTTTATTTTTTTTAGCATTTATTATGACAGGACGGGCACCTCAGTCCCAGTCAGTCAAATGTGCTATGTGGTGATGGTATCTAGTTAATATGAGCATTAGGCTTTAGTGGAAATATACCTTTGTGGCATAAAAAAGAAGTATAATAATAAACCATAGAACCACTGCAGCAGCCCCACCCCCTCTGTTTATACTCCAGTTAGCACAGTGCCACAGGTGAATATGAGGATGATGCCTCGATTTACAGGAGATCATCGCTGCCTGGATCTGATATTGACTGGCTAAATGAGTGATGAGCTGTGTGACTCAGCTGCTAGTCCCAGCTGCACAGAGGATGAGTCACTGTGAGGGTCCCAGCGGGTGAGAAAAGTCAGAGCTGGACTGCAGACCACAGCTCTGTAAGACATGTTATGCTGCCCTCTTGTGGATTTTATGGAGAACGACAGATGAATTCTACATTTGGACTCTAAAGGTTCCTACACTGGTTTTTCATAATCCTGGAATGGAAATCTGTTGGATTTTTGTAACTTCCAGAGAGAAGTTTGCTAACATATTGGGATAATGTTAGCAAACTTTTTAATCTTTATTTTAGTGCTTTAAAATAACTGCCACCATGACTACCCAAAGCCATTTCTGGTTGTCTGCAGTGGTGCAAGACTTAAAAAATGTTTACTGAAAAAAATCACCTCTGAATTCTCAGTTTTGTAGTTTTCAAGCAGATCAATCACTTAATTTGAGATTAAGTAATGTTTAATTACATTGTAAATAAGTAGTAGTTTCTAGTTAATTTAAAAGTGATCATTCTGTAGATTCTTAAGTATTTTTTTCAGGTATGTTTTGACTAAATCACCTTTATCCTCCAGAATCAGGACCTGTGGTCTTTAATGATTCAGTTTGCTCCTTATTTGGCCCTTGATCCTTACAAATTGCTGCTTACAGCTCCAAAACACCGACAGGTGGACTAATGCACTGTTTGAGATGATAATAATAAAGAATAAGACCAGTGTTTGTGTTTATTTTCAGATTATAGTCGTTGGAATGGCAGGCTGAATGTTATCAACTGCTTTGTTTGGTTTTGGTTAAACACACATTGGGATATTTGATGATGCAACAGGGCTGTTTTTAGAAAATGTGAATGTGCTAGTTGTGAGAGATCTGAGGTGTACTGAAGAGTTTGGGTACACGAAGTTCCTGTCCTATTTTTCCTAAATAACACATCCCCATATTTGTGATTTTCAGAGTTTCCTGGATTCTGGTCAATCATGAAAGCTTGCAGTCCTTCCTGTCTGCTGCTGGAGACAGAGCCAGAGAGCGAGGGGTGTTATTGTATATTTGTCACACTGTCCCTCACACGCGACCACTGTTGGTCAGGACAATGGTCTCACATCAGAAACTAATCATCGCCAAAGAGAAACCCGGCGGGTGGGAGACGTGGCAGGGGGAGGTTGTTCCTCATTGTTCAAAGAGGAGAAACAATGAGAGTGACGAGCCGACGCTCCGAGGAACAATGGGGGTGAAGAAAAAGACCTTTTCTTCCACATTGTCATCATCATTTAAAATAAAATAAAATAAAAAGTCAGGGGGTGAAAAACTGTCCCAAAGACAGGAAGAGGTGGTTTCTTTTAGACGTTCCTGTAGCTGATTACTTTTAGCTGCTTTAAAGGTTACCCTGTCTACAAAGCATGATGATAAGAAACAATGCTCAAGTGTTACCTATAATTAGAAACCCACAGGCTGCTGCTTCTTCCACATAAACAAACAGAAAGTCAGAAAGTGATGACTAATTATCACTTTCACTGCTTTTATTTTAGCTGTCTTCACTGCTTCATCTTTTAATTATTTATATTTCAGTTTGCACTTTATCTACTTTCATATTTTACTCCTTTTTTAATTGACAACTTCCCCCACATTTGTTGTTTATTATCACCAAAATTGACGCTTTCTGTCCTTTATCTGCTGACGCATCGAGCTTTCTCACCCCCAGTTAAAAATTCCAGGAAGCCTTCATCCACCTTCACTCTTAAACCGTCCACTGTTTATACGGTTTTACTTTCAGCAGGTCAAATCGAATCAAATTCATCCATTAAAATCTTATAAACACTGCATGTTTGGCCAAAGTAAAAAGAACAAAATAATAAAACTATTTTAAAAACTGCGGTCAAATCTATTCTTTTAATATTTGTTAGGTTTTATGGTTTAGTCAATAAACCGAATTATAATGAGAATACTTTATTAATGAATATGATCATCAATGCATTATTAGCCATTGTTATTGTCTTATGAGAGACTCCTGACACAGATTTTAGATACCGTAATAACTGAAATCTGTACACGATTAACTTTGAGCAACCAAACCTGACACACAGGTACATCTCAGGCCCCTGAAGGTTCTTATCTAGATCATATATTCTAACATCATCTTGTTGCCTAGCAACCACCTACCAACAGGCTAAAATCACCTATCTGGCACCTGTAACGCAGCATAAAAGCATCATGTCACATATTTTAATTGAAAAACAATAACCTGCAATTTATGTATATAAAATGGGAATTGTGCATGATACGATGTTATCATGTTGCCTGGCAACCACCTAAAATCACAATTGACATGCTAATAATTTGATTTAAAGTAGAAGCTGCTGTCCCATTAGGTAAAACACTGTCCTTGTTGTCTGTTTTGAAATATCAGCAAGCTAAAGTTTTGCTTCCCGTTTGGGTTCTCCTGGTGTTTCCGTATATAAAGTTTAAAGTTTTGTGTTTATTATATTTTCTGGATTCCTCTTTTGTCTTCTTTAGTTCTGGTTATCTCTTGCTGTTTCATTTTCTGTTTTCTGTAGTCATCAGGTTTTGTTTTCTTGTCTTTTTGGTTCGTTTCTATGTTTACAGTCATTTAGTATGAGTGGCCTCCACAGTGTGTCATCTACGCCTTTCTCTGTCTCACACTGTGTTTGTGTTTCCATCCCTTTTGTTCCATTTGTCGTGTACATCTTGTTTGGTGTCCATATTTATGGCTCTTACTTTGAAGTTTGTTGTTTTTCTTCTTTTGCTTCCTGTCTGTCTTCCCGTAGTTGCCTGATTGCTGGTGACTGTGTCTTGTTAACCCCCTGCTGGTCATTCCCACATCAGCCCAGTGGGTCCCCGTCACACTGTTCGTTAATACTTGCTGCTGTGCTGCAGATGTTCTCTGTGTTCGGGTTTCCCGCCTCCCTGTGCGCGGTTCAACCTCGACCTTGCACGTTTTCCTCTTCTCTCTCTCCCTCTCTTTTTGGACTGATTGCCTTGGCCTCATTAATTCTGGGTTGGGTTTGGGTTATTCCAAGCATTATTATGTTTTATCTACATAGAATTCAACTCAAAGTAACATGAGAACAATATGCTGAAGATGACACCTACAGGAGCTGCTTGACAATGAAGCTCCCAGCACACAGTTTTTGTGCTGATGTTAATGTCCGAGGAGGTTTGGAGCAGCAGAACACCGGTGACCGTTTCCACTTTGCAAATGGATTATCTAAGACTTTTCTCAAAATGACTGCAGTGGCGACATTTTATTACACCTTATTTGAGTGTAAGTTCAGTGAGCTCTTGAGAACGACCTTTCAGAGATGCTTGTAAATCAGATTGCATAGCCAGGTGCTTTCTTTTATATACCCCTGTGGCAAAGGGACTGAAATTACCCAAATTTGATTAAGAGGTGTGGGCCAATGCTTTTGTTCATTTAGTGAATAAATAAACTGCCTCTGATTTCTTTTCAGCACTTCACCTTTCATTTTCTGAACTTCCACTCCTCTTTCAATTACAGCCTGCACTTCCACCATAAGTGGCATTTCAACCTGCCATTTTCCCCCTTTTAAACCCCTGTTTAAACTTCAGTGTTTGTATTCCATTTGCCACTTCAGTGATCCTCGGCTGTGTCAGTATTTGTTCCTTTTTATAGTTCAGTTATTAATTTAGAAACGAGAACATGTTTATCTCCATCACCTGCTGCGACCAGCCGCTGCTCTGCTTTGATAAATCCATCAAAAGGATCATTATACAGCTGAAAACTGCGAATGGCCTCTTTGAAATCACAGCACAAAAACCAAACTATAAAGGCGTGACATAGATTTCTGCCACTTTTTTAGACTGTAAACATCCCGACTCGGATTTCATTGTGTGGTCACTGCTGGAGAATTTCTTCTATGTTTAGGATATTAGAGTCCATGAGGATCTATCTTAAAGTAAACCCAGACAGAGATCACAGCTTCATCCAGACGGCCGGCGCTGCTCTGACAGCGGGCCGGGCCTCCGATGGAGACTGGCCTCATAAACTGTTTGTATGTGTCTACGCTTTATATACTGTACATTATGAGCAGCTGGAGTCAAGTCAGGTAGCACAAAGGCAAGGTCAATAATGTGAAGTGATCTGCAGGGTCAAAAGACTAGGCCCGCTGCCAGCCATTGTTGGAAGGGTGTTTCTTTCAAAGCAAGCATGCAATCCCCTCGTCTGCACTCACGCTCAAGTCTTGAGTATTTCCCGTGGAGGAAACAATAAGAGAATAGCAGCAAGTGGCTTGGTGGTCAGCGCGAAGGGGGCATTTCTCAGGAATCTGGCTTCATTGTGAAATAATTTGATGATGCAAAGAAGTTTTGTTTGGACAAAGTGTAAACAACATGCAGCCATCTTTATGTACAGTCTGTGCCTCTGTACACCCCGTACCATCTAGTTTCTCCAGTATATGTTTACACATGGGTACTTCTAGCACTATTTGTATAAAATATGCTCACACAAAGAGGTTTGACATGTTTTTTTAATTTAATTTTATTTTATTTTATTGGATGTTTTCTTACTGGCAGCGTCTCAACAGTACTGGTGAATGTCAGGAACAGTATAGCAATTGCGGTTAATCGAACAAATTAATATATTATTTATTTTTACCTGATTTTTTATCCTAAGGGGTAGCAAAACCAATGTATTCCTTAATGAGTGACTATATTGACTACAAGATTGTTTCTTACCTTCCTGTTTTCTCCCAAGGGTGTTTGGGCCAAAACAGTCCCCAGGCTTCCTGAGTTCTTTTTAAAGGTTCCAGCTGCAAGTCATTGAAGGAGAAATTGAATAACCGTACCAGTTTTCATTTGAAATTATATGTTGTAGGCCAAGTGGGGGGAAATGTTATTTAACAGTTGTTGTTATTTTTAAAGTATTCCTTTAATGTTAACAAAGATTAACCCTTTTTTTTCAATTCAGTTTTATTTATATAGGGCCAAATAATAACAACAGTCACATCAAGGCACTTTATACTGTAAGGTTAAGACACTACAATAATACAGGGAAAATCCCAGCAATCAAACAAACCCATTTTGGCTTTGATTTGGCAACAGTGGGGAAGAAAATCTTTCTTTTAACAGGAAGGAAGAACCAGGCTCAGGGAGGGGCAGCATCTGCTGTGACCAGTGGGTGAGGAAGAGAAAAAAACCCACTGTGGAAGAAAGTCAGAGAAAAATAATAACTGTTTATTGAATGCAGAGTCATGTATAAACATAATGAGTCAAGAAGAAACAGTGCATCATGGGAAGTCCCCAGCAGTCTAGGCCTATTGCAGCACAACTAATGAAGGATTCAGGGTCACATGTTCCAGCCTTAAAATTTTCAGCCTAATCTTAAAAGTAGAGATGGTGTCTGTCTCCTGAATCTGAAATCTAAAGCCTCTGTCTCCAATTCTACTTTTAAATATTAGATTTTATAGGATCATTAGAGAAGCTGTGTGTTTAGGCTGTTAGTTTAGTTTAGTATGTAACTCCAGACAATGGTGTGGAGTGATTTAAAAGTCTGTAAAGTCTAAAGCAGGCTGATCATTACAGACTGTCGCTGGAACCGTGGCCCACCACTGGGCTCCACAGCGTTATTTTGTGTTGTGTTTTGTGTCAGTGTTGCTTTTATCCAAGACCAGGGTGTCAAAGGTTTTTTGTTTTTTTGGTTCAGGCTACATACAGCTCAGTTTGGTCTCATGAGGGCTGGACCAGTAAATCTATTGTCCAATAACCTTTAAAAACAGCACCTCCAAACCTCTTTTTCTTTTAGAATATATCAATTGAGTACACGCTGCTGAAAGCATTCACATTTAATGAACTATTGATTTATGAATCAATCAGCCTGAACTGCCTCAAGAAAAATATTATCACTCAGTTTTTGTTGACACTATAAAGAAATGCTGATGTAAAAAGAAAGCTGTGAGCTCGGCACTTTGAGCTACAGACTTTGTTCAGTTCATTCAAATTGTGTGACCTGTGGAATCGATATAAAAAATAATGAATCCTGTCATTAATTTATTTATATCAGTGATCAAATGGCGTTGAGCATCACTTTGTAGCTGATGGTTAGTCGATAGTGTGTTCTAGGCTCTGGTTGCCTAGGTAACCTCATCCCGAGCGACTGTGGCTCAGGAGTTTAAGCAAGCTGTCTACATATCAGAAGGTTGGTGGTTCAATCCCTGCCTCCCTGTGCTTGCATGTTGGGCAACACGCTGAAACCCAAACCACAGTGTGCATGTGAACTGCATGAGCTAACCTTCTGGCCTTCATCCTACCTCTGTCTTAGAGGCAGGGTGACGAGCCCAGATCAAAGTATTGATGCTACTCCTCCACAGTAAAGGAAGACAGTCCAGGTGGTTTTGACACCTGACTAGGATGTTTCCTGGGTGTCTCTCTTGGAGGAGACACCCAGGTTCCCCAGGATAAATTGGAGGAAGTGGCTGGGAAGAGGGAGGTTTGGGCTTCTCTGTTCAGGATGTCAGATTGATGACCTGTCCACGTGTTCCCTTCTCGCTCTAAGGTAGATGGGAGAGGCTCCAGCCCCCCCCCCACGACCCTGTTAAGGACAAACGTCAAAGGCAAGATGATTTGTTCATTCAGTTTCTGACATTAAAGATATGAAACAACTTAAAGATAAAAAGGACAAGCTGTGTGCTGTGCCTCACCTGTGCATCCTTATTCATAGCCTGCCCTGTCCTCTGCAGAAACTGAGACATCCTTCAATACATGCACTGAGAGTGATTGAGATTGTGCTGGCAGGAGGAGACACAGAGGCACAGATATAAGAAAACTCCGGAAAATCTCGGTCCTGCCATACATGTGGATGTCACCTACCTGAACATCCTTGCACATGGTTTACTCGTCACAGCAAACAGGACTCAAAGGATCTGTTGCTAATGTCTTGCTCTCAGATACAAGAGGACAGAAGTCTTGCAAATTCCAAGCACTGACAGGCCAAAGGTGTTTTGGTGACATAAGGAAAATACGTTGCTGGTGGATGATCTTTGTACAGTTTCCAAAGAAATCCCAACCTGTCACATATTTTTGCAACGATTTATCAAAAGCTTGTATTTATGTGCTGTACCGGGTGACACGCTGTAATAATACATCGATGCATCAATTTCAGTGTGATTTAAGGTCAGTTAAGAGCATAAACATCATTGTTTCTGCTCCCGAGTTTACCAAACATCCATCAAACACTCATAAATACAACAGCTACATTCCCTGGCCTCTTATGAAACACTTCCTGCCTCCATAGCGGCCGCTGACTTCTTATCAGCTCACCTCAGCCTCTCTCTCCGATTGGTCGTTTCGGCTGATGAGTGGAAACCAAAGCCGCAGTCACAGGCTCTGTTCTCAGCCATTAAAGAATAAAATAACAAAAAACAAGGTGATAACAACTCGAGACCTTTGTCCTTTTGAGCCCACAAGAATGCTGACTAAATTCCATCACAGTTATTCACAGCCCTCCTCCTCCTCCTCTCCCCTGCAGAATTAATAATACATTACACTCAGCAGCAACGTGTGTGCAGTGGGCTGGATATGAAACCCAAAAAAGGGAAAGAAAACCTTGTTCAAGCCAAAGAGGAAAGCAGATCACACGGCTGGAACAGCAACCAAATGTCAAATCAGATATGAGAATGAGCAATTGTGTGTTGGAGTCACAGCCACAATCAAAATGTTTCAGGAGGCGATGCCCCCACCGTTACAATGAGGAGGCATCACGTACCGGAGGCTTTTTTTGGGTATCATACCAGCAAATGAAAACAGCCAACTTCCTCGAGTCCGTGCGGAGACAAAACATGACTTTACCTTCTCTAAAAATGGTTGCTGCGGGAGGGCACGTACAGCAGAGCCAGGGAACGCCGGGAGACGAGCACTGGGCGGAGGCGACGGGCAAAAGACACATTGGCGTTCACAAAGAACAAACAGTGATTGCACAGGAAGACATCTTTACGTTTACAGCTAATAATTAGCCCAACTAAATGTACCTGCATGTAAACATAGAAGACAGATTTCACAGAATATGAGCAATCAGCAAACATGTGGCAGGCCTACTGCCAACAATCACAACAACACAATGTAAAAAATAATGAGAGTTTAAATACATAACAGAGGCTCAAAGCTGCAGTGCAAGCATGTGCGATAACTGCTCAGTAAAGTGCACCATATTAATATGTTAAGTGCTTTTAGTGGTTAACAAAGCTAGAAAAATGCTGTGTCTGGCTTATTTTCTGTCATTAAAAAGGGTTTGAAATAATGAGGCGAGCACACGGGCAAGTAATCCCTATAAGCTTGACACAGTTTTTCTGATCGTGGCTCTTCATGATGTCAGTGAGAGCGGATACCCTTAATAAAGATTACTTTGAACTTCAAAAGGAGCTGAAACAGTTTGTTTCAGATGAAGGATGAACTGAGAGGCTGCACCAAGGGCCAGTTCTGGGACAAATGAGGATTATTAGTCCATGCTGCTCATATGGAAGTAATCCAAGAATAAAAACAGGGAGCTGGTCAGATTTAAAGAGTCATTTTTGATCCTTGTATATGTAAAAAGAAGAAATATTGCTCAAATTTAAATTTAAATTAAGTAAATCCAATAAAACTGTTAAAGAAAACTACAACTTTTATCACTTTTAGGTAGATTAAAAGGCACAGTCACCATTGTTAGTGATCTTAAACACTAAATTGTACAGCCTTTAAAAAGCCCATAAAGTCAGGTCTATTAAGCATTTGGACAATAATATGGTCTTTATATGCTGATATGCTTATTTTGGCTTCTCAGCTGAATGATGGCCTCCCGCTCTTGGACCTCATACTGAATGCACTTAGAACAACACTTGGAATCAACTCCAAAGCTTTTATCTGGTTAGTTTCATGGCCAGCCTCACCTGGGCACGAAACTGCCTGTTGTCCATTACTTTTGAACTTCTGAAAACGTCAGACTGTGGACAAAAATGACTGTAATGCTTCTACGGTTCACTTTTGTTAAACCCCTTGAATTAAAGCTGAAAGTCTTGATTTCAAATCAACTGAGGTGGTGCTCAAAAGAAAAAAAAGTGCCACCACTCAAATGCTTCTGGACCTGACTGTTCATCTCCATCAAAAGTATCCAAAAGACTAATTTTTTTCTGCTGAATCTACACTTTAAAAACCTTCCTCTTAATTTCTAACCACATACAGTATAAAAGACAGACACAGCCACCATAATGTAACTCACTAGCTGGTGAAGGCCTGATGAAGGACTGCTCACTTGTTAATGATCCTCCTTTCTCACTCAGTGACCAATAATTTACTAAATTAACTTCATTTTTTATTCAGTATGACCTGAAATTATTGACTGAGCCCAAAGGAAAGAGTTTCAATGAGGTCACAGAACCAGAGAGCAGAGGGCCGCTTTCCCCGCTGACTCTTCCACACCCAGCAGAGTCGCCCCCTGCTGGCCATCAGTTTACCCAAAGAAGGCGTAGGTTTCCTGGCTATTATGAAAACATATAACGGGGTTGCAGTTAAGACAAATCACACTGATGATGTAGAGGTATCAAAAACTGATGCATTAAATATGATACACATATCATAACATTATCACCAGGTTCCTCCGCACTCCTCCTGTTTGTGCTGTGAGACGAAGACGATCCATAAAGAGCAGAAACAACACTCCTGAGCTTTTTATGCTGCAAAAGATTTTTATTTCAACCGCCTGCTGAGTATGTACAGGAGAACAGTTTGTACATAAATAGGCAATAGTTATAAATATCAGCAGTTTGGCTGGTACAAAATTAAAAAAGAAGATATTGTACATTATCTACAGGAGAAGTGCCACTTTGGGTTTTATGTACAGCTTTGTCTCTGGGTGGATTGTCCATGTTAGTCCATTCACATGTTACCTGAGCTGCGTTGCACATGCAGCCACAGCGGCGGGTACACAGTATGTGTTCGGGGTTGGGAAGAGAGGGGGGCGGGATTTGTGGCATTTGGGCAACAGCAGACTTGAGGTGGTGGCTGTGTTGGTACGAATGGTGGGTGCAGCTTCTATCATAAGCCTATTGAAAGAGACAGGATTATTGAGCTGGGTGTCTTCCTGCAGCGTGATGGCGTTACTTTTTTAAAAGTCTAGAGGGGATTATTAGTTGCTGGGTGTCTCCTTTAGATATTACAACGCACACTCACGGTCACACGGCTCAATCACAGAACCTGGAGCGGAAAAACACACACATATATCCGTCATGACCAGTAATGGCACCGGGTGCGAATGCTATTCAGCGGTTAGTTTGTTTATGAAGCACACTGCGGCTATGTACAGCTCTGGATGTGCAGATCTGACAGCATCGAGTCCATTCTTGCAGTTTTAATCGCCACATAAAAAAAACCACTTTATGTAAAGACAGTAAAACTGCTGTCACTTGTAGTAGGTCCTCACACCCCTTCTCCGACCACCAGCGCAATGAAAGAAAACACATGGAAATCCTTTTATTCTAGTCACAAGCACGACTGCTCAGACCGACACCGAACACGGCGACAACGATGCTCATCAGTCTCCTGTGAGCCGCATACGAACATGCACAAAGTGCCCGCAGAAACAGATTTCACCGACAGCAGGTGAGTCACGATTGGTCCCTGAAGGCTGAGCTTACACATTCAAACGGGCGGTGCAGACCACGTGCAGAGCAACCCAGTGGTACAGGGGGAAAATAAACAGGGGGAGGGGCTTCAGGTCATTTACCTTTTTTTTTTGTTCAATATTTCCAAACCCCACAATCATCTCACAGGCATTCAGGCTCCTGCTGCTACTTCATTCCAGTGCAATATCGCCCTCTTGTGTGCTGAGCTGGTAGTGAAAGTAAACTGTTACATCATTACATAATTTACCTTCAGAGCCACAAAACCGCAAAAAAATAAAAGAAATAAAAATCAGCACGAGCATATTTTTGAATGTGCAAATGTCCCTAAAAAGTACATAAAACCACTAACTCTTTATGTTGACGTCAGTAAGATGAGAAAACGGGATGAGTAAAGCTAGACTGTGAGCGATACTTTGGTATTTCGACCTCCTGGGTGAAGGTTTGGGCAAAGTTGAACTTTCTTCGGCACCGCCTGTGTCTGGCATCTACATACAGTAACTTCGAGCACAGTCTTCACATTATTTTGTTTTTTCCAAAGCATCATCTTCATCATCATAATCTGTGTCTGCGTGTGTATAGCATCGGGTCAATGCACACTGATCTAAAACAAGGCAGATTAAAGTCAGTGCAACGTGCAAAGTTAAACTTAAGGAGCATGGGTTCATAAACAAAACAATAAAGAAAAAAGTAGGCATAGAATAAAAGAAGAAGAAGAAGAAGAAGAAGAAAATAAATCAGAGCAGCACAATCTGTGACCTTCTCCGGGGAGGGAAGGATGGCTTTCCACGGGGAGTTTATACTGAAACAGTGCAGACATAAGCAGCACTACGGTGAGCCGAGGAGGACCGGGGCTCCAGAAAATCTGCACCTGCAGGACTCACAGACTCACTCGGAGCGATTTCTCTGGGAATATGCTGATTCTCAAGCAGCAAAGTGACCCTTTTCAATGCTGACGCACCTTTACTTCTCTTACCCTGAATAAGGAAGAATTAATCTATAAAGAGCCAAACCAAATCACTCCCTATTACAGACGGCTCCTGTTTTGTTCAACAAACCGTTTATTAGCCTTCTTGCTAAAAGTTTTGATGATGCCCCTCTGATGTCTGTACCGTGAATATGAAGCTAAGGATGTTTTCAGTCAACAGGATGCCAATCAGGTGTATTTATTTAAACAAAGGGGATCTATCAAACACGTTAGAGCAGGGGTAGGGAACTCCAGGCCTCGAGAGCCGGTGTCCTGCAGGTTTTAGATGTGTCCTTGATCCAAAACAGCTGATTTAAGTGGCTAAATGACCTCCTCAATGTCTTGAAGTTCTCCAGAGGCCTGGTAATGAACTAATCATTTGATTCAGGTGTGTTGACCAACGGCTCTCGAGGCCTGGAGTTCCCTACCACTGCGTTAGAGGGACGTTAGAGGGTAAAATGTAAGAGGGGTGTCAAGGTTTGAGCCTGGCCCGCTGCCTCTCAGCAGGAAGGCGTGCGTGATCTGAACCTCAAAGAAGGATCAAAGAAAAATAAAGGTCATGTGTTGAAAATACAATCCCTGACCGAAGTAAGACCTGAAGCGAGGCGTTCACACGAGGAAACGCGCCGCAATCTCAGAGTCTGAACGCTCCTGTACGGAAGAATGGGCTAAAAACCCCTCCGAGTTGATGCGCAGGACTGATCGATGATTACAGGAACGCTTAGCTGCCTTTACTGCTGCTCATGGGCGTAAAACCTGCATACTGACAGCACAGGTACACCTACTTTTGCCTCACACACACTGGAAATACTGGATGGTCAAATTTCCGTTTCTTTTCTCTAATCTGGTTCTTTTCCAACTTTTCGAATGAAAATATTTTTATTATTACAGCAAATTCCTGCAACTCGATTATCATTATGTCCTGTTATATTATGTTATGTTATATTGTTTAATAGAGATAAATCAGATGCAGGTAGATAACTTTACTGTCTCCCGGCTCCACCTTTGTTTACAGTAAAGACATCAGAGTGACATTGATCTCATCCTCTCTCTCTGTCTGTGGAAGAAAGCCAATAAACACACTCCCCAAACTACTCCTCTGACTCCGCTCAGAGTTGTTGTTGGCACGCTTTAAAATCGATCATCACATGCTGGTTTTCCTCTGCCACTTCGCCAACATTTACAAAGTGCAAAAATTCAAAGCTTCTTCCTGCTCGTGAGTCGGATGCTGCGGCTTTCGAGCCATCTCAGGAGAAGGAGCGAGAAGCTGTATGCAGGCCTAGAGGCGCGGCGGCGGTTCAATACTGATGAAGGTGTTTTACTGCTGATGGACACTGCTGTTCTTTTGTTTGTTTGCCGAACTTTTGTTCCGATCGCCAAAGATCATCAGCTCACGATTACAGGTCGCTGTTTAAAAAATAGATTTTTTTTCCTCCTCCCTCAAAAGTTCAACAGAAAGCCTTTGAGAGTCAGTCGGCCACCGAGGCTTGCTGTTTTCACAGAGAAGGCTTTTGGCACGAAGAAGTGGCATAACTCTGGAAACTCAGAAACATGGCTTTCAGGTCCAGAAGCTGAGGCCGAGCCTCTGCCCGGCGCTGCTCTCTGACACGATGACGACCTTCCTGCACAGTGCAGAGACGCTGGGGGGGGCGCTCTACCCTGGATCCGGCCCTCAAAAGGTCCAGAGGACTTGTGCCTCATGTCCTTCCATAAAAGCAGGCCTAAAGTCTCTGCCCGGCTCGGTTTGCCCGCTTTCACCCCGTCATGGGTTTTCTTCACAGCGTGGCCAGGATCCGCGAGAAGGATATGACGACGGAGAGGGTGGTCTGGCCCACGCCGAGCACCAGCGCCTCCAGCGGTGCCATGCCTTTCCCCGCCACGCGGTAAACGCCCGCCACGGCCGCGCCTGAGGGAGATAAAAAAATGTAAAAGTCAATGCTAATACAAGATCTGGCAAAGAGAAAGACACACACACAGCTGCCTGTCACCATTAAACCCAACTGAACATCCACAGTCAGGGGATCAGCGGACAAACATGTCCCTCCTGGTCTCGCCCTTCTGTCAGTGATGGAGGAGCGTTCGTGCATGCCTCCTCGCAGCCACACTCTGAGCAGACTCGCTGCTCTTCCTGCAGCAGTTCTCACTGCACGCTGTCCGTCTAGTCGTGATTGAGACAAACAGCAGGAGAGGACGTTTCTCTAATCCAGGCACCAAAGCCGAGTGAGCTATTTTTAAACTGCTGGACTCGAAGGCCGAGAAAATCTAAACAAAGTTTACCAGTTAAAGCTACCAGCAGCGCTCCAGCGAATCCTCCCTTCATCAAGGTTATCATATTTACGGTGTGGAGGATGCAATCGCTGCTGCTTTTACAGAAAACAAAGTGATCACGTTACATTTTTCAGTAACAGTAATGTAACAGGTTACTGTGCTATACTCAGCAATTAGATTAGAGTTATATCATGTTGTTACATGCGTTACAAAAGGCTCTTCAGTAACCTGCACGTCAGGCGGATAGAAAGAAAAAATAATGTGTGGAGAAGGAAAACCAGTATTTCTAAAGTAGCATCACACTGGCTTTAAAGTCGGAGTGTTTCTCATCTTTGCTTTGTGTTTGTATTAAAAACTAAAAGAAAAATTGCACGTGTGTCCTGATTAAAAAGAGAAAGAGGTTGGTTTCTTTGTCTAAATCTTCAGCTTTTAGTATCAACAGGGGTTTAGTATTCAGGTCTTAAACATCAGTCTGGCACTGGAAGGTGCCCGGACCCATTGGCTGCAAACCAAGCCCAAAGGATCACGCCTCCTCCATTGTGCATGACAATAACATTTATTTGTGCTGCTGATATTATGCACTTTGCATTATTACCAAACATCTCCGATTTGGACTCATTTGTCTAAAGGACAATGTGCTTGTGGTTTGCTTAGTTGAAACACACGAAGCTGTGCCATCATGCAAACCTTCCAAACACAACATAAACTTAAACATGTAACATGTCAACTGAGGCCTGTAGACTCTAAACTGTAGCTCAAATCAGAGTCCTGGACATTTAATGTTATAGAAAAGGACTTTAAACAACTATTAAAGGCTGACATTTCCTCTGTGCTGCATGACCTTTCTTTTACTTCTACTCAGCTGCGACTGCTGCCTTTGCAGTCTCCACACACACACACACAAACACACACTCTGATTTTGTGCCGGGCTCGCGTACACATGGCTGGTGACGCTGTCAATAGTCTAGCTCACTCTGATTGCTACACATTAATAATAAAGCGGCTTTTCTATTTTTGGGGCACCAGCTCACATCTGTGACGGTGAGTGAGTCATCCACAGAGCCCTACGCTACGATAGACGCAGGTCTATTTACACACCCTGTGCTCACACTCTGATACAGTGAGGGGAAGGTAAAGGCAAATAAACAAAGCCTGGATATCAGCTTCACCTGCAGTGTTTAAAAAAATAATAAAGTGAATATTTTTGTGTTTCAAAAATATGATTTACGAATAAATTCTTTACAAATCCTACCATGTGGATTCATGGATTTTTTTTTCACATTCTGTCTCTCACAGTTGAAGTGTACCTCTGGTGCAAATTACTGACCTCTGTCATCATTTTAGGTCGGGGAACTTGCACAATCGGTGGCTGACTAAATACTTTTTTGCCCCACTGTATTGGATACAAAATACTGATATTTGTCCTAGCTCAAGATAACATATCACACCTGGTATAACAATGAAAACAAGTGCCAGTTATTAAAACGTGCAGACAGCGAACAGATTTCCTCACCGTTTTGATTCACAGTAGAAAATAAATGATTAACAATTCCTGATTTCTGCCTTTTTAGAGTATTTTAAGGTATTTTTACTTCACAGTCACCACAGATGTCATCATGTATTATAGATAACTATCTGCACCACTCTACTGTGTTATATTAAGTGTTAACAAAGAGAGATGAATTAGATGGCCTCAGACTAATTACCCCTGGTCTTCAAGGATCCGCTGCCCCTCATTTCTAATGCAGACTTGCAGGTATCATCATTAGTGCTGAAATGTGATACCCATGGACTCTGCAGGGAACGTGACCTGAGGTGCACTGGGACTTCTTACCTTCTTACCCTAATGGATCAGTCACACTAGAGTAAAAATAGGACAGCACCTTTTTTGCGACTAGAAAAAGGAAAAGAAAAATGTTTTGCTCTGAGTGAGTAGTTGCAGCGACGAACAGCTCCTGGCCTGAGGATGCATGCTTACTTTCCACCACTTTCAATCGACTGACTGCACCCAATCTAATCACAGACAGACTTCATCTTATTGCTGTTTTATTGCCGTCTTGACACATCAAATTGTCAGCTGCGTTCATTTTGGTTGTGTTCCATTCTCCAACCACTGTTTTTCCCTACTGTGACTGTAACAGCCTGTCGCTACTTGAGAATTTGTCTCAAAGCCGCCCAAACCTTAACACATTCACTTGGATGTAATGATGTAGCTCTTAGAATTGACTAAAGGAACTGACTGTTAACTTAAAGTGGGGTGGTGTCAAGAAATAAGACTGTATTTTGTTTTTTGTTTTTCCCCATTTGTTCTGAGGTTACTGCAGACATCTGATGAACAGCAACATGTAGAAAATCTGTAGATGCAGCTAAAAGTCTGCTTCAAGCAAAAGACTAAACACCCACATTTAAATCGTTTGAGCATTTGGAACAAAAAAAGGAAACACGCCAGACTTCTCCAAGCAGCTCAAAGACCAGGTAGGAGTGTAATTTGTTAACTTTATACTAGCATGTCACTGCTCATCCCCATACCACCCTAAACACGCCCAATCTCTGCTGATCTTGGCCAGGGTGGGCCTGGTTAGTACTTGGATGGGAGGCTGCCTAGCTGGGGGGGCAGTAACTGTAGCCCAGGAGGAAGCAAAGATGGGAAAGATACTGAACTTGTGCCCGTACAGAACATTACATCACTGGGATGGTTGGTTAAACTACTGACTGCTTAAGAGACAGAGTGAAAGTGGACAGTATATCCTTGATTTCTTAACATAAAACATTGTAATAGTCAGGTGAGGATTAGTTAGAGGTCTTTGTTACAGTGCATAGACGAATCTAACACTCAGTGGCGTGAATTTAAAAAAAAAATCTGAATAGGGATTTTACAAAATGTACCTTTAAATGTTCTTGTTGTTGTTTGGAATATCTTCAAAGTTAGTGTTTAGGTCATTTGTGTGTGTGTGTGTGTGTGTGTGTGTGTGGTTGGTATTTTTTGGGTGCAAACTCTTCCTACCAGCGACAACAGTCCAGCCAATCACAAAAATGTTGTTAAATTAAATGAACCCTTATCGTGCCGACACGTTGAAGTTTCCTGGGCCACATAAACAAACAGGCAGGTAAACACAGAAGCAGATTAGTCTAAAAATCTTTCTCCTCCCTGTCTCTCTGTCAGCTTCTGTTTTCTTCTAGTTGACACGAGTTAACACACGGTCACCTCACCCAGCGCTCGCTCTGCCTTCCTGTCACCTCTCGTCTTCTTCTGGGTGCTGAACGCCGCACTCTGAGGTCGCTCTAAAAATAACCCGTCAGCAAGAAAACAAAAGGGGAAGTAAATGGGCTTACTAGTGATGACGCCTCCGGAGAGCGAGGCCAGGAAACCCACGCTGACCAGCACCAGGGTGATGAGGCGTCCCCGCTTGTGGCGCTGCAGCATGACTAA
Organism: Maylandia zebra; assembly: GCF_041146795.1. Taxonomy (NCBI): domain Eukaryota; kingdom Metazoa; phylum Chordata; class Actinopteri; order Cichliformes; family Cichlidae; genus Maylandia; species Maylandia zebra. The sequence continues at coordinate 10,213,516 of NC_135187.1, forward strand.
CATGAGCAGCCCCACCGCCCCGTGGACGAAGAGCGAGGAGAAGAGACACCACAGGAAGACCCAGTACCACATCTCTGCAGGGAGAGAGAGCCAACAACACAGATCAGATACAGCCTGAAAGCACAGGATTTACCGCTTACATTAAAGGTGCTCTACGTACAATTTAACTAAAGCTTTCACCAGCAGGGGGCAGTGTGCTGAAATGTTTTCTCATCTAAATGCTTTTTTCTTTTACTTGCTGAATTAAGGTTAAACTGACCACCTGCACCATCTATTATATTATAGTATTATATAAAAGTACAGCCCAGCCTCAGAAGTTAAATATCAGGTAATATCTCTCGAACACAATGCGTAGTTGCTCCAGATATAGTATAAGTATAGCACATAGTAGTATAAGTATATACTACAGTACAGTATGATATAATGTCTTAGGGGTTCTTAATGTAACAACTGCAGCAAATAAATTATCGATTAGTTTCATAAATATTAATCAGACAATTACATTTTTTTTTAGCCTGAACATCAAACATAGCAACAAATTAGAGAAATCACCGCTTGCACTGAAATAAATATTTTTACATTTTCACATTTTTTTATATTTACTGGATAATAACAATGATGATGTATAATGATAGTTACTGCAAACATAAAGACTACATTTTTTCCTATTTGTTGGTTTACATCACCATTTTAAAATCAGTCAGCTGGCACATTAAAGTAACAACAATCCCCTATTCTAATATATATGACTTTAACAGAGTACTTTCATTTCTGGTGAAGCATGAAATTAAATATCGATCTGAGGAACAGAAGCAGCTTTCACTTACAAAATGAATTATGAATTGTTTACCAAAGAAACCATCCTGAAGCAGACTGGTCCCAGCTTTTAATGTTTTTATGTGTTTCTGACCTGTCCTGCTGGTCTGTAAACAGAAAGCACGTTTAAGGCTTCACTTTTCTTTTTCTATACTTTTACAATGCTTTTCCTTGTGTTGGAACACTTTAACACAGTTGTATTGGGACTTCTGAATATTCCTTCCACCATCATGGAGCACAAAAACAGATGGATGACCTCGACACCCACCGAGGACCAAATGTCAGTGAAATCTGCCTTCAGTGGATAAATCTGTAATGGTCTCTGTAAAACTCTGGCCAAAATAACATTTGAATTCTTAGTCAGAGTCTGTCTGTTGCACTTATTGATAAATTACAAGCTTGATTTAATCTAATTACGTTTTAAAGCAGTGATCATGTCCATCCTTGATGTACAGTGATTTGATTTGACATCACAATGATCAAAACAACGATACTGGGAAACGGTGATTTAAGCCCTTGTGATTTATTTTGCTTCCTTTATTTTAGTGAAATAGCTGCATTTACATATAAAGGTCAGCTTTGGTTTGCATAACGTCGATTACACATGAAACTTGAAACAGGACTTAAAGACAACAGGTTTGTAACAGAAAACCTGCTTTATAGATAAAAGCTGCTTATTTACTACTGCAACCTGAACACAGACAGAAGCAGGGGCTTAGTGGGATATCTGTACATCAGCTGCTTTAATTTTTTTTTAACCATCTCAATAAACTTTATCCTAGCTTTCAGCAACAACCTCAGGTTGTAAAAAAATATACAGTCAATAAATAAACAGCAAATACACAATAAAAATCAACAAATAAAACTAATTAAATAAGGCCGTATTTGCATCAGGCTATCCTGCTCATCTAGACCTGAAAGAAAACAAGAATAAGCAGTTGTTTTAAAATGACTGAGCTGTACGTGGGAAGTTTGGTTGTTCCAAAAGTTAGGAGCTGCCACTACAAAGACTTTGTAGACTTTGCTTTTAAGCCTGGACTGGACTATCTGGTCAGAGGCTCCGAAAGTTCTGTTAAGTAAGGTGGCACCAAACCAATAAGGCTTTTAAAAACAAGTAAATTTTAAACTGGATCCTGATGGACAGGAAGACAGTGTAAGGAGGCCATAAAAGGTGTAATCACCATGTTTCTTTCCTGTCTAAAGGCGAGCTGCTGCATTTCCTACAGCCTGCTGACAACGAAGTAACGACTGATCAGAGCCGACAAATAAAGAGCTACGAAAGTCTAAGAGAGGTAATAAAAGCGTGAGACTCTGTCTCAGAGTCATGCAGTGGTGGGAGGCAGGCCTTCACCTTACTGAGCCGCATTAGTGATAAGAAGCTCTTCTGAACAAAAGAGCTTCATGCAAACAAACGCCGATAATAAGTAATCCCGAGGGGGAAGACACAACTTATAATATTCCGTTCTAGTCTTGAAAAATTCACATTTACTGCTTATAAAGAGTGCTTCCAAGATGAAACACTGCAGCTCAGCCAAGATGCAGAGCTACAGCCGCTGCTGCACGTCTGTGAGGCGAGGGGAGGATTTCAATCTACAGCAGCCACCGTCTAAGTCAAGCCTCATCAAAGAGGCAGCCGACCGTGGCGATGGACCCGTGGCGGAGATGTATAAAACCGCTCAGAGCGACATTTCAGACAGCGAGCCCGACATGAAGCGGTAAATGGAAAATCTCGTCTGAAACAATAGCATACGGCCGCCTTTTGTGACCATCCTGACTGGAGATAAGCTTTCTGAAAAAAAAAATGTAATTGTAGAAACAAACGTCTGCAAACTAAAAATGCTGATAATCCCTAAAATGCCAGCAAAATCATCTAATTAGCTTCCACCAAACTCGACTGTTCTCCTAGAATACACATAATGCACCCTGCAGGGTCCAGACTGTGCTGCCGTTATAACGGACTTCACTGAAAATGAGAACAGTAAACAGCATTTAAAAATCACACTCTTCCTCCTCCTCCTCCTCCTCGTTCTCCCTGTCTTTCTGTGGCACAGGCCAGCTTTGTCTAAAAAGGCTCCGGCTTCATTGCACTTTGCCAGCGAGGGGCCTTTGGTTGAACCCCTGGCACCGTGGGAGCCAGAAGGAGCCAGCTGGCCGTGAGATAACTGAAGAAGAAAAGACACCAAGTGAGAAAGGATGACCCAGCCGAAGCATGGCAATGCTGTCTGTGTGTGGGCGCGATGCAAACAGGAAACGTGACATTATTTTGCAGTGTAAACATCACAACGCCCAATTCTATTACCAAGTATTTCTCAGAGCTCTGGGACACGAGGACCTCTTTAGCATATCCATTTAACCGAGCTCCTCCACAGTCCACTGAGTGCCTACATCTACTTATTGATCCGGCAGGCGAGCGCCGGGCCAGGCGGAGAGAGACGTGACAGCGGAGTAACACAATGGCTTTTTGTCTTAAATGACTGAGCACGCAGATCACGCTGCAGTGTATCCACTGCTGTCTTTCTGCAAGCATCCAGCAGCAGAGGAGAGAGTGATATCTGTGATGGGACCCAAGACATAAGAGAGACACACATACAGGAAGTACAGGGAGAGAGAGCCCCGCTTAACTGTAGCCCCCGACGACACGAAAGCTGATCAGGATTCAGCATCGTGTAGAGAGAGCCGGCCTTTAATGCAGGCTGGAAAAGATGAAACTCAAAGATCCTGGAGGAGGTTATGCAATGCTAACATCATCGCACACAGACTGTGATATCGCCCACTCGGTCTAAAGAACTACAGACATCCACAGGTTAAACAGACAATCACAAACACCATTAGTTTATGTGTAGTTAAGGGAATGAGTTGGTTAGCAGAAGTCTGAGAAAAAGAAAAGAAAAATGCGGAGTTCAACGTAACTAACGGTGAATGGCAGGTAAGCTGATTGGCCGCAAGTTTCTCCTCTAAACCTCACGGTTAGATTCAATATGTAAGGGTTCAGTGAGATCAACTTTGCCAAAAATTTCACAAATGGAGAGGACAGCTGGGATACTCTGTGTTTCTACTTACTGATAAAATAATCCGTATAGTCTTCCACCATCACTGATGGATGGAGCCTGACCCGGACACCTACTGAGGACCAAATGTCAGCGTGATCTCTCTTCTGTAACAGTAACCTGTCATGCTGGTCAGAATAATATTTAATAGCATAGCTGGAGGAAATCTGTTGCATTTCTTGATAAGTTACAAGCTCGATTTAGAGAGAAAATGGGTCGGGTGAAATGTTCAGTGGAGACACGAGGCTCGTTATTTATCTCAGCCGACTAAAATTATCCATGGCAGCTAATTTTTTTTGCATTGCAGCAGATGCTGGAAGGTGAGGTGCACATTTAGTTTCAGGGGACAGCAGGCAGCGCAGGTGGTCACGGCTATGAAGAAGCACCTATAGGGTGAGAAATGAGTGCAGTAAAGTGCTGTGTCATGTTCAGAGATAGGAGCGAACACAGGCTAAAACACAGTGAGAGCACAGTATTAACTTCTGCTAATCCGCAACTACAGGCCGAGGTCTTTGTCAGCACGGCGGCTTTAGAGCTCGCCTGTCAACAGGACAGAATTTTAAAAAAGCAGGGGCTCGTGTATTTGGTGCCTCGTCAGAGGTTGGAGTACACAGGCGGCTGCAGAACATGAACCATTCCCGTGTTGAAGCCGCAGCTTCTCGAAGCAGAAGGCTGCCGAGTTCACCTCTCAAGACGACGAAGGATGGGTTTGTCCAAACGTGGAGAGAGGGAGAGCCAGCCTGACACATCTGGCAGTGACTCTGTCCCGTGATGCAGAACAAGAAGAGGACTATGCTAATGTTGATTCCATTTCGGATGATGCTTCTTCTTTTTCGGAGAACCGAGCTACTATGACGTGATGTATCGTTAAACTGTACACATGCACCACACAGAAAAGCATACCTGCTAATTAGTGCAAAGTAAAAGACCAATAAGATAATGCCACTGCAAATGCTCCAAAAGGCACCAACAGCACAAACATGGCAGTGGAGGTGAGGCCCAGCAGACTGTGATCAAATCCAGGTGCCTTGGGAACGCCTGTCACTCAAAGCGACCACGATCTTCACTTTAGCATCCAGATGCATAAATTTATTTACAAAAAGAAAGAAAGAAAAGAAAATTTAAGCCTGTGTTGATAGTTATGATGTGGGAAAACATCCACTGAGGCTGTAAAGATGCTTTTAATGCTTTAAAGTTTATTTTAACACAGGAGTCTATGGGGATTGACTTGTTTTAGGAGAAAGCCTCAAGTGGCCACTGGAGGAACTGCAGCTTTTGCCACTTCAGCATTGGTGCAATGTTTTTAAATCCTGAAGGTTGCTGCTTGGCATTCACACAAAGCTTTAACTCCTAATATAGCTGCATGTGCCCATACATAGACTCGATGCTTTTATCTGAACCTGCTAAACTCCACTATACCTTCTGTTTAGTTGTCTGCCAACTCCTGACAGAAATATCTGGACCTTTAACTGAGCAGCCAAGTTGCGCTTTCTGTTTTTGTGTGTATGTTTTACAGCTTCACCTGAGCTCTTTTTGCTTTTGTGTGCTTTTTTGCAAAGAGATAAAGGCTAAAGCAAACAGCTAAACACCAGACATGCTGAGCTAAAAAGCTGCAGATCAGGGAACGTGCAGAGTGAACACAACTGATTAGCTTTACACGAAGAACAGCTACACAACATGTTACTGTGTGAGATAATAAAATGACTTTTTAGCAATCTGATCATCGCGTAATCACAGCAGGCAAACAATTAAAACTAAGAAAGCCTTTTGACATTATTATTGTGAACTGATAATACAGGATTTCTGCAAGTCTATTACAAGTTCATTAACCCGCTGGGTGTCAATTAACCACCCCCCAAGTAGGCTAATGCATTGAATATTTTTCATTTTCTAAGACCAAAGCAGGTAAAAAAAACAAAAAAAGGGATAAAAGCGCAAAATAAACATGATGTTGTATGAGTTTCCCTGTTTAACCGATATTCATACACTTATTTATTCTATTCAAGACAGGCTAAAGCACTCATTGCTGTAATAAATGAGGTTAAATACATTTCAGTGCCCTCCAGCTGGTAAATATCTATGCATATGCAATGCATTACGCTGGCGTCTCTCTGCTCTTCCTCCTTTCTCCTCATGAGCTGCACATGAGCAGCTCTGCTGTTCTGCCTGTGTCGCCACACAATTAGCAATCGGCAGATTAACAGCACCTGGTGCATGCTGGATTAAGAATTGGATATTTATCTGATCATCAGATTTCTAAAGTTACACACTCTGACATCGGAAAGGTCTGTGTGTAAATGGCACTTCCTTAAATGCATCTCAATCGTACCACAAATCCCACAGATAGATAATAAATGAGTGACAAGAACAGCATGTTTTTATTGACTGTGATTCATCAAAGTGAGACAATTTCAAAGTAGCTGTTCACATTTAAATATGTTCTTTTCACTGGTTTTCTGAAGTGAAACCGCCTGCTGCGCACGCCTCATAAACAGGAAGCACTCCCCAGGGGCACAGATAAAAGTTTATCTATCCGTTCAGGGCTCCCCAACTGTCCCCCCTGACCTTCTTTAATGTCTCAGGAGGTCGTTTTTCACCTGTCTGGGGGGTCAGGTGTGAGATTTGTGAACAGTATTCTGTAAAGCCCCGGGGCGTTAGCTCCTCACAGCTCTCTTCTCGCCGCTGCAGCTCAGATACCACAAACTTCTACATTGCACTGCAACTTCCTGCTGAGTCAGCGTGATCAACTGTGCCTTTTTTTCCCTTCCATCCCTGCATGATGTGTTTCTCAACACAGGATGTCAGCTGCATATTAGACAACCGGTCTGTGCCAAGCCAGCCATGACTACACGTCCGGCTCCTCACTTTGCAGAGTGAAATGCAAGAATTTCTATAATGTGCAACACACACGGTCCCCCGTCCACTTCCTCAAAAAAAGAAAAAAGAAAAGTGATGACAATGCTTTGAACAGCTGGCAAGTAATAATATTTCTTGCTGAGGAAGTTCATTCTGCTTGGAAAGAAGAGATAAAATGCCCACACATTGCTTTTTTGGTGCCCCGTGATCTGTTTTTGTGTCATAGGAACTTTCATGCATTTCTTCCACTTTTCTTAAACCTCCTTACAAATAAAAAAGGAGGAAGAAAGTCATCTTGTAAGCATTTTGTTTTGGTACAAAGCACATAATTGATGGCAGCAGCTCAATCATCTGTATCAACAAGTGACAGTTCAGCCATCAGCCCGCAGAGATGCCCTCATCTCGTATTTACAGCTGCATATTACCTTCAATATCAAAGCAGACATGCTCTGGCTCAACTGCATTCAAATAAAACAGGGAATTGAACTCAGCCTCACTACTTCTAGAGTCAGGACCATCCCAGACAGCATCCCTGCCCGCTAAGAGGACCCTCCCTCTAATTGCCCCTTTACTGAAAGACAAAGGAGGGGGAGGAGGCCACATTTACTACGCATTCACGAAGCAGAAAGATTAATTAGCCGAATGTTGTCATTATTTTTCCTGACGGACTCCTGAATAAAAGAGTGAGATTTTGTTTTGTTTTGTTGATGTTGTGGTTCAGGCCCAGCATCACCAATAAAACACACCAGCTTGCAGAGACAGAGATGGGGAGGTGGGATGGAAAGGTGGCACACAGATGCCCCCTATGCATAACAGCAGCCATGCCCTTCCTGCTGGCTACAAGAAAAATGACCACATATATTTGAATGATATTTATATATATTCTTCTTTAAAAAGGAAGCTGCACATGCTGCTGGTGGTGATGACTTTTTCACTGAACACATTTAAAAAAAAAATAAAATGAAGCAGCAGAATAGCGGCACCTTTCATTCCGCATACCTGTGAAGTGGTGCAGCGCCGAGCCTTGCACCCAAAGGCTCAGCACTTGCTGCACCGACAGATTAAGAGAATAATCCTTGTCCGTTGTCATGTTTCCGCCGCCGCCGCCCGGGTCCGCACCCCTCTTTATCGTATAGCTGTACTTGGCTTTAAACGAAGGCATGGATGAGGAAACCGGGGTGGCATTTGGATGTGAGGCGGCTCTCCCCGGCGCGGCTCGCCTCTACCGGTGCCTCTGCTTCGGCTTGACGTCCGTCTCCGCTCCGGGAAGGGAAGGGTCGATGGCTGGTCGGTTCATCCTCGGTGGTGGTGTCGGTGGCGGGTGTACGGAGGCCATGACGAGGATGGCAGCGGGAGCTCGAGCAGAGAAACGCACGGTCGGCTCGTCCTACATCAGCTAGCCCTGCTACATAACCCTTAAAGGGCCAGCGGTCCTTTCCGTGCGAGGGGTTCACGGTGACACATCCCCGTGCTCGTGAAGCCGCTTTATGAATGAGGAACAAAGGACAGCACGGTGGCGTGTGCGCAGAAAGCGTGCGTAGTGGCCATGGCGGCTCGGGACGGCTACGAGGGGGACGGGGACGCTGTAACGTAATTACGACGCACTGTGACTAATATTAGGATATTAATAAAATACTAATAATAACAACAGCAATATTTTGACAAAAGCTAAATAAAAACTATCATTTTAGACGCTGTGGAAAGATTTAATGTTTTTATTTTAATTTTTATTTTACGTTATACAGTATTTGCCAGCAGAAAGCGAAAGAGTGGTTGCTAGGCAACGTAATAACGTTAGCTCTTGAACGAATAACCAAATCAATGCTAATGCTAAAGACTACTTTAACAGAGAATATATAAATAAATACCATATACACTAAAAGTATTATTTGTTGATTTCTTAATGTTTATTTTATTTCAACTGTTGTGATATTAAAATTAAGTCTACATTAAAATTAAATGACCTTAGAAGCAGCGTTGGTCATGACGTCAGTGGAAGGTGGCGCTTATTGGTCACCCCGAAACACCTGATATAAAAAAGTAATATGACAGGATGAAAGTAAGCAGAGGAATAGAGGGTATTAGTGGCAGGGTTATCTGGTAATATGAAGAAAGAACCCCTAAATGCTTAAATCTGATTTAGAGCTTTAACTTAGATGGAATAAAATATTCAGAAAACTCTGTGGCGAGCCAGTCTGACAAACCCAGTAAGACAGAAATCAGAGCAGGTGAAAGCTATTTTAAAAAGTGTGAACCTTTACATAATTTTTTTTATCCTCATCATCATCTCATATCAGATGTTTAAAAAAAGAAGAAGAAGATAACAGTGTGATATGGGGAGGCAGGGAGGGAACAAGGTGTTACGTAGACGCTGAATGTTCTGGCACATTTCTCTGAGGAGCGCAGTATTTTAAGACGAACTGGCCCAGTTCAGAGGTACGAGGGCGAGGAAGCGTCTGACATCTGACATCTTTTAAATCTGTAGCTCTTTCTCTAAACGCAAACAGAGGGGGGAATAAACAGACAGCTGGATCACGAGGAGATTCGTGCAACAAAAGAAAATACAATTACGGGTACTGTTAAAGAACGTTCACTGTAGAGGAGACAGGAGGCAAGTTTAACACTTTATTTACACTTTCTTCCAAAACAGCAATCTTTTTGATACACATAAGTGTACTAGCTTAAATCAGTCTATATGTTTATTATGCATCCACAAATAAGGACAAGACTAAAACTCAAAATTAACAAGTCATAGCAGGCAATTTCAGCTGTGATTAGGTATGACGAAAGCACAGTAAGTCGTTTCATTTCAAATGAAGCCAAAATAAGTAGTCACATTACTTCTTTAAATCTAATCATGTCACATTTTTGGATATATTTGTTTTAAATGATGGTTTTTGAAAGGTAACAAGTTATCCTTTTGGTTCGCCGAGTCTGTACTATAGTGCACAGTGTATCAGAGGTGGGACCAAGTCATTGTTTTGCAAGTCTCAAGTAAGTCTCAAGTCTTTATCCTCAAGTCTCAAGTCAAGTCTCAAGTAATGTCAGGCAAGTCAGAGTCGAGTCTCAAGTCACTGGTGTAAAAGTCCGAGTCAAGTCACAAGTCTGAAACTTTGAATTTCAAGTCCTTTCGAGTCTTTAAAAAAAAACAAACGAAAAAATAATGTTGCAGTTATGCTAAATGTAAATATTAGACCATGTAAGTTTTAAATCTGTGTTTTTCTCAACACATGACAAAATAGTGAACTTAGAAAATATACACAAATTGTGAAATTGCACCTCTTTAAAATGCAGCTCAATTAAACCTAGCTCCAAGAATAATTTTCACCGACAGTTCTGAGATAAGCTGCATGTTATTCTTGGATGTGGTTGTAGGACCAGCTTTAAAATCGCATGACAAAAATATCATACACATTAAAAAAAACTGTATCACCAACGTAGCCTGGACAACATTTGCTAGTTAGATGAAGTCAGCTATCTCATCGTAGCATATTTATATGCATATTTATAATCATACGGTTCTTGGAGTGAGTGCATACACTCATGAAGTTTAGTAACTTCAGGTCACTGCAACAAGCCCAGGTACAGTTTACCGACGGATGGGTACAGGACCTTGAAATGCACCGTGTAGAACGAAAGACCATCGTACCTATCATAAGTTTACCAGTCTCACAAATCGTCTTCATAAATACACATTCCTTAACCGTTTATTAATAGGACCTTTGAGCTCAACGGTAATTAATTAGTAGTGGAAATAATTTCTGGTACCCATCACAGAAATGTAGCAGTGACAATAATATTGGATGCTGTAATCGTACTGGGCAATTAGTGATACAAAAAACCTGTTTTATCCTGTGAATAAAAGTATATATTTTTGTCAATGTACCATAATAACAGAAGCGAAACGCAATATTGTGTCAGGACAATTCACTATTTATGCACAATAAACACAATAAATAAAGGAGCATAGCGCGACAATTTCTGTTCAGCGCCAGACTTGCTTGTAACCTATATCACTAATTATGTTATGAAAATGACGTATTAACTACTACAAAACACTGACCTTCGTGTAAATGCTTGGAGCAGACTAACATGTGAGCTGGAGTGTTCTGGGACGTTATATTTGGTCTTTGAATGGCTGCAATCCAGTCGCGTCTTTGTTACTTCGGAAACATGGCTCGAACAATTTCTCTTCAACGACTAATCCGATAACAACCGATCTCTTTACCCGTCGGCTTCCCGTGGCTGTCATGCGACCGGCTATTGCAGTTAATAATACAACAGCTTCTTGACATTTTTGTGTTTCTTTTTATCGCTGTATAACTGATTTTAATTGAAAGCCTCCGTGCGCTAGTACCGCTTGCCACGAGTTCCCAGAATCTTTTGCGGTTCTACCCGTGAATGACGTCACATTTTCAATCTCTATATAATATGCATGCTAAATTTTATATTTGGGGTAAAATATCAAGTCTTTTCAAGTAAACCGGTTCAAGTCCAAGTCAAGTCCCAAGTCATTGGTGTAAAAGTCCAAGTCAAGTCACAAGTCTTAGAACATTTTTTCAAGTCAAGTCTAAAGTCATAAAATTAATGACTCGAGTCTGACTCGAGTCCAAGTCATGTGACTCGAGTCCACACCTCTGCTATAAATTCACTTCTATGACCAGTGACAATAAAAGAACCTTGCTTTTGCTGACTTTTGTATTGCCTGGGAGCTTTGGAGATGTCACCATAGTAAAGTGAAATTCACATTACATTCAGAGTCCAGCCAGAACTTCATACATCTGATACAGAAATTCCTCTACAACATGGCGATTTAACTGTAAAATTAATATGAATGATTCATATGAATTAATAGGAATGATCAGCAAACAGTTGGCAACGAGTTAATGCTGAGTCCCTACTGCAAAGAGATGTGCAACAATACAGACTGATGCAACAAGGCGGAGCTTGTCAGCAACAAATTTTCATTATTACCACCTAGAAGTTGCGTGCTATGTATTAGCCTTTAACCATTTGCTTACTGACTCAGACTTGCTGCAATATCTTGGCAATCTGTCTGCATTTCTAAGTTAGACAGTAATTAATTTCAATAATATTTAGTTTTATTTATACAGTGCTAAATCACAACAGTAGTTGCCTCAAGGCATTTTATATTGCAAGGTAAAGATTCTACAATAGTACCAAGAAAACAGAGAGAATCCCAACAATCATATGACGCCCTATGAGCAAGCTCTTTGGCAACGGTGGGAAGGAAAAACTCACTTTTAACAGGAAGAAACCTCCAGCAGAACTAAGGTCAGGGAGGGGGCCATTGCTGCAACCGGTGGGGTAAGAGGAGGAAGACAGGTCACAGAGTGATTGATATCAGTTGAAGTTGGACCACAATTGTTTGGAGACAGGTTGTCTCACACCAGACAACCTGTGCACTCCCAGTTGCAGTTGTACATGGTTGCACAAAAGTTGAGGGAGTTGCATGCTCAACCTGTAGGCAACCAACTGATTGCAGCAACTACTTGCAATTGGTCTCAGGCACCAATAAAGTCCAATGCAATATATATGTATATATATATATATATATATATGTGTGTGTGTGTGTGTGTGTGGATGTTGGTTCTCAGCCTTTCAGTAATCAGATACACATTTGTTTAATTCAGTGCGATGCTAAGAAATATTTCTCTCCCTTTTAGAGACCGCCTGAGTGGATTACTACTGTTTGTGGAAATGTCAGCATTTTCCATCTGTGTAGCAGTTTTAGCCATCATACCACGAATAGTTTCACAAACAGCATCACTGTTTTAACCACGTTTGCTGGGTTGCCTCTGTGGGCACTCAGCAGATTGCTTTGTCCTGTCAGGTTTTCACAAGGTTGCATTATCTTTGCATTTCACTGCAACTATAGGCATGTTGTCTGGTAGAGAGTAAATTAAAATTTCTAAAACACAGCCAAGTGCTGTCCTGAATAGTGGATAATGGATTTCAGGGTAAATTGGTTTAAAAAAAACAGAACCAGTGATATGGTTGTGAATCATGTGTTTCTATCACAAATGTAAGAAGACGTTTCACCCGTATCCTGTATTTACACACTGAAATAAGATACATACAAAGTGTTGGTGAAATGCTTCTAGCACTTTTCTTCTTCCTTCCTCCATGTTTCATCACAGCTCTGTTGAAACCTTTTCTTACATCTCTTCCTGCCCTCGGGGCTTAAGATAGACTAACATGCTTAGGAAAAGGTTCAGAGAAGAAGAAAGAACAAAACACCAAACATTGTGGTTTTTCTTACATGGATCTATACATGGAAAATGAGCAAATCATGGAAAATCAAGCATTATGTTGTTAAATACATGCAATATAATCTACTAAAGAAATAAAGCGCTGTTTTACTCTAGCACTGGGCTTTGGGAGAACGAGCAGACAAGACAGCAAAGACTCAGTGAGGACCTTGTGTGGTTTGCTAAGCAAATGTCAACCTCTGTTTCCACGGGATGCTTGACTTTTCAAACAACATCCACCACAAGTGCACATTTTTCCACCATGAAATTCCCCAGAAAGAATATTTTCCCCCTTGGTTACGTCATAGCAACACAGCCAGAATCCAGTCCATCTCTATAACAGGGTTCACATCAGATGAACATAAATGATCAAATAAATATTTAAATATTTAACTCTCTAAACAATCCTAAACAGGATCCCAAAAGCAGAATAAAATGAGCTATGTCAAAACTAAAATACATTTAATACCAAATGAAAACACTGATTTGCAAACACTGCAATCCTAAAATTGAACTTCTGATATAGAAAGGGTGAAGTATTAGTTCAGTTAGAAAAAGATATTTGCTGTTTTCTCCCTACTATGGGCATAGGCATTATAAAAACAGCACATAACACAGCATGGAAAAAGAAGTGGTGGAAATGGGTTGCAAAGGGGCTTGCAGTAGTCCAGCAACTGTGATGTTTGCTTTGAGAGTATTGGTGGAGGAGTGTAGCGAAGGTCACAAGGAACTGCTGTGTGTTTTTGTGGATCTGGAGAAATATGATAAGGAAGGACCTGTGGTACTGCATGAAGAAGTCAGGGTGGTCAAACAGCATGCAGGACCATCCAAGGTGCAGGGCATGGATGACAACAGTGAGACAGTGGCTAAGAATGACAGATGGGTTCAAGGTGGGGGTGGGATTACATCAGGGATCAGCTCTTAGACACTTCTTGTCTGCAGCAGTGATGGACAGACTGACAGATGAGATCAAGCAGGAGTCACTGGTATGGTGTTCACACATGGCACTGTGATGGGTTCTGAGAATATTAATCGCAGTATTGATCCAGAGGTATGTGCTGGAGAGAAGAGGCGTGGGTCACATTATAAATTTGTTGCTACTAGAAAAGTCAAATTTTAGATCAAAGTGGAGGTCAAAAGGTCAGACGGAGATAATATGATACCGTTTCAGTACAGTTGAGGAAGAACATTCGCACTCACCCTCATTTGCGTAATTTTAACCAGAATTCAAGTGTATTTTAGTCACTTCTGTTTTCGGTTAAGAGCGTTGGTCCTGGATTTGACTTAGCAGCAAACCATGAACACTAGAGTCAACTGACAATTTTAAGCATCAGCTTCAGTTTCAGTGACCCAAATATTAGCAGTTTTACTACATTTATTTCAGAAGACTTCAGAGCAGTCAGTACAAAGTTAATCAGTCTCGGGAGGTTGCCCTTGTTTATCTGTTTTTATCCTTCCTTATTATACTGTGGTGGATTTTATGGTAAATTTACTGTGGATGCTCTTTTTCTCTTTTTCTGTTGATCCTGCTGACCCATGTGAGGGTCAGCTCTATGTGGGCAGACGGGCTATGACGGTGCAGAGACATCAGTGGGTCCAGGAGTGGAGCTTTGACCGCATCTTTGAATTGATCTGTCCTGGAGCATGAATCTAAGAACAAAAAGAGTCTCGCCTTTTAGTTTGCTGTCAGCTAATAACCACAAACACCAGCTGGGAAAAATAATTCTGCTTTACCCCCGAGACACCCCAATTTTGTTTACTGAAGGAACACATGAAAAACAAGCAAGTTATTAACATATCAAATGCAGTCTGAGTCGTGCTGATTTAATGAACTGCCGGCTGGATGCTAAAATAAAGGTCAAACCCGAATTAGGTCAGAACCACGATTAATGAGTCTCACTGAATAGGGCAGCAGACAGATTAAAATGTCATGTTAAACATCTCCTGTCTTTGAAGTACTTCCTCAATTATAAATCTGCCTGCTCTAATCAGAGTGATGATTCCTCCTGTTGGCCAGTAGGTGGATTCCTTCTCCCATTTTTCAAAGCGATCCTTACTTGTAGTTTTCCATAAGAGGGCTGCTGGGTTTTTTTTCTCCTTTTTCCAACAAAGACGTCTGGAAAACAAAATGACATAAGGTTAGTGGGTTACAAGGCCATTGAATTACTGTGTTTGGCTTTTTTCGGGGACGTGACTCATGACTGACTGCTATTGTCATATTCTCACACATGTGTTATTGCATACTGTTGAAGTGTCACTCTGTGCTTTTGAAAAGTGAGGACATGTGAGCCCCCTTTCACACAAGCGGGGGATTTTTTCCTTTGGGGTGGGGGCAACATGAGATGTCACCGTATCCTTCACAGATCCATTCAGTCAGCTTGAGGTTCTGTGAGGACCTGCAGTATTTTGGACCTGTTTCTTTTACCTAACATATATATGAAGGCTATTGTGCTCATTTCTGCCTCTGTGTAACTCGATCTGCCAGGTGAGATATCGTCCCCCGTGAACCCATTTATCCGCCGGCGCTGCGGTCTTTCTGTCATCCCTTCTCTCGGCGTGCTTGTCTTCTAGCGTTTCTGCCCTCCGCCCCCCTTCAGGCAGATGGTCGTGGCCTCAGGTGAGTCATCTGGAAAAGCCCCCTCATCTGGCTAACATCCCTGTCACAGTGAGGACATTAACTGGAAGCAACCGGCTGTGTGATGAGTCAAAATGTAGATGACTTACTATTAGACATGCAATCGCTTTCCTGGAAGTGAAAGCACCTGAGCAAGAAATTGCCTCAACCTCATTAACCCAAGAGGATGGTGAATATTTTTACCTGTTCCTGTACAGGTTACCCTCTCCCCTCCAAGGAATTCAAGCCCTTTGACAAATTCTGATTTTAATTTCATTATGAGGTCAGCTACAGTAGTCTCTAAGTACTTTGTAGCTATATTGTGATTGTTTTTTGTTTTTTTTGTTTTTTTCATAACGACAGGTAAATTAACCTGTTGTAAAAGTAGTCTTACAGCCACCTCCAGGGCTGAAAATCAGACCTACTTGAGGGAGGCTTCAAAAGCTAATCAGTCTCCAGAGACTCTCGGGAATAAGCATGTTTGCAGCTTAGTACAAAAACTGGTTTTAGTTCACTCCTCACAACAAATGTAAGACACTGAATTTTTAAAAATAACTCCTTTTAACTGAACGGTGTTCCTCATTGTCTGCTAGGCTTCAAATTAACTACTCTAATTCAAGTTACCGAACGGGACTATCAGTGTTATTGGAGCCTTTTCAAACATTTTTATAGAAACTAAACGATAAATGAGGCTTTCTGTATGGTACGACACCAGTATTATAAATTTAACAGGTATCTGCTAATAAATAAATGCAGTTTGCTAATTAAGCTTGTTAGTATCAGCTTGTAACTCAGTCACTCAGAAAGAACCGACATTATGCCTATGGCTCTAAAATAGTCTGAAACCATCAACCACAGTCTATATTTCCTATACCTACAATCATCAGTATAAATAGGACACTACTCACATTATTTCGAAATTCAAGTTGACATCCAGAAATATAAGTTTTTTTTTCCTACATGACAATTATTTTTATATTGTTCCTATGATAAGTTGTTAGTTTGAACACTCTATTTAAACTATGTTCTAGATTAAACTAGTTAATAGTTTAACTCATTTCAATAAGTAGTCTAAATTAATTGAACTTTAATGGTGTTCATAGTGAATTTTGCCACCTTTAGGCAAATCCAGGCTAGCTGGTTCCCATCTGTCATGCTAAGCTAACCATTGCTGGGTGCAACGTTACCTTAATACTCGCTGCACAGATATTGATAAGGTTTCAGTCTTTCATTCTCTTAGTAAGAAAGCACAGCATACCTTATCTGTCTTTATCTCATTGAATCTATTTAGACCGGTTAGGGCCAGTCTGTGGTTTCAGTGCAGAGACCCACATGATGAAAATGTCATCATTTGTATTTCCAACTATGTATTTTTGACTGATTGAGACGTTATCTCATCCTGTTGTGATGTTTACTGCTCAGTAGGGAGTTTTTGTACTAATTCAGCGCTTATCTTAGATAAGGCTGACGCAACTCTGTGACCTTAATCTGACCTGAGGTCAGACAAGGAAGATGTCACACAGAGGCCACTGGGACCCTTTGACCTTTGCAATCACATGGCGAGACATGTGTTACACAGCAACATCTTTCACATGAACTGAACACAGACTCTTCAACCGAAGGCTGTAAATAAAAGATGGAAATAGCCACCATGATGTCACCAGTTCGATTCAATTTAGTTTTATTTATTTAGTACAGCATGACAGCAGTCCCCTAAAGGCACTTTATATTGCAATGTAAAAACCCTACAATAGCTAAAAAAGACAACAACAATCAAAAAACCCTTCAGAGCAACTACTTGGTGACAGTGGGAAGGAAAAACTCCTTTTTAACAGGAAGAAACCTCCAGCAGAACCAGACTTGGAAGCAGCAATCACCTGCTGTGACCGACGGGGGTCAGTTGGTCAGTGAAGTCCAGTTTTGAAGCCTGAAGTTTAGAAATCAGAACTGACTATATTTGGATCTAATGTTACCTGATGCTAAAATTCTTCGAGAACAGCAGCACCTAGCATTTAGTGAAAAAATGCAGGTCTCTAAAAAGCAAAACTTTCCACCCTTTCCGTGCGTGGGGCGCTAACGCGTTAACGAGCTAACTGCGCTAACGTGTTGACACCGCTCAGCCCCACACACGGGCAGTCCGCGCTAACTCGCTAATGAAGATTTGCCTCGTTAATGGGGTTATGGCGTTAACGTCATTTTAACAAGATTAACACTGACAGCTCTACTATAAAGACTAAAACAATGGACGATGTGGCCCTTCTGGAAACCTTCATCTCACACTGGGCTGCCCAGTGTGAAGCCGCTGGGATGAGATTAGGCACCTCCAAGTCTGAGCCTAAAGTTCTCAGCTGGAAAAGGTTGCAGTGGAGTCTCCAGGTTGGGGATGAGTTGCTCCCCCAAGTGTAGGAGTTTGAGAGTCTTGTACATGAGTCGGATGAGAAGGGAGATAAACAAAGTGACTGGTGCAGTGTTGGCAGTGATGCAGATGCTCTACTGGTCTGTTGTGGTGAATAGAGAAGAGAATGAAGGCAAAGCTGTCTATTTATTGGTAAATCTGTGGTTCTTTATCACTTTATAAAATGTAAGTCTTTTCAAGCACCTTCTGTATATCTCAGATGGCTACTAACAACACAAAGCTGATAAGGTACTTCAACTGTAGCATTTGTATCTTTAAAAAATCCTCAAAGGCCAAAACTGGGACCACTGCGGTTGTAATACACTGACAGAAACCCCAAAGAAAACTCATTTGACCTACAAAACCAACACACTGATAAATTAACTCATCTCCAACCACAAGTATTTAAAGGTAGAATATGTGTTGGAAAGCTGTTTCTGGATCTGGCATATACACTATGTGTCTGTTTGATTGATAGCCAGCAGTACCAACACTAATCCACCCAAAAGTTCAGACACAAACACTGAAACTCTATTGTTCAGAACCGCACTGGTGCACAAACGTGAAGTCAAACAGAGTTCACCGGGGCAGGCTCTCTGACTCCCTTTGTAGTGAGAACAAGGAGCTCCCACAGGATCACAAGCAGGGTTATTGTAGCTCACCTTTGATGGCTCTCTGGAGGCAGGTGTTCACAATCGCAGTTTAAACAACCGCCCCGTTTGAAGTGGCACGAGTTGAATCAGGGAACGAACGAGGGTTTGATCTCCCCTTGGCTCTACATGAAAATAGCTGCACCTGAGAGAGCCCGCGCTTGACCACAACCAACGGCTACACCTGCATCAGAGAAAATCTTCCCCCGAGGATGCAGCTGACTTCATCCCGTCTGTGATTTTTCTCCCTATAAAAACTAAATAAAAGGTCTCATAAAATTGTGATGCCGTTTTTAGCGCTCTTATCCTTTAAATGAGCCGTTTCTGTTTGCTTATTGTTTTCAGTTTCCTTCGAGTCCTGGGAAACAACAAAAAGACATAACTGATTAACAGCTGCGTATTAGAAGAGGAAATTTATTGCAGCGAGCGGTTGACCTCATGGTTTACTGTGTGTGATTAGAGGGATCTTCTCCCTTTGAAGGTTTACATCAAATAAGCGTTGAGTGACCAGTGATGAGGCGGTTCAGCTGTGGGAATCTGGGATCCTCACTGCTTCCTTCAGGCAGTGCAGTTCTGATGAAAGACGCCCGAATCTTCACTACTGGCAAGAAATGTTAGGCAAAAAAAAAAAAAGTGGAGCAGAGGGTGAGTCATTACAGAGGACGAGCTGCTTCATGCCGCGCACGTGGGCGGATCTGGCCTCTCATTGAGAAAACGCTCCCTCGGGGCACAGACTTTCTGTTTTGGTCAATGTCAAAACAGGGAGTTAATCACTCACTGCAAGAGTGTAATTTTCTTGTCCTCATTAATAACTTTTTACTTTGATGTGTTTCTATATTGCAAAAAGAACAACAACGCAGCATTTTTGTGGTGGTGAAAAGTGTTTGAGTGTAAGTTAAAAATAACTGAATGGAGACCAAAAAGAGCATTTAATATAAGCTTTAATAAATGTAGGCGGCAATTAGGTTTGCCCACTTAACATTTTCTATCCATCCATATCTGTTCCCGTTTGTGTTGCTTTATGGGTTTTCCATATAAGGTGCTGGGCAAAAGTCTTGAGCCACCCCTCATATCTATATTTTCTTGGAAATTGGGAAATAGCTGCGGCGATGTATTGAAACGTGTGCAAACGTGCATACATGGAAATACAGTATATAAGGCAAAAACAGAGTTTTCACAGTTTAACAAGCTTGAAAGTCATTATGAAGATTCTCCACCCATACCACAGGGATGGCCCGTCCCTATGACAGTATTCAGAACCAAGAGTATAAAAACAAAAAACCTTGAATCTGAGTGTTTGAAGCCATCTTCTAGCCTGAGCTTTTGCCTGATAGGGAGTTCACAACCCTGACCTCATTGCTTGAAACTCTGGCCTTGTTAATTATGAGCAATCCAACCGTGTACCAGTATAAATATAATGGAAAATAAGGCAAAGCACAATAGGGCCCTGTGACATCTGCAGCTATACAACACTTGCACAGAGACACAAACATAAATGACAACATATAATTAATTTAAAATATTCACGATTATCCTGCTTTATAAACTTTGTTAAATGTTGACTTCTTCCTTTGGTTTTATGGTGCAGGGGTGATCTGGCTGAAGCTGGCGTGTTTAATCATTTGGATTTATTTTCAGCTCAATCAAAGAAGCTTAACTGACTGATGAGTTTGTTTTTTTATTATTGGATCATTTCTTAGTGTTTATTCCCAGTGTTTCATCGGCCTGCATGTAAGTGTTTACTTACTACGCCGTGCTGGCATAACAACTCGTGTTTAGTTCTGTTAAATTAGCCTTTTGTGGGTCCAAAGAATCATTTTGGTTTTTGCAATGTCTTTTTTTCACTTCGGGGTAAAATAAAAGACATTTTCTTTAGAAACTACACTGAGTTCCTTGTGCACATCCAGCTCGGCCCCTTACGGCTCCCCTTTAATGGTTTACTTCACCCAACACTCAAACTACTGTGTCTCTAAACCTGTAATCATCTACCAAAGAATTTTGTGTTTGACAGAAAACTGGAGCACGGCCAGTTTTGCTAGAGGTACAAATGGTGAGCTCGAAGGCCTCGTGCTGCTCACAGCACTCTTAAGTATCTGCGCTTGTCTAGTGTGTATTGAGTCTATACGGTTGATAAGAGTGACACATTGTTAGCCTGAGATACGCTAACAGATATACTGAGGTATTTGTCCTCTAAAACACACTCATCTCCTGTCTGAGGCCTCCTCAACAAAACATGAGGGTTCTTATCTCAGTGGAGGTCTTTGTTGGTAACCCCAAAGCTTTTTGTCTCAAACTGTATGTACGTATACTCAGTGGAAACTATAAATACCTCTCAGTCATTTGTAGAATGGTTGAATACTGCTGCTGTTTAGCGACACAGGCTGCTGCATTTCATAGCTTACCTGGACCTTTAAAAGGAGCTGTGATGGAAAGAGGCCAGACAGGCTGCAGCGTGATCTACACAGCAGGTTTATGCAGGTCACTGTGTCTCACTCGTCCTGCAGCAGGATCTGTAAGGCTAGATCCCAGACACTGATAGGACTACTGGGACGGGATGGTTTTGGCTGCTCCGCTGAGTAAAAACGCGTCGGGAACATTTATACTTCTGGAAAGTTCGGTGTTAAGCTTGTCTGTATCACCCACATACCGCTGGCATCCTTTTCCCCGACTCTCCAGACGAGTTATAGAGGCCCTGGGATGAATATAGGCCTCCTGGGGGGAGTTAAGTTATTATAAGTGAAGTTTCAGATTTTGGCTGTTCCTCTGTATGAATCCACTGCTGCACGGTGAAGTTTACAACATGGGGATGAAACATGCTGCATTTGTGTTTCTTTTCTGTTGTAGGTTAGCTTTTATTCCGAATTTCTAAACTGCCATCTACTCTGACACTGACGCATCTCAACAAATGCTCTCTGTTGGTGAAATGCTCCTGACTGTGAGACTCTTGATCTTTCCAATGACACCATCACACTGTTGACTGTATTGCCATGAAATTTAGCACATTAATGATTCACAGAGAGTTTATCTTTGGCTTTTGTAGTCATCTTTTTGTTTTTAAAGTGAAATATTGGACTGATTGCCATTTATTTTGTTACACACATTTCTGTCCCACTCACAAGGAATCGTATTAAGTTTGGGAATCTCTCAGTACTCTTTGTACTTCCATTATTAAATCAAGATTACATTCAAAGCTGTTTGTCTCAGGTGCTTTTTTCTATTTAGTGTTAAATAATAAAATATAGCATGCTAAGTCACAGCCTCAACTCCACTCAAGTCAAGAACAGATCCCTGCTCCACCCATTTTTCAGGAAGCTAAGAGTCAGCTGTAATGATCGGTTCCAAGTTGTTATAATTTTTGTCAAAGTTGCTTTTAAATCACTTTAAGATTGTTTTGTTTCAGGGAGAAATTCATCCTTTACATTCTTCATGTTTAGCCAGTTATCCCAGTAATGCATATTCTGAAATAAGTGTCCAAGGTTTCGCAACTGTGGTGCCACCAACAAGTCAAGACAGCAGCTAAATCACAGTTTTTGTTAACTGCTGTGTCTGGCTTGGATTATTGCCTCACTTTACCGTTACTCTTTTTTTCCCTTTAGTTTCCTTTTAACTCACTTTTTACTTCCACTTTCATTTGCTGTTGAAGTTTAGGAAAAGGTCGTGGTTTGGTTGCACGCTGAAAAATGCAACCTAATCTGACTCACTGTATGCAGATGAAGCCAAGAGGTCATGTTAAAGCATTGATTCCAAAGTTCCAACTAACATCTCATTGCATTCACGCATGAGAAACTGATGCACAGAAGAAAAAACAAAACAAAACAAAACAACCAAAGCCAGATGGGAAAAGAGGGAAGAATTTGTTTGTGATGCCACCAAATTCTCCCAAAACTGCAGCGCTCGATGCCCTTGGAGGGAGAATAGGTGGAAATGGTAACGTTCCAATAATAATAATTAAAGAAGTTTAAATTCACCACAAGTGGAACTTGGAAGCTCTATTTGGTAAATAATGTACTTGGTGATTGTTTTAGCATTTAGCCCAAAACCAAGTACAACAGTGTGTTGTGCAGCCTCACAGAGCAGCTTATGTGTTTCTGGAAGTTTGTTTTTACATATTTCAAATTGAAGTCAATAAAATAATTCATTTTCCAGTTTAGTTATACACTCACAAAGAAAATCAAACAATAAAGAAAACAGATTATGAATTTAGAAAAACATGGAAAGGATTTCCATTTGATTAAATGTCTTTCTTTCAGTATGAACCACTTGGCGTTGCATTTACATAAAGGTGGACCCAATAGTAGAAAGTTTGTTGGACCAAGACATTGCAAATTTGGACACCCTCTTTAAAAAGAGCTGACACAGAACCGGAGTGAATCAGCGGGCCCTTCAGTTAGTTCCATCTACTGTTCACTGAAGCCTCATCACAAATGGCCTCAGTGGAAGGGTGGCTGTCACGATGATGTTCTTAAGTAAGGGAAACGTGCAGGGTGAGGTATTCCAAATTACACAAGAACTGGACTGAAAATGAGTGGCAGCAGGTTTCATGGAGTGATGAATTCAAATTTTAAAATTTTATTTCAAATTGCAGTCAATATGTACAGAGGACCTCAGGAGAGCGCTACAACAGTGTTTGTCATCCGTTTGGGGCTGCATTTCAGCCGGTGGTGTTGGAGATTTTGTCAGAAACATAGTGTGAGATTTTGATCCACTTTGCAATACCATCTGGACAACATCTGATTGGCAGTAGCTTCAGTTTCCAGCATGATAATGATCCCAAACACAGTGCCAGTGGACTAAAAGCATGCCTGGATAGAAAAACGCACAGTGGAACACCATCAGTCATGGACTGTCCTTCCCAGAGCCCGGACCTCGGCTTTATTAAAGCAGTGTGGGATCATCTTGACAAAGAACAGAAGAAAAGAACAGAAGGTCCTTCAAGAAGAACTTTCCCTGAAGAATACTTAAAGAATTTACCAGAATGTTTCCCTGAGAGAGTTCATGCTGTGATGAAGGTTAAAGGTGGTCATACTGGCTGGTCAAACCGTCTGTTTGCAAGGATCAGAAGAAAGTTGGCTTAAAACAAATGGATTTAAGGCTAGATCCACATGCACAAAATTATTTTTTAAAACAAAGAGTTTTGCTTCATTTTTGGAAAAATCTCTCGGTCAATGTGAAAATGCAAGAAACAGTGTCAAGAGCTTCACAAAGCAACAGGTGTTGCTACATATTGTCCTCCCCTCACCCTTAATGGGTCGCAGCAGATTGCTGCCCCTCCTTGAGCCTGGTTCTGCTCAAAGAGGTTTCTTCCTGTTAAAAGGGAGTTTTTCTTTCCTACTGTCACCATGTTCTTGCTCACAGAGGACCCTCTGATAGTTAGGCCTTACAAATCACGACCGTTGTTGTGATTTGTCACCATAGAAAACGAACAGAATTGAATAAACCCTAAGTATACAGAAATTTTGGCCAATCAGAAGACTGCAAACAAGAACACAGTGCCCGAAAAGCTGCTCCGAAGTACGCGTGGAGAAATGGCTTGTTTTAGACAAAGGATTAGCTGAGACGCTACAACCAAGGTCTGTTTAAAAAGACGGATTTTAAAATGTGAATCAGGCAAAGTAACTCTAGTGCAGAATAAAAATATAATATATAAAACCTAGGAATGAGCATAACAGGTCGAAATTAAGAATCCCACAGCTGTAGCTGTTTTTAAGACCTTTATCACATTGTGAAGTTTGAGTTATCTGAGTCTGCAGAGCTCCAAATGTTTTGAAATATGTTATACATAAAGGCGAAAGACTTCATAATGTTCATAAGTGCTAGCTCGGCTGGTTAGCATGCAAACATTTCCTAATTAGGAATGGTCAAAAACACAGAAACAAAAGTGTGCAACAGTAAAAGTCCAAAGACCAGGAAAGTTATTCAAGTCTATCCTGTGCAGATGAATACCCCGCTGTATGTATGGATGCAAACCCAGCCACACTGATGCACTTCTGGTGTATTTAAGAAGTGAAACCACCTATACTGTCACTTATTTGTAACCAGAGAATAAATTGGGATGTAAACATTTGGACAAACAGTGCAGTCTGACTCACTTTTAAAACCATCTACACTGGTTCAACCCACCCTTTAACCAATCATTTTCTATGCATCGTAATGACACATTTGTCATATGTTTTCTGTTTGTACATGGATCCTTTTGAAATATGTGTATATAGGTATTTTGTCTTTTAAGATTTTGCTGATGTTTTAAAGAAAGGCTGGTACACAACGTTAAATTACAGAGATCATCAGTCCTGTATAACACAACAAAGAAAACATGTCTCATTCACATAAGATAAAACGGGCCCCAGCATCATTATTCTAGCCTATGTAAGAAAAATCCATCTGGTCAATAGTATATAGAGAGATAACTCAACTCATCCTCTTGATAAATACTACCAGCGTGTTTGCTTATATCATCTACACGTTGATAAATGAACAGGGTTTGTCTTAAAGTACAGCACGTATTTCGGTGCTTTGTCAGCAGTCTGGGAAGATACTGTTTTACACTTTAAGCTCAACGTCAACTCTTGATAAAAGCCTTAAAAAACATAGTTGTCGGCTGTCTCGCTGTCTCAGAGATCATGTCTTCACTGATAAGACTGTCAGAGAGAAAAAAAAACTCACAGACAACGTTGACGCTGCCTTTTCCAGCAAGAGGAGGAACCACAGTACTCACTGTGGGTGTACATATGATCTACTCTGAGTAAAATGTGTATGACTCCATGCAAATATTTAGACTCAGCTACACAGTAACTTTCCCCCGAATTCATTAAGTCATAAAACCAGGGGTGAATCATTCTTACATTAAGCACCGGCAAGACTAAACAAAATTTACAGAGCTCAGAGGGCTGATGCAATCGGTGGACGCCTGAGCTATTTCTGTTTCACTTTGTGCTCTCCTCATTCCCAAACACCACGTGGAGGCAACTGACTGCTTCTGCTGACCATTTATACACTTTAAGCCCATAAAATAAGGCCTGTTAAAAAAACAACTTGACTTTATATATGGCTTCTGCCCCCAAAACAGCGAATGTCCAGTCCAATTTTCACAACTGGGTCTGACCTGATTCAATTAAAATACTACCAATAGATTTTTATGACATCTATGAAGCAAAAACAGAAGAGAACAGCTGTAAAGTTTGCATGCTAAAGTGACAAACACATAGAGCGGTCATAAGTTATAAAAAATGGAAGAATTCAAATGGTGGGATATCAAAGTTCAGTGTAACATTAACACTGAACTTTAAAAAAACAAGAACCTTTTATTGGAGCGACTAGCATTAGGGCCAAAGAACCCTTACAATCAGCCCTCTGCCACTGGATCTATTGGTTTTTCAGTCAAGATGCATTCAGTCAAGTCAGTCGGTGGAACAGCACAAAGGTCTGCCATGTTAGCCAAACGACTGTGTGATTCGTCATTTTAAATGGATTTCTTTCTATGAAGCAGAGAAGCACTGTGTTTTAAAATATAACAAAAATTTTAAAGAGTAGTTACATAGTTAATGTCTTACAAAGAGGAATGCTGAGGACATTAGGATTAATTCCAGCATTATAATGTGGCAAAAGTCTGCTAATATGTTACAGAATCAATCAATATTACCCTGTTATTATGGGGATACTACCATAAGTTAGTATGTAAAAGTTCAAATATATAGATTTATTTACAGCAGGTTAATATGTTCTCATAAATATATATATGTTGCTAATAGGCATATGTTTGTTTCCACAATGTCCCCCCAGTTTCTGGCCTGTTGTTACTCAATTAAATACATTTAAGTGTAATATTATTCAGCTGTTGATACAAGATAAATACTTGAATGTTACTGATATTACTTTGTAGTTAAGTCTCAAGGCTAAAAGGCCGGTATGTGGGAGTGGACCCAAAACAGACTCAATGGACACACGAGTAATGAATTTAACAAGCTTTACAGAGAAGGGGTGGGAAAACCACAGAGTCCAAGCAGAATGTCACCCAGATCGTGACATTAGGTCAGGGGTGTCAAACTCCAGGCCTCAAGGGCCTGTATCCTGCAGGTTTTAGATGTGTGCTTGATCCAACACGGCTGGTGTAAATGGCTTGATGACCTCCTCAACATGCCTGGAAGTTCTCCAGAGGCCTGGTAATGAACTAATCATTTGATTCAGGTGTGTTGACCCAGGGTGAAATCTAAAACCTGCAGGACACCGGCCCTCGAGGCCTGGACTTGGACACCCCTGCATTAGGTGGTAATAACAAGCTATTTTCATACTTTCTTGTTGCCTTGTTTTCAACTTATTTCTCCATGATTACCACAATGTTACTGAGCTGTAAGAGAAAATGCAACAATGTTTCTATTTTTGTGTTCTCTACACGGCTCATCAGCCACGGTCATGAAAAAACGCACACATTTTCCATGAAAAAGTGGCTTTTCTGACTTTATTCACTTTGATGCCGTGCCTACAGATAAAAGTGATACACAGCCACAAGGAAATGTGCTTTTTTTATGATTTAATCAACAAATACATCAACAGATTGAAAACGTAAGTATAGCATTGGTATCAGGAGCTAATCTTGTCCCTTTTAATTACTTAAGAAGTAACTTCTTGTAGGTGTTATGCATGACTGTCGACTCGTTTGCTGAAATTTCTGATCATTCTGCCATGTAAAATCCTTTCAACTGGAAGCTGTGAAGGTTTCCTTTCATGTACAGCCAGTTTCAAATCCTCCCCACAACATTTCAATATGAGTCAAATCCTCCGTTTCCCCCTTTCCGAGCCATCCCTTGGTGGTTTTTCTGCTGTGCTTGAGATCATTACCCAGCTCCTCGGAAACTGACAACTGTTTGCTTTAAGAGTCAGATGAAAACAGACAGGCTGGAAGTGAAATATTTCTGTGAATGATTAAATTTTCCGTACAGACATGTGATCGTCTTTGGTTTCGTGCCTGGGCGGTTTAATCTAGAAGTGGGGGGCAGGTGCAGGCAGAGTCTAACGCCAGGTGTGATGAGAAATTGCTCAAGCACGAGTAAAGAAAGCAGTCCTATTAATTATTAAAGACAATTCAAGAGAACAGAGAGGAGCAGCAAGGGGCGGTGATTTACTGTATATATCTGAACTAAAATGTAAAAAACACCATCAATTTAAAGAAGGAATACAAAATCGTGCTTTTATCTAAAAGATACAGCAGAAAGCCTGAGCTCAGCTGAGACAGAAAGTGATACCATTAATAATCTTGACAAACTGTGACCCGATGCTGAGCGAAGGGCAGTTTATAACCGCAGAGAGACTTTTCTTTCTGGTGCACAGTAAATGGAAGCCACTGTGCACATTTTGTTTGTTGTTCTGGAGCGAGTTTCTGCTTCTAAGGTCAAATTATATGATCATACTGCTATTTTATGACACTTGAGTGCATATTTAGGGATAATAAAAACAACTAGAATGTGCTGTTTTCTTACCAGCATCTCAATTCAGCAGTGTTTTTGGGGCCCGAGAGGCATGTGCTTAAAAGACAAACACCCCCACCGAGTTACCTCCATATAAGGCTGCCATGCAAGCCTCACTGCATAACACAGCTAACCCCAGAATTACCCAATACCTGCACAAACAGAGAAGAAGTAGGAACACATTTTGTACTGTTTGTCTTTGTGGTGCTGACAGAGCGAGCGCTGCCAGGTAAAATTAGTTCACGTCTGGGTTTCGGAGGGTTGATGTCATCGGGTGGTGACGCTGCCAGTCTGCAGCAGCTGAAAATTACAGGGCACGACCAATAACATGGATACATAACAGGGACAAACAACAAAACAATGCTCAGCTGGGATCTGTTGACTCTGGAATTTTTTTCCTGCTTCTCTGTCCAAACAGACAAAATGAGTTTTGGCTCTAATAAAAGATGAGGATGGTTAAAATAAAGCATTTGCATGCTCACCAGGTTATAAAAACCCGCTATTATTAGCTGCAGTGAGCCCTATCTGCTATAAATAGAAGAAGTCAGTGTTTCGCATCAGATGGAAAGTAGCAGTAACATATGTGTCAGCTTCCTTTACAGAGAGAGCAACATCTGGGGTTAACATGTGGCTCTGGCTACGTGTGACTAAGCAGATCCTTCCATGGAAGTCTATGTTTGAGCCACTTCTGATTGAATCTCGAATCAAATCGAATCTCTTTAAAGGTCTGTTTCAATGACTAATCCCCCAACTTGGGGGTGTCACACTTCTCAGTTCATGAGCTTATAAATTTAAATTTGAAATCTTAAAATATGCAAAATATAAGTGTAATTTCAAGAATAAATATTTGAATTCACGGTGGCTTTACAAAAGCACAAAAAACCTTTTCATGAAGTCCATAAATACACTAGTTTACTCTTCATTGTTCAAATCACGCTGACATCACCACCCCAGGAATTGAAATACTTTTTTTTAAATTAAAGGATTTCCCTGCCATTTTTACACTTTCACAGACAAGGTCTTGAATAACCATCTAATCTTAAAGACCTCAAAGAACGTATCAACCCAAGAGAGCACTTTGCTCCCAGACTGCTGGTTTACTTGTGGTTTCTAGACATTTAAAAGGAGAATGGGAGGCGGAGCTTTCAGCTTTCAGGCCTTTTCACTGGAACCAGCTTCCAGTTTGGATTCGAGAAACAGACACCCACTCGACTTTTAAGAATAGGCTTAAAACTTTCATTTTTGATAGAGCCTATAGTTAGGGCTGGATCAGATGACCCTGAATTCTCTGCAATAGTACCAGGCTCCTGGGGTATTCTCATAAATGTTTCTTCTTCACTGACCTTTTTTTCTGTCCCTGTATATTTACACACTAATCTGCATTGGCAGATAGCTGCAGCTCCCTGAGCCTGGTTCTGCTTGAGGTTTCTTCCTGTTCAAAGGGAGTTTGAACAGCTTGCTCAGAGGGGCCCATCTGATTGTTGGGGTTTTCCTCTGTATCATTATATATTGTTGTGATTTGGCGCTATATGAATAAAACTTTATTGAAATGAGCTGTACAATGAATGTTTGAATCATCAGCTGGTTTTGGTGAAACCCTCCATTCCTATTCTTTGAGTGTGCATTTTTATAATAATTAAATGTTTAGTACTGTTTGCAGTTCGTTCAGTGACTTCTTGGGTTGTTTTTTTTTTACTAAAATGAATAATAGTGAATAAATTCTTTATCTGGGGTGATGGATGGCTTAATTCACTCAGGCAAACCCACTGACGGCTGTTTTGGATCTTTGATATTCAGAAAATGGGACCATGGTTACAACTTCAAACTCCAAATCAGCTCATAACAACAAGAGCATTAGGCCATGAAAACATACACAATGTGCCAGACAATCCAATAATATCTGTCCCTTCTTGAAATGCAGCTGAAAGGAATTAAAATCATGCTCTGATTCGCTCTTGTCCTGCTGCACTGAGGACGGTGCGGATACATCATGTGACCATTTTATATGGCATTTCTTCTCTTTACACCACAATGATGCCGTTTCCTAAAATATAGTAGCTCATCATCTCAAATCCCCTCAACTAAATCTACGTGTAACTCAATCAGATTGCATTCTTTCTAATAAAG
Source organism: Maylandia zebra (assembly GCF_041146795.1). NCBI lineage: Eukaryota > Metazoa > Chordata > Actinopteri > Cichliformes > Cichlidae > Maylandia > Maylandia zebra. The sequence goes on from NC_135187.1 coordinate 10,243,754, forward strand.
AATGAAGCAGCGCATTCATGAACGGGAGGCTGCTGGGGTGGATGGAGGGCACGTAGCACAGAGCAAATGACTCATGTCCAGAATCCCGTCTGTGGTCAGGTTCAGACAACAAAAGTAGTCCAGTTAAAGTCAGGGAAAGATTGTGGCTTCGATTAAATATGAATAAAAACATTGTGTCTCAATGTACTCTGGCATTTTCTTCTTTCCCATAATCACCGATCGCTGTGGGGAGATTACTACGCCGCAGGATCAGATATCTTGGCACAAAAATATAAAAAACATTTTCACATCTTTCTGATAGAAAATGAAATAAATTTGAAAATGCATTATCTTGGAAAAGACTTATGAGGGATGATGAATGAAGTCAATCAGTGAAGTAACCCCCCCACCCCACCCCACCCACACGATTAATACCGTGAGAAAGAGAGTAAGGGAGAAGAGGAAAGTAAACAGATCGGATCCATGGAGACTTCAACTCCAAACATTCAGGGGAATCCTGGGACGATGGCATCAGATCAGCTGAATCTCAAATGTTGCAGGGGGCAACCTGTCACTGCTTTAGGCTTTGCCCATGTGGATGGAGTAGCGTGGACGTGGGGCTTTATGAGGTCATAATTTAATGTAAGTCAGTCATCATGAATGAAAATCTGAACCCAAACTCTACCAGAATATAACATTTTGGCAATAAGGAGACAAAGAAAGTCATTCTACCTTACACAAAAGTAAACGTCCTTCCTGCTTTCCCCCCCCCAAAAAAACACAGGATCAGGATGTGGTTCTGTGGCTGGTGTTGTCACTGATGCAGACTTAAACCTGCACAGAGAAAATTCATCTTACAACCAACATATTCCAAAAGGTCCGACTTTTTTTGAAGGCAACTGATCTCTGTTTCCTGTTTTCCTGCATCACACTTTTTCAACTCCCACTACAGCTCTGCGATTAGTTTGCAAGTGTTTGCAGAGAAGTCAGAGTCTTCCATGCAAACTACAGGCAACCCTGACAATCTGATAGCAACCAAAGAAACCACAGAGAGGCTTTTTTAGTGCAGCATCGTCTTTGCAACCAGTTTTACCCTGCTTGAAGAAGACACCTAGCAACGTTGTCGGACGGTATGTTATTGTTGAGGTTAATGAGTGTCTAAGAGTGGCTTAAATCATGATTGTATACGGAGAGCTGGATGTGTAGCAGCCAGAGTTTGGCCTAGAGGTCATTCACAGTATTACAGCCGAAACAATCCCCTTCAAAAAGCTTTATCCCTGTAGACCACAATTATAAAAATGCAAGCAAGCAAGGCAGCTTATCTTTTTATAATTCACTTTTAAAGCATAAAGGTTTTCCTATTTTAGCTTTTCCTCAGCACTGTGACCTTATCCGGCAGCATACAGGATTATTTAATAACAATTTTAGAAAACAAGATTAATATCCCTTTTTTCAGCCCTGAACAGCTGATCCATTTTAATCCTGTGTGTTTACAAAACAATTGATATCTGCTCTACTAAGCTTACACCTCCACTCGAAAATAACTTTCCTCTGAGGAAATTGGATCTTTGTGAATTTGTGTTTTTTGTGTTCGGCTCCTTTTAAACATTTCATGAAGGTTCAGATGTGCAACAGATGCCCCCCTTCTCGCTTTCCAATTTCTTTGCATGCGTGCAGTGGAAGCTGAGGTGGGGGTCATTACTGCATCTTGGCTGAGCGACTTGATGGGTCACAGTTCAGCGGTGGAGCTTCAAATGAGGAGGAAGGGAGGCCCGGCGGGGATGGCTGCTCACTTACAGACCCTCTGTGTCTTTAATCAGTGAACAACACAAAACAGAAAACATAAAGGACACGCACAAAGGACGAGGCATACCAGGCTTTTACAGCCTTCATCTGAGAGTATTAGAAACACACACTGGGCACAGTGGGCCTGTTAGGGTGGGAGGAGGTGCGCCAGGGGTTAAAACGTGGTTGGAAAATAGTTTTTGTGTGCGTGAGAGAAGAAAAGTCCTCTGCGTAATTCGCCCTCCTTCTCTATCTGATATATTTAGCAGAGCTGGCCCATCTGAAAGCCCCCAGAATGCTGGGCATTTTTTTTGATCCATGCTGAGTTAAAGGGGAAGGCATGCAGGCCTGATCCCAGGGTCACCACACTTAAAAGCTGCTGTGGACAGCAGCCAGCCGGGTGAAGGCGCTGACGAGATTCTGACTCAGTGCGAACTTGTCGGCATGTATATTTGTGTTTGTCCTCATCTGAGTCAGGCTCAGCAGAACATCAGCGAGTGACTCAGGCCCTCAGGTATGAAGTATTTGGGCTTTAAGCCTCGTCACAGAGCGAGGACTCCCTTCATCGGGAGAAAACGGTGGGTGTGCCTGAAAAGTTTGTGTTATTTTGGTTCTTAAACCTTTATTAAATTCTCTTTGATGGTGACATGAGCTGGTGGTTACTCGTGAAAGTTCCCCTTTCCTGGGCACCCTCACAGCTGTTGTGCATCAGTGACGCTGTAGTTAAAGACTGCCTTTTGCACCCACTCTCTGCTGTCGCTATCATTGTGGTAAATACCCTAACTTCAGTGCTTTGTGCTCAGTAATATTTTATATCCTTTGTTCCCTGCTTTAAATCTCTATGTTGTTTCCCAAAGTAGTTACCAGCTTTTCCCCAAGGAGTGTGTAGAGCCGGCTTCTCTCACCGGATCCAAATGGACTACTGCTACAACAACAAAGGCAAAGACTTACCTTTAACCGACATAGCTGCCCACACTACATCGACACTCTCTCTCCCTGGATGGAACATCCCAACCGCAAATTATTAAGACTTCTGAATCAAATCAAAACTTGCACCAAAATCTTCAGTCAACTTCCTTTCTCTTCTTCTGCAGACCTCCCTGCTCTGCACCATTAACCAGTCTTTTCATCATTCACTCCACTCTCTATGACTAATGACTAAGTCTTTTAAACCCTTCATCAGTGGTTTGAGCTCTTTGGGTCCAGCTTATGCAAAAAATAAAAATAAAAAATGGCAGTAATCATCAGGAAACTGCACAGGGACTGCAAATATGACTGAAAGATTCAGATTCTTGCATATTCACAACCAACGACTTTATTCAACACCATCTCATCTCAGTGTGTTACATAGTGCCATTCTGCTCCCTTGATTTATTATTTTACTTTTCTGCATCAGTGTGGACATTTTCAGCAAACAGAGCATTCGCTAAAGCCGCCTCACGCTGGTGTTTTAAACGGGTTAAAATTGTCACTACAATCGTCTATAAACACAGAACTCAAAGCCCTAAATTTTAGGGCACAACAAGCAAATGAAAAACCGTCTTTGCTTTGAGCGTGTTCAGCTTCACAGCCACAACAGAGGGCATCAAAAAGCACTGCGCTAAATGAAAAACAACCTCCGACCTTTGGCCATCAATGAAAAGAAAAGAAAAAGGCCACAAAAACCTGAAAGTTGGAGTTACCAGATCTAACATGGTAACAGCTTCATGTTTAACACAGCACCAGTGCAATAACTATGTACGCAGATGGCCATAATAACAGGGTTCCCATCATAAATCGCCCCCTCCCTCCCGTTCAGAGATGGATCCACCCTCGTGGCTCACCCGCCAGGAAGCACATCTCAACTCCACGACACTCCTGAACCCCAAGCCGCAGAGCTTTCACCAGCATGGCTCCATGGAAAAATTAAACTGGACACTGCGAGGAGGCCCAGCTCTGTGGTCGTGGCAGGGAAATATGATTGGATAAACATACGGCAGAGCTTTGAGCTGCTTCCCTAAGTGCCCGGGGGTGATGTGACGAGAAGCAGGCAGAGGTAGGGGTGGGCTTTGGATCTGAAGGGCGTATGCTATTCACGGAAGAATTGGTGGGGCTGATTTTCACAGAAGGTGGAAAAGGACATTCATCCATGCAGAGCAGAGCAGGCAGCAGTGCCATCCTCAGTCAGTGTTTATTAAAAACAGACCTCATTATCAGCCCACTCTGCCTGCCTGGGCTATTTCAGTCTGCAACGAGCAGGTGATTCATGCTAGAGCGATCGGTGCCACGCCTTCTTACGTCACTCACCTCCTAACCTGAGCGTGCCCTCTCTAGGAAGAGTCTCATTTTTCAATTAAAGCCAATCATTAGAGTGTTATTTCCTGTCTCAGTCTGTAACCAGCTGGGTTCCTGCGAGCATCAATCTGTGGCCCGACAGCAAATGTGGGTTTGTCTGCTCGCTGCATCGGAAACTAAGCCTCCAGAGGCACACATGCAACAAATCATGTCCATCACAGCTGGATCTGGGTGCTTTGAAGACAATTATTGCTAGTTTGAGGCATCCACACAAAGTGCATTCAGATGTAATGGTTTTTATATTCTCCTTTGATTTGGATGTAAAAAATAAGACTAATGAAATGCATATAAAAGCTTTGGATAGTATTTTTATAATCGCATATGTGAATATATGAAAAGTAATACATCTTATTTAATGGGATTTAATACGTACAAAATTGTAACCGCAGGTGTTCGGTGAAAGTAAACACATTTTGATGTTAGACAAAGATGTATATGCAAAATATAGTTTTTAAACAATGACTTCATTTTTTAGGGGAAAAAAAAATCTGTGATCCTAAAAAACGTAATCCTACATATGAAAAATTAATTCCCCACAAAGCATAATAACTGGCTGTGCCGACCATGAGATCAAGAACTGTAATAAAGTGTTTACAATAACTGGTAAACGCTGTTCAACATCACTGTGGAGGAATTTTGGCTCGTTTAACATCAACCTGAGCATCTAAATCACACCAAAGACCAGACTTTGACTAGACCACTCCAAAATCTTCATTTGGTTTTTTAGCCATTCACAGGTGGACTTACTGGAGTGTTGTGGATCATTGTCCTGCTTCATAACCGAAGTATGCTTCAGCTTCTGGGCACCGACTCATAGTCGGACATTCTCCTTCAGGATCTAGTAGAATGCGAGACGAGCCTGTGTGTTCTTTTTGGTGAGCAGTGATTTTCTCCTTAGATGCCATTTCCGCCCACTCTCCTTTTTATTGTGGAGTCATAAGCTCTGATCTTAACTGAGATAAGTGGGTCCTGCAGTTCTTTAGATGATGTTTTCATTGATGCTCTCTTGGACTAAATTTGGAAAGCCGGCCACTTCTGCCAAGGTTCACCACTCTTCCAAGTTTTCTCCATTTGTGGATAATGGCTCTCACTGGGGTTCAATAGAGTCTTAACGCCTTAGAAATGGCTTTTTGTCCAGTTCCAGACTGATAGATGTTAATGATTTTATTTCTCAGCTGTTTCTTAGAGCATGATATGAAATGTATGTTCCATCCCGTGCCCTCCGATCTCAGGATACTGACCTTCTAAAAGTTCCTAAAGCCAAAAAAAGACTATTGAGGAGCGTGCTTTTTCGTTTGAAAGCGCTTTATAAATAAAGTTATTATCATTATTAGTATTATTATTATTATTGTTATGTTACTTTTTGAGATCTTTTAATCTAAACTAAAAGGTGAAAAATACTTTTTTCACAGCACTGACGACGTGCTTTAAGGAATTCAACTTTATAAGGACGGCAGCATCGTTTGGTTTCTGAAAATGTGCTTACTTAACAAATAGAACTTTGTTAACTATAAGACATTTTCCCATCATTCATAACGCTTCTCTTGCTGATAATTGTAATGCTAAATATGCTGCAGGCATCAGGAAATTCCCTGCATACACACTTAAAATCCAACTGAGAGGGATATTAACTGGCTGCAGTTGTAAATGACTAACATGCTGAAAGTGCTGCAGGGGTAAGGGGGTTTTTGTAGGCTAACCTGGAAGTTAGCCTACAGAAAAGAAAACCCAGTCGTTCATAGTTATTACATCTTCTTTGATACTTTGACAAAAAGCCAATCGAAAATGTCACGTTTGCAGATTTTATCACACAAAGTCTTCTATGGGAAGTACCGTTTTATGATGCTTTGTTCAGCAAGGTAATCTTCACAAAATGATGACACATTTGTAAGTGTAATAAACTAAACAAACTGCTAAATACTATGCTGCAGAACAAAAACAAATGAAAACAAATGAAACATCTGAAGTTTGTGTTAACTTTATTTCAGACATCTAACCAGGACTGATTACTGCAATGCCCTAACACAGGGGTGGGCAACTCCAGGCCTCGAGGGCCGGTGTCCTTGCAGGTTTGAGATGTGTCCTTGAACCAACACAGCTGATTTAAATGACTAAATTAGCTCCAGAGGCCTGGTAACGAACTAATCATGTGATTCAGGTGTGTTGACCCAAGGTGAGATCTAAAACCTGCAGGACACCGGCCCTCGAGGCCTGGAATTGCCCACCCCTGCCCTAACACCTACAGCACACTAACCGGTTATCGAGACTGAGAATGCCTGATGTACACAGGCTGATCTGGACATGAACAGTGTAACATATGAAGAGAGTTACCTGACATCACCCACTGGTTTGGGAATTCTTGTTATAAATCCTTAATTCCTGGATGTTTTTGCCATCACCATCTTGGTGTTTAAGAGCCAATGAGATGATTGAAGGGTGGATCTGACTGAGAAAATAAGCACACTCATTGGCTAACAAGTTGTGACTGACAACCCTTCAGCTAGTGAACGTATCCTTGGTATTCCTCCTTTCTGATTATTTGGGAAACCACCATTACAAAATGAACTTCCTGTTTTATTCAGTATCATCTTAAACTAACAACTGAGCTGTAAACTCTTCAAGCCTAACAACGCTATACCCAACTTGTAAACTCTGAAGCATTTACGTGTCCCAGAGTTTATCAGCAAGGGGTTAAAAAAAATCCAACATCACAGTAGGGCTGAGACACCTGTTGTTCATGTCAGATTTATAGAAATTAGTGAAATTTGTGTGATAAAAATGATATCACCAAATCTGATTATGCACCTTGTTCACCTAAAACTAGCACAAGTGATGGTTTAGTCTGTTTTTAAACACAAATCGACATATAGTAGTTTGGGCGATGCTAGCCTAAAAACCTGTCATCCCTGCAGCGTGCTGCATGTACTGTGTTATGGTTCAACAAGTTGCAAATATTAGAATATTAGCAATTAGGCCCTCATAACTGAACAAGAAACCTGAAAACAATTATGTAAGTGCTTTTGGCTGCTCTCTTATTTCTAAAGAGGTTGCTGTGGCTCCTACAGCCTGCAGGCTAAAGTATCCTTGGGCCAGAGTTTGAGTGTTAGAAAGCATTTAGATGCTGAATGAATGTGTGACTGTGAATGCCCTTATTGACCCACCGGCACTGAGAGTGCACTACTGTGATCCCCTGGGTCTGGATTCGTGTCTCTTCCTGGACTCGAACCGGGGATCTTGTAAAGCGAATCTATTAACCACAACGTGCTGCTGTTTTTCTGATTACAACTGTAAGCATCAAAGTTTAATTAAGCCTCAAACTTTATCTCATGAACCAGCCATAATTTTCGGGGTGACAGTGACAAATTCACAGGGGAAAACCAAGACGCGCAGTTTTGTGTTTCGCTTTCTTATTCCTGAACTGAATATGAAACAATTTGGATGCAAACTCGTCCTTTGTCTCCATCCATCGCAGTAAAATAAACTCATCAGTTCCCCAAATTATCCGGAGCACCAAGAATAAAATCCCTGCTATCTGTTCCTCATCATGGTGTTTTTCCCCCTCCTCCCCCCTCACTGATGAGCTCATTTGCATGTCATTATCCCACCATCCGTGAAACGAAATGTGGAATTACTTACTGTGAGACAGGGAAAGGAGAAGCAAGAGTAATCTGTCTGCCAGTGAGAGGGAATCGAATTTGAAATGCAAATCATAGAAATAATTACGGCTTTGCATTGCTAATGGCATCACAGAATAAACAGTAATGAAGGTTTTTTTTTTGTTTATCTGCAAAAATCTTTCAATCTTTGTGTACTTTTATTCCATTTTGAGCTCCTCTTTCAGAAATTAATTGCTTACCCAGAGAGGAAAGTTCATTAACTAGTCATTAGTCTGTCTTTGTCAAAGTAAACCTTCGGTAACTGTGAGTCACAGCAGTGTATTTTAACAGATTGGTGCGATAATGAATTTGAATTCCACACAGACGTTTTCCTCCACACTGAACGCTCTCCAGCCAAAACAGATGCCTGCATCACCGCCGCTGCTGTAAACACAAATAAATCACCGAGGCAGATGGAAACTTTTCATTTTTGTGATTTAAAGTTGGACAAAAAGACGTGAGGAAAGTTTTAACTGATGTGAAACACAGTGATATTGTGGTGAAAGCATTGTGATGATTGAATCAAACATTCAGACAAGTTTTGACAAAGAAATAAACTCCACATCCAGCCACAAAGAAAGCTAAAGCTTGATTACGCTTAATTTTCAGGCACACGGGCCTAGATACCAGTTGGCAGCTGCCTGGCAACCTCTGGTCACCAGAGAAATGGAAAATTCATCAAACCAGTTCAGAGTGGTTGCTGGAGTTTGACGGCAGTTGCTGGGAAAATTATTGCTAAAGCTTCAGTCACACAAGCTAACAGACCAGTCAATGACCCCCTGGCGACCTCATGTTGCTAGGGAAAAATGTGTATTTCTCAACCACGTGGTGAAAGAATTTCCCCGCTGCATGTTTTGGTTGCTGCCATATTGTTGCATTCCCAGTTTGAATGGAAGTGACGGGCTTGTCTACCAACAAACACTGACCAGCTTCTCTCCAAGCTGCAGTGAACCTGTGAAAATTGTGAAGCGAACAAGAAATGGAGAAGGTTCGTCTTCAGCAGCAGCTAACATGTTTCAAAAGGCACAACTTTTACTCCATTTCCACGTCATGTTCCACTTTTTTGAGTTTTATATGCTAGGACTTAGCATTTGTAGACAAATAAGAAAAACTATAGGCAACCGTGGCAATCCACGAGCAACCAAATCAATCACAAGGAGGTTTTTGAAGAAGCACCTTCTTTGTAATTGATTTCACACAGTGCGAGCCAGCAACCACCAGGAGCAACTGCCAAGCATTTGGGAAATACACATTTTTCCCTATCAAGCAGTGGTTGTATCAAGCCCAGTATGACGGACATCTCTTGAGCAATGTGCATATGACGTTGCATAATAAACTTCTATACTGTGCTTCACTGAAAACCGTGCAATAGTTTAGGTCAGCCATAGTTTGTGTGGAAGATGACACAACTCTCACCAACCAGGCCTCACACAGGACTAGAGACCCGTCAGTGACCCCCTGGTAACCTCGGGCAGTATTCCCTGATTGACTGACAGGTGGCTGTTGTAGGTTGCTGGCTGTCAGCGGGAGAAATAAAGCAAAAAGACCTTTCCTTAGCCTTCTTGGGATTGCTTGCATTGCTTGCAGATTGCCAAAGATGTACAGTTTGCGTGAAAGATACTGGCTTATAAAAACCCAACATTTAATGTCCAAATTTCAGTGACCAACAACCAACATATTTCAAAAGGTACAGCTTTTACTCTGAAGGTGGTTCAGATGTTTTTTTAACAAAAAGAAGAGAAATATTCCAGGAAATTACACAGCATGTGATACTGAAGCTTGCTGATAGACTGAGAAGAAAGTGAAATACCTAAAGTTTGTCTTCAGTGACATTAACAGACTTTAAGCTGTTTGTCACAGATGTCACTTACATCTTGACTTTTACTAATAGATTCACCATTTGTGTTTATGTGACACCCGCCTCTAACCAAGCGACAGAGATGAACCTCCAGTCGTGTTTAGACAGGCTTGGCGGGAGTCTAGCGGGGAGGCTAATGGCTGGTTTTTGCTTTTTCAGGTGGAACCACAGACAGACGCTGAGGTCAGTCAGAGCTGGCGGCACCGGTAACCACTGCTGCTGCTTCTGGCCCACATGGTTGACACTACAGCCCTTCAAACACAACTTTATCAAGCACTATTTTCTCATTATTAAACATGTCACTCACAGCCACCTCATTAGGTGCACCTTTCTAGTACTGGGTGAGACCGCCTCTTCTCTTCAGGACCGCCTTCATGTTTTATACCATAGATTCAACAAGGTGCTGGAGACATTCAGAGATTTTGGTCCATGTTGGCATGACAGCATGGCACAGTCGCTGCAGATTTATGACCTCTGTTCCACCAGAGATAATCGTCACTCATCATAAGACACTTGTTAACTGCTGCATTTTGACTGAAATTTCAATACAGTGAGAAAAGACTGTGGGCGGCTTTTGCACGTACACGGTATTTTGGTAAATGTGTAATGTGTTTTGGGTTCACACTTAACTGGTTTATTGGACTACTGAAAACTGAGCTTTTGAGAAACTCCTGTCAGGGTGAAGAATTTAGAAACCAAGATTCTGTCGTGTTATTGTTTGTGGCCTTTGGATTGGGCAACATTTCTCACGGTTAGTTTTTTTAGTTTAAATGTGTGAGATATTTTTCAAAACAAACTCATAAAAATCCCTGTTTTTAAAAAAAAAAAATATCCATGTGGCTTCGTGACATAGCCCTGCCCTACTTCATGTGGGACTGCACAGCACTTTTTGTATCTGTTTTCCTGCATCCCACATATTGTGATGTTGTCCCGCGTTTTGAAGCGTTCTATGGCTCTCAAAAATCAACACTGAATGGCGGTTTTCTAAAGACTGGCTCTTATCCAATGCTGCAAAGGAAGTAGAGGAGACTGTCTCCCCAGGGGTTTCATTTGATGTCAATCAAGCTGTGCACACGAGAGGTTAGAGGCATCAGGAAAATCAGGAGTCAAACCAAAGTTAAATGTTATGCAAATTTCAGTGGGATGTGTTGGAAACAGTTTCACAAAGAGAACGTGAAACTATTTATATTTATAGTTGGTTAAAAGTGGTTATTTTTCCAGTTGATACAAGGAGAATATGTGAAGTGACACAAAAAAGTGTCTCAAAAAGAGATACGTCATTTTACTTAAAAAAAGATAAATTCCCCTCTCACCCTTGTGAGCAGTCTGTCCTTCAAGCTCGGGTCCTCTACCAGAGGCCTGGGAGCTTGAGGGTCCTGTGCAGTATCTTTGCTGTTCGTAGGACTGCGCTCTTCTGGACAGAGATCTCTGATGTTGTTCCTGGGATCTGCTGGAGCCAATCATCTAGCTTGGGGGTCACTGCACCGAGCACTCCGATTACCACTGGGACCACCGTTACCTTCACCCTCCAGATCCTCTCCAGCTTTTCTCTGAGCTCTTGGTACTTCTCCAGCGTCTCCTGTTCCTTCTTCCTGATGTTGCTGTCATTCAGTATCGTTGCATCTATCACTACACTCGTCTTTTCTGTTTGTCTACCACCACTATGTCCTGCAGGTTAGCCATCGCCATTTCGTCCGTCTGTATCTGGAAGTCTCACAGGATCTTAGCTCGGTCATTCTCGACCACCTTAGTTGGCATCTCCCATTTTGACCTTGGGACTTCCAGGTTATACTCGGCACAGATGTTCCTGTATACTGTTGCCAGGCACTTGGTTATGGCGTTTCATGTATGCCTTGCCTGCTAGCATCTTGCACCCTGCTGTTATGTGCTGGATTGTCTCTGGGGCATCTTTACACAGCCTGCACCTGGGGTCTTGCCTGGTGTGATAGACCTCAGCCTCTATAGATCTTGTGCTCAGAGATTGTTCCTGTGCTGCCATGATTAGTGATATATTAGTGCTGTGGCATTAATAACGTTAAAATGACATTAACGCCATAAATGCAGCCCCACGCACGGGGCGATCCGTGCTAACTCGTTAATGGAGATTTGCAGGTTTGCAGATTTAATGAGACTAACGCTGACAGCACTAATATATATACATGCTGTGTGGGCTTGTATGGAGTGATGGACCAAACAGAAAAGCTCTTTTTGAGTCTTTGTTCCCTCCTGACTGGTTTTAATTTGCGTTTGATTTTTTCTTATATTATTTAATATTTTATTTTGTGCATTGTGAACACTGGATTGAGGTTAGGAGGGTGGACTGGGGGACTTCAGGTGGATAATGACTTTTAGGTATATGGTTATACTTCATAATACAGTTCTAAAAGAAACATTTCTATAAATTATAAATTGCCGTGTCACTGAGGTGTTGATTCTACTTTATTCCTGGATTTTTTTGTGCATCTGCTCAGATTGACTGCTTATGAAAAGGCGCTTTCATGAATTACAATAGAAAGAGGTGATATCCAAGTGCAGGGAAACTAGACCTGTGTCTGTTGTGTGCTATTTTTAAAAAACAGCTGTAGCAAAATTTTTGCCTACCACAAAATTTTGTGTGGTAAATAATCTCTTCATCCCACTCTTGGTTTGTTGGAGTCTGGTCACTATAGGAAAGACACAGAGATGCATTTTGAATGTGGAGCCCTCTTTCTTCTCGAAATGTGACTAAATCCCGAAACTTACAAAACGCTCTGCTGACTGTGACTTGGCCACTGGTCACAGTCACCAGCAAACTACCAGTGTTATTAAGAACCATAAATATGGTTCTAAACATGCAGGGTGATGACTCAATGAGCCGCCATCAGAGTGAGTCAAAGCTTATCTCTCTTATCGCCCCGTGTCATTCCAAGTTGAGCAAAACCACATCCACCACAAAATAAGACGCGCTCTTCTTTAGTGTTAAATTCAGTGCAGTTTGCACTAAATTGCATGCTTCGTGCTTAGAAAATCACATTTGCATGATTTATTTAAATTTTGCACTCTGAAAGACAAATGCTTACCTGCATCCACACCTTTCATTAAGGAAACTGACAGTTCACCTTAAGCCAATGCAGACACTTGCATTTTAATGCCAGACTTGTGCACTTGTATCTCCTTTGTGAGCAAACAGGACACGTAAGTTGCTTTGATAAAGCACAATCAGAAGGGGTTGGTGCATGAGTTATACTGGAACCAGCCAGCCTTATCGCACTTTTCAGGCAACAGTGTTTTGGGATGTCAGATAGTGGCTGATTTGTTCCTTCAAAAGTTCACTTCCTCGTTATGCTAAAAACTCCTTTTGAAAAGCGTCTCTGGGGCCAGTGTGCGTCACATTATGCATACAAAGGTTTCAGTAACACAACCCAGCACTGATCCTCAAGACTCTGCTCACGTCGTCGGCCTTTTCTCTTTCTGTGCCTCTCTCTCACCCACATATATGCAAACACAGCAGGGAGCTGAGATAATCCTCAGCCTGTGATGACACAAGCCCGCGGGTGGTCCAAGTGGTCAACAACTTCTGTTCACTCAAATAAACTGAAGGTGATGGGAATCAACAGGCAGCCTCTTCAGCTTGCTTAGAGAATTACTTTTGGAGCTGGAAGTAGCCGGGCAATTTGAATCGGTGTGAAACTGTATAACCGGCCTCTCGATGCAACTGGACAACGAATAATCAGAGCACCAAAACATGCAGAATCACGCTGGGCAAACACATCCTTCTTATCTCTGGAGGCTTTAAGGCAATGAAAACACACTGTATCGTTATTTCAACAAGGACAAACATAAAAGCAGCTCAGACTTTTCCACATCAGCACTTTTACGCAGTCATATATCAAACCTGTCTCTGTTAGATAAACAGTGTTACGATTGAATTGGCTGGATGGAGTCTCAACGAGAGGGGCACCCAGACGTCTGCTTGTACCAGCAGTTTGGAAATTTGCCAAAAAGTACACCAAATATAGTTTTGCATGCCTGTAAAAATGGGCATAAAAACATAAATTAGTAGAAAACAAGTAACCTTTTCTTCTCTGTTTTCTTAAACTTGGTTTAATGGTGTTGACCAAAGAGGCACACTGCATCCACGTCAGGTACACAGATTGATATAAAACATCTAAATAAACATTTTTAAAAAACAGGCTTAATGCTTCCATATACATCTATAGGGGGTTGTCTCGATCTGTCTTGAATGATGAGCTTATCTGTACGAGCCTGTTGACGGAGCCGATTGTTACCACATGCTAGGGTAGGATGCTGGTGCAGTGCTAAGTGATGCTGGCTGAGAGCAAGAATGTCCTGGTCAAAGGTTACATTTAAAACAACAGAGTTGACCAAACATTAAAGGGAAAACTGCACTAAAGTCCCAAAATATTAAAACATTAATACAACGTTAAAGGACTAACAAATAAAATAAAAGCGGACATCTATTCGGATGTCACACTAGAGCCAAAGTCCAAGGAGAATAGACGTGTTTTCAAGATTTAAATGTTTGTACCGCCTCCGTATCCGCTGTGCAGGTATGGAGGGGTAGATCAGTCCGTCGATCTGGTTCTGTTGCTACAAAACCTCGATCACCTCCCAGTTTTAATCTGCTTTCATGCTTGCATAAGAGCAACTGGTTAGATGACCTTAGAGCTCTCACAGATGCGTGAATGTGAAACAGCTCAGACAGACACAAAGATGCCATATCATTTAAAACTTTAAAGGAAGCAATACAATCTTAAAATCAATTCTTAAATGGATAGGCAGCCAGAGTCGTGACAGGACCGGGGGGATGTGTCTGACATTTAACACCAGTTAGAAGACGAGATGCTGCAAGCAGCACACATAACAAAGTAGAGGAGACTAAATAATTGATAACAGCAACTGAAAAAGTTCTTATGAAGTCCTTCATGAGAAGAACCTTTCCACAAAGTTTGGATATAACTGGACCTCCTTTTCTGGACATCTTCTAATCAATGATCTGCACACATGGCTTTTTGCATTGGGGTGGATCAGGATTAGACAGGATGCATACTGTAGATAATATAGTAGTTAATGTGTGAAGGGAGTAGGCATCCTTGTACTTTACAGGTACATAAACTTGAGTATCATCTGGATAACAATGGAAAGTGATTTTGAGCTTTCTAAGAACTGAACTGAAAATGAAGGCTCCACAGAGGCAGAATAAAAGACAGAAAAGGCCAGAGACAAAAACCACAGTCCTTAAAAGTCCAAAAAGGTCATACATGAGGGAAATTAACAAAACCATGTGAACCACTGGAAAAGACAAGAAGATCTGACAACTGAGGAGTGCAGGGCAGGAGGTAGGCTCTGTACACTGGGGAGGGCGATGAGTTGATGAGACTGACATTTAGGGGGGGAAAAGAGGAATTTCCCCAACATTATAACGGTCAACACCAGCTAAACTGGTAATATAGTAAGCAAAAATAGTAATATAGTAAGACAACATTCTTTGACAACATCATTTGACATTTAACTTGAATTCAAGGTGAGGCGTCAGGTTTAATCAGCGCCAGACGGCGGACTGCAAACAGCGCTTTCTTGTTTAAAAGGTGGCAAAAAAAAGCTGGAAGTTTAAAGAATGAGTAACAGATTTGATAACAGTGGATCGTTTCAGTATTTTCCATCTCTATTGTTGGATTTTAAACAAAGATGGAAAAACAGACATTAGCCTCTCAATAATCATTTCTCTCCGTCTGTCATCTCCTGACCCTCGTCCAGCTCTAAAGTATTTCCAGTTAACCCAGTGGGATCAGCGCTGTTTCTCAGCATGTTTCCACGCTCATCCTGCTCCATGTCAAATCGCTGATGACTACGACCTCGACCTTGTAAATCTCATGGTGAAGCACTGGCTAGCCTCTTGTCAAATGATAAACTGCACATGTGTAATGTCTGCTGGAGTAAGTGGCGGTCTGCGAGCAGTGAAGCAAAGGCTGCTTGATGCTGAGGTAATGCTCGTCTGCACAGCTATTGTAGGAAAGGAGCGCCGAGCGAGGAGCCATAACAGACGGCTGAAGCTGCGATAGCGCGATAAGATAAAACCTCTGCTGCTTCAGTCTTATTTACACTCTGACAGGGCTGTCATTGCATTTCATTGCTTGAACCTGAGCAGATCAGCAGGAGAAACGCTGCTGGAGAAACATCTTGATCAAGTAAAACAAATAAAACCCTTGTGATGATAATTTCTTTCTAGCTTTATGTTTCAAGCACTAACTCGAGGTCTAAGCAGGTACGATTTTGCATAATTCCACAAAATGTGCAGCTTTAAGACCAGTTAGGCAGCTTTACATTTGTAAATAAATGCCAAACTATCACTGCATGGGTCACCTGCTCAACCCAGTGAGCTAAACTTGAGCTTTAGAAGGTTTTGCTCAAATAAAATAAAAAATAATCAAATTCTTCTTTAATGTAAAGAAGTGGAATTAATAGATACATTTGTTAACTAATTGTCTACTTTACTCTATGTGATTTTTAACTTTCCATAATACTTAGTTGACACAAGAAAATACACCATCCAGCAGCTTTGATGCTTTGCTTGTGAAATAAAGTCTGATGTTCCCCACGGTTCATTTATAGAGCTGTCATCAAAGTGTGCGTATTTCACCATAACTACTCCTTAAACCTGCAGATTAAAGCATTGTAAAATGACTGAATTAGTTACTGTGTGCAGCATTTAAAGGATTTGGTTCAGTTTCTCAAGTACCCTTTCGTCTTATTTGAGGCTAATGCCATGCAAAGTGTTGCATTAAACCCAACACAGTTTGTTAACACGCTGACCTTTAATTAGAGTGCTGATGTATACAAACACAATACAAAAGGGCAGCTGGTGCATTAATAAACACTTCTGTTAGTGCTGTCAGTGGGACACAAAAAAAAGATTTAAACCTCGCCTGTGTGCAAAGAGTAAACAAACCGCAGTCATCAGCATCAGAGCTGTCGGGTTTAACATCTGAGTGACGGTTGTCTCTGCGCAGCTTTTATTTTCCACTGACTGAACTCTCCTGAGCCACACAAAGAACAAATGTGGTGTTTTTTTAACAGGAGACGCGCGCTTAAGAAAACACCCCCCCCGCCCAGGCCTGCTGTCAGCTTAGGGTCCCTCAGCAGTTCTGCGAACACGCTGTGCTGTCAGTCTGTCTGGGGTGAATCTCTCGGGAGGGTCCGTAAGGCGAAGGTTTAGATACATGTTGAGAGCAAAGGTCAGAGGTCGGGGAGGGGCAGCACAGTTCAGGGACAAACTCTGTGCAGCGAGGCGTGATTTTTACAGTTGGGTTTGTTGAATGCTTCAGTCATACGCTCTGTACGTGCACTGCCTCGCAGACGCCACAGATTCAGTCATGTGAACCTGCAGACGGCTGAAGATGAGCAGCACGTAACACGTTTGAGGGGGCAGTGTTTAAGTTACGGGCAATTTAAGTGCACTAATGGTTTGTTTTTGCTCGAGTAGAATGAAGAGTATCTTTTCTGTAGTCTGGAGGCGTCGGAAGAGATTTTTGTGATTTCATAATTATAAGCAAGCAATCGAGGGCCCGTCTTCTAATAAATCAGCAAGACACCCACGCTGAAGCAAACTAAAATAAAGATAAATAAGATGGTTCGCTCCTCCTTTGAGTCGTTTTGTGTCCTGTAAATGTCACACCACAGCGTGTTTTTCTGTTAATTTTGCATCTGTTTGTGGTGGTTTTGAGTCATTTTCTAATTATTTTTGCTTCTGTCTTCCAGATCTTGTCACAGTTTGTAGTTTGGCACCTTTTGGTCGTCTCTTTGCTTTTAGTATGTCCTACTGTTTTGCCTTTTTTTTTTTTTTACAAGTTGTTGTAAGTCTTGCGTCTCATCTTTGTAGTTTTGAATGTGTCTGAAATAATTTAGTCTTTCTTTGTAGCTGTTGTTCTGCTGTGTCTGTTTTTGGTGTTTGCTTTGGTCTGATTTTTATTGATCTCTCTTTTATTATTGTGTGCCTAAAATTGTCTTGCATGTGCACTCACCAGACACTTTAGTAGGCAAACATTGCTTGTACTGAGCTGGACCCCGTTTCCTCTTCAGAACTGCATTGATTATTTGTGGCGTTCATTCAGGACAGCGTTGGAAACATTCCTCAGAAATCTTGGTCGTATTGACATGAAAACATTTGCTGCAGATTTGTCAGCTACATCCTGAAACTAGGAGGCATATACATTTTCTGGTACCCTGGGTTCACAAAGAGATGGACATGGTCAGCAACAACACTCAGGTAGGCTGTGACATATAAATCATGCTCAGATGGTGCTAAGGGGGCCAAAGCGTGCCAAGAAAATATCCTATATCTTATTCAAAATTGAGTCTCAGCAGACCAGGCAACGTTTTTCCAGCCTTTTGTTCTGTTCTGGTGAGCTTGTGTGATTTGTGCCCTCGGTTTCCTCTTAGATGACAGGAGTGACACCAGGTGTGGTCTCTGCTGCTGTATCCCATCTGCTTCAAGGATCGACGTGTTTGCAATAAAAAGCCGTTATCGGTATGGTGTACCTAATGATCTGAGTGTATCTGTGGTAAAAGTTTTGTGTCTGGTTCTTTTTTTTAACATCTCTTTATAGCTGTGTGGGGTTTTTTTTTTTGTCTTTTTGTTGTATTTTTGCATTTTTTTGTAGTTGTGTGTCTGCAAATCGTCTCTTAGGAATTTGTGTCTTTACGTGTGGTTTTGTAGTAGTAGCATCATTTTGTATTCATTTCATTAATCCAATTTTGCAGGTAACCTCTAATGATCTGCTGAAAATCAGGCCGTGAGGTCTGTTCTTATTTGATAATCCCTCGATGTTGCTTTGTAGTCTTAATCCTTCTGCGTGAAATGAGTCATAAAAGGACACGGCTTTCTTTTCCCTTTTGACCATATGAGTCAACATGTCCTTGAGGTGCACAGTGGCATATGCCGTGCTCACTCATTGTGTTCCCTCTCCCATCCCTGAGGACTCCTTATAAAAAGGTGGGGAGAATACCTGATCTCTCTTGTGTTTTAAGTGGTTAAATCTCGGGTTACGCTCTCCGCTGGGGGTGAGCCTGTTGCATTTTGAGTCCTGTTTTCCCACAGAACCTCCAAGCGAGGAGGCCTCAGTACTTTCTGTCTTGCATGAAACACTGGAAACCCGACACTCTTCTGTCCTCAATCCCGGCTGAATGGATCCGAGCACGTAGGGAGATCGCCTTTCAACTCCCACGTCTGACACCAGCTTTACCCAAAAGGGCCACACCAGGTTCAGGCTTGTCAGTGCTCCACAGCACACTCTGTACGAGTAGCTGCAGCTTTTGCAGCTCAAGTAGTTTAATCCATGACCTTTGCAGTTGCGCTTTGGCTTGCATGGCTCACTTTTTTGATAGTGGAAGAAGTAATCCTTCTGCTTAAACAGAAAGCTGTGGGTAAAGTGCTTTTATACCTGAGATTTACATGAAAATAATCATCAACTCTGGTCTGAACAGGACTTTTTATGGCATTAAAGTTAATCAGAAATAATGGCCATAGTAGACAGCCACAATATAGCCTTCTGTTTATTACTATGTAAATCCCCTTGTGCCCCAGGTTGGACAGGGATCCAAAAGGGTGTCATGTTGTGTCTTGCATTCTGGGTCCTGTCGGGTGTCCTTGAGCCATTCCCGAGCTGTTTGCGTGAGGTGTCTTTACCATGCAGATAATCTTGAATTACACCAATGTTTAGATGAGTGGCACCTGTCAAAAAAACATTTGCATGACTTCTAGCACCAATGTTTTCCAAATTAAGTTTCTCAGTAGCTTCCAAATTCTTTAAAATTCTGGTTTTCTTGTAAGTCAAGGACCAAGTTTCATGCTCACAATCATTCATATGACATATTTCCTGACAGCTTTATGAAAAAAATACTAATGCACATTGGCTGTGACCCGATCAACAAAACTGCTTATTTTCATTAAGCAATAAATGTATATAGTAAAAGTGATCAGCACCATATTTTTTGTACTTATAACCACACCAAAACTGTAAAAAGATATCATAAACCTAAATCAAATCATAAATAGTGAACACTGAAGGAAATGAAACTTGTATATAACAGTACATCAATTTGGATTATTACGTTGCTTCAGGCAATTAGTTATTAGGCTGACAATGAACTGCCGAAATATTGAATAAACTCGTTTTTCAACATGCATTCACGACTGATCCAACTACTAAAGCTGCTCTAGAAGACTATTTCTTACTATTTCTAATTTTGGGAAAAACCTTTTTGCAAATGGACGCAGGATTTAGCTGATGTTTAAGTGTCCTTAATGCTGAGAAATGGAATGTAAGTTCAAATCCACATCAAAACCAGGTCTGAAATTTACCCATTCAACTTGACACGACTAACATACAGCCTAAGACCACCTTTACGACAAACAATAACCTGTCCTAGAAGTGACGATATGGCACAAACAGTACAGATCTCAACATCAAAGGTGTACTTCTAAGTGAAAAAATTTACTCAAATGTGTACCATAAAAGTGCCTTGCACCATTACTTGAAACGCAGAACCATATAAAGTTATGAGAAAGTGACAACTGTAATCTTAAGTCAAATCAAACTGCCATCTGACATATCCCTCTGAGTGTAGCATTGTTAGTTTTACTTTATCAGTGCTTTAGTTCTTTGGTTTCTGGAGCCAGGCCTAAACAGGGTGCTCGAGGGCTAACGCCTGGTGGCCGGGTTAGGGTTAGGGCACAGCTCGAATAGGTGGCATGGGCCAACCCGGCTCCCTGGTAAGCCCACTATCTGCAGGAGGCACCTTAGGGGTCGGGTGCAGTGTGGGCTGCGTGGCAGCTGGGAGAACGCTACCCGACTACCAAAACTAGCAATTGACACATGGAACGTCACCGCTCTGGTGGGGAAGGAGCCTGAGAAAAACCTACTGGCCAGTGCAGCTCCACGTCAGGGAAAACAATTTAAAATCAAATTTCTGATATCTTCTGATTACCTTGGCAATGAGTCAGGGTTATGGTTAGGCTTGGGGTCGTCAGCGATTATGACTCAGACCTCAGAGCAGCAGTAAATCACTGGTTTGTAGCAGGGACACCACAGTTCGTGACCTTTTTGGTAATTTTTCAGTTTTACACTTTGTCTTCATCTGCTTTTATTTCGTTTCAGGCACCAAATGCTACTTGACTATTATGCTGTGTTTTGCATGAAAAAGCCCCTTCACAGCATTAACCAAACACGGTGAACCCAAGCAGTCCTTTACAAGCCTCCCAGTTTGACTAGTTGGGAGTAAAACCCGTCTCACTATCGCCATAAACCGAGTGCATCTAAAGGACACCTTCAGTGTATCTGTGAGACTCCAGCAGCTTCCACAAAAGGCGGTTTTTAACACTCTGTGACTGAGAACAGGCAGAATTTTACGGTTGTATTTCAGTAAGCATTATCGTGTCGGTGAGTGCAGATGTCAAACTTAAATCTTAGAAATATGTAATACTCTATAAATTGGTGTAATAATATATAAATATGCTATATTTTTATCTGAGCTGGATGGATTAGGGCTTTGACACACAGCTGGTTCTCGGCTCAGTTCAGCTGAGTTCAACAGGTGTTTTAACCATCAGACTTTTCAGCCTCGCTGCCAGCAGTTCTTCACTCAGTGTTTCACCCACTCGGCCTCAACGCTCATCTGCTGGGGACACATGGTCAACATCGGCTTGGGCTTCATAGCGCTGAACGAAGTGAGGAAATATTTTTCCACCAAAAAGATGCGCCTGTCTCCTGGAAGATGGTGATTTAGTGGCTCATTTAAAACTGCGTCCAGGCGCTACGTAAACCAATCATCATTTTAGTTTAGCTGCCAGTCAAATCTGATGAAAAACAGCAGAATATTTTCAGCACATGTACCCCACAAACATGAAGGGGTTTTTGGTTTATAAGTAGATGACTGGCTGATGATAACCAGACCTTCAGGTTATAATTTCACCACCTTCTCTTTTCCTCCTGCATCAGTGCTGACAGTGCATGTAGTGAATTTACAGCCTCTAAGGGAGCTAATGAACCCCTCTGGCATCGCACCAAAAGTCTGGTTCTAGATATAAAATAGGAATCCTACACTTCAGCACAATAGGGATGTTTTATTTTCCGGTGGAGATGCAGACACGCAGGGCTGATTTGTGGCTTGTGTGTGCTTACACACAATAACAGGTGTTAGCTGCTGTAACACAGAAACCAGGCCGAGGACAGTGTGAAAGCCAGCGTGCAAGACTTTTACACGTAATTTGTTGCCAAATGAGTTCACAGGATGCTGATTAAGGCCATCAGCGTGAAGTAAATTTCTGTTTTTGCAGTACGAAGGAGTTTTGATGTGGTGGGAGACGTTCCTGTGCTCTGTTAGTGATGTGTTTTACATCAAGCAGCAGCGATAAGTCTGCCAGAGCTAAAGAGGGGAGAGAGAAACTGTAGTGATGTAGAAAGAATGGTGGAAAAACTGAGGGAGCGTCCAAGAAAGGATTCTCATGCTCAGCATTCAGAGGAAGAATAACATTTTAAACCTGCGAGTATATTTTAACATCGTAAGCACACATTTGTGATTACTCGCACAGCCGGGGTGGAGGAACAGTTTCCGCACTGCAGGTTCAGCAAAGCGAGTTTCTGGAAGTGAAATTTTAACACCTTCATGTAAGACTCATATCCTGGCTGGATGCTCTGCTGCCAGAGATCAGAGAGAGAGTCTCCAGAGAAAGGCTGAATAGACACTGACCTCCTTGTGGAGTCAGTCTGTTAGTAACACCCACCCACTGTGAGCCAACAGATGTTTAGCCCAACGAGCAGGGGTGCCAGGGATCGTCTGTCGGTTAGCCCACTGCTTTGGTCAAGAGACAAAATGAATGAATTGTTGACTTACATGAAATTCAGTCAGTCATTGTCCCCAGAGGATGAATCCCAATGAATGAAGGTTTTCAGGAATCCCCCTAGAAAATAACTGGATGGATTTAGATTAAATTTAAAGGCATATTTTCCATCCATACATCTATCCATCCATTCTCTTCTGTTGGGAGTCTATCCCAGCTAGCACAGGGCAAGAGGTGGGGCACACCCAGGAAAGGTTGCCAGTTTACAGGTATTTGCCATTAACACTTTAACACCCATCATCATCTTCTTGTGGTTTCCTTTGCAATTTCATGGAAAATTTCTCACTTACTTTTGCATGTGCTCTAAGATGTGTTTAATGCTAATCATCAACTGTCAGAATAGTATTTTTTTAACATTAGGATGTTTATTTTCCCTATAATATCATATTAATTTAACTATGACGGAAATCTGCAGTGGCTCCCTGCCCCTCGCCGGTGTTTCCCACGCCACAGTTCAACAAGTACAGCATTAAACTAAGATTAACCCTTTCATGCATGAATTATGACAACCTCAATGAGGATTTTTTCATCTTTAGGCATGAAAAAAGATTTTTGAACTTCATTTTTTTTAAAACATGTACTTTTCAAAGAGTTTTTTACATGTCCAGGTGGACAACTGATGTGTATGGAGTGAGTAAGCTGCCTTGAGTCGCTGCTAATGCCAAACCGGCATGTTGGATGATGCAGACAAAGAGCTCAGAGTCATGCTCAGCCGTGCTGTTAACTGCTTATTTTGTTCAAAAGCGACTTAACCTTCCCAGGTTAGGTCACTTTACAGGTTCAAGATATCCAATCTGATCTGATCTATATTCACTAAGGAATACCAAACCAAATGTTGAAAGGTGAAAAACAGTGGGAGAGAGATTGCCAGCAAACAGTGGAATGGCAGAGTCAGTTATTTTAAAAAAGCAACCTGGGACTCTGTCTATTGATTTCCATTAAACGGCTCTTATTTCATCAAAGCATTTGAAATCTATGAAAGAGTCTAGCAACAGTTTTACTCTCCCGCTTTAATATTGAATGCAATTATTTAGCAGACAGACAGTCTGTAGTGTCCATGCTTCATAACCAGAGCAAAATAATTTCTTCCCCCAATCAGTTCATCATGAGGATAAATTGAATTAGATATGCTTCGAAATCTCTTGGACATCGTAACTGCAAATCTAAAATTCAGAGGCTTCAATTAACCGCCCGAGCACAGCAGAATAATTTCCTCCTACAGAAAAAACAATACCACACACTCCCACCGCCAGGCACAAAGCCACACCGTGGATTACTAAAGTACCTCGGACGCTGCACACTGGTTTCCAGCATGAACTCGTTCTGGAGGAACATAAGGATTGTTGGTTTCCCTCCTGAAGTGCAGTCTGTTCCTGCTAACGGGCTGCAGGGAGGGCATGGGAAACAAGCTTGTTAATTCATCTTACAGCAGCATTTCTATAGGCTTCTCTTCCACGACAAAAGGGAGGAGAAAACAAAGCCAACTGGGGATTTTCTTCGGTTTTGTTATGTAGTAAAACCGACTAGTCAGTGAAGCACATTCCTCACAGTGTGAACAGGAGTACAGACGTGGCTGGGAGTTTTACTGCTCTTTGAAGGCAAATCCACAGACTTAAATTCTGAAAGGTCAAAACAATCACAGCTGAGGTTGGAAATATATCACAGTGAATTGTTTTATATTTGGACTGAGCTTCACTACAGGCTCGGGTGCAATTCTTTTTCTGTCTCTCCTCAGCTGTACCGGTCTAATAAAAGGCAAAACACATTATTTACAACAGCCATGATCAAGCGTGGTTTTCTGTCTTTTTGTGTTAGCTCTGCAATGTTTTGGCAGTCTGTCTGATAGCCCTGACCCTTTGAGGCATGGACCCCTGAAGGTGTCTGTGGTTTCTGGCACCAAGACGTTGGCAACAGATCCTTTAAGTCCTGTATTTTGTGATGTA
Source organism: Maylandia zebra (assembly GCF_041146795.1). NCBI lineage: Eukaryota > Metazoa > Chordata > Actinopteri > Cichliformes > Cichlidae > Maylandia > Maylandia zebra. The sequence continues at coordinate 10,268,207 of NC_135187.1, forward strand.
GATCCTCCATGGATGACACTTGTTTGTCCAGGACATCCCACAGATGCTAGACTTGACTGATATCTGGGGAATTTGGAGGCCAAGTCAGCACCTCAAACCATTTCTCAGCCATTTTTGCTTTATGGCAGGCCACATTATCAGGAAATACTATTTGCATGACAGGGCATACATGGTCTGCAACACTATTGGTGTAGGTGGAGCATGTCAAAGTAGCATCCACATGGATGGCAGGCCCTGAGGTTTCCCAGCAGAACTTTGCCCAAATCGTCGGCTTACCTTCTTCCCATAGTGCATCCCATAGTGCATCCCGGTGCCAGGTGTTTCCCAGATAAGCAAACATGTTTACTTGCACCCTAATATATCCCACACACTAACAGGTGCCATGATGATGAGAATTAGTGTTATTTGCTTCACCTGTCAGTGACTGTAATGTCTAATAAGGCATGTACGTGTACACTAAATGTGCCACTTTAACATCTCCAATTTCTGACCACTGACTTCCTTTCTTTCTAATGCCTGAAGGCACCACATTTAGATGACAGCATTAGTTTTAAAACACAGAGAGACAGATATCTGCTAATTAAATACCACACTGTCAATCACCAAAACTGAAGCAAAGCAAGTCATGTTATTTGTCAGATCAGTCCATTAAAAATGCTCCAAAAAGCACAAACACCACGAGTGACTCCAATTAGCACAGGTCAACAAGCAGCTGACAGTTCTCACAAGAACAGGAATCTGTATAGACCACATTCATTTTTGTTCCAGGCTGCAAACATGTTTATTGTATTACTGAAGTAGAGTGTTTCAACACTGAAGTCAATGGAGACCGACTCATTTTAGGCGTCAGCTCCAAGCAGCCACTAGAAGCACTTCAGTTATGAACACATATGTATTTGCTTCAACTTTGAGCCTGCCTGGGTGTACCTTACCTCTTGCCAAGTGTCTAAATACCATAAAGGTGGTGTAGCTGCTGTGGCTACATGTTGCACTAACACAATAATGAGGATTGTTTTGGAGTCAGATGGGCTGACATTTGATTAAATGTTTCTCATCTCCAGCTTCATTGACTGTGATGAATTTTAAAGGTCAGTAAAGGTTGGAATGATTGAGCTGCAGCAGGACAGAGTTTACACCGATACAAGCTTTGGATGTTTCCTAAATAAGATGCAAAGGTATGATTGGCACAATGAGCCACACAGACCCAGGCGGTCACTCTTCTGCCCTCAGTTAACCTTGAAATACGTGCAAAAAAGAAAATGGATTACTCTTTATAATCCAGATGGACACTGACATAATGACATGTTGCATCATCAAACAGGTTAATCTGAAGGTTTGGATTACCTGTATGCGAGTTTGCTTACAGTGAAATCTATTTGAACTCAATAGAGGAGAGGGGTCAGAGACCTCAGGCTTGGGCGAAGGCTGCAGGAATTTCCCAGTGTAGACAATAATAAGAGTCTGTTTACTTCTCACATACACATGTATTATTTCTGCAGGTCATGTGTCCAAGCAGAGAGCACATCCAGCATCCCCCAATCTGAACAAATCAGGGCAAAGGTTCAGTCTTTTTATGAAATCTAAAGCCAGGCACCTTACACTTTAGTGATGGTGATAACTGGCTGATTATTAGCATATTAATATGCAAATATGCAATTTTCTGTTTATCTCATTTTTATCTCATTCTAAGCTTGATAGCATACACATGAAAGGTTTGGTGGACTTTTATATTTCATTTTGCAGTTAAAGCAGAGCAGACCCAGCAAACATCGTGATGCTAAATAACGTCCCTCGGAATCTAAATATGGTTGAAAAATTGTTCCAAAATAAAAACTGTCGGTACTTCTCACAGTACTGCTTGAACGTTGTCTTGACGTTCTTGCTATACACAAGAGAACTCTGTGTTGATTAAGTAATTTATATTATTTTGTTATCAATTTCAACACAACATTCACATTCAAAGAATCTCAGCAAAAAAAAAACGTTTTTATTGCTAACATCAGGGGACAGAGAGGCGATAGTTGAGACAATATGGTTTCATCACATAACAAATCAGAATTCAGATATATGTGAACATAAATGGGTTAAAAATCTTGTTCATATGTAAGAAAAACAAACAAAAAAACAGACCCTGGTAATATTAGTCAAATTTAATTTAAGTTTTTTTTATTTCGTAAGATATGGTCAGATTAGACATCCCGTTCTACATGGCAACAAAGTCCTCACCACTCCTTTTTTTTTGTTTTGGACACAGACAGAGAGGAGTAAAAGTAGACCATCTATGTCCACTTGCTACAGTCGTCACTAAACGTGGTGGTGGCCTATGACACCATCTATCAGCCACCTATAACAGAGTCTTGAGATCCATTTACAAGCAATCCAGCCACCACTCGCACCTTGACCTGTGTGATGTTCCTGTGATCGCCAAGTGGAACACCTCACAAAGAATCCACACCTTGGCTCGTGCAACCCTCAGTACAACTTCTGCGACCACTTCCCCCCTTATAACCCATTCGTTAACAATATCAGAGGTTAAAGTTGCCCTTAAGATACATTTTGTTCTCCCAATCAGGACTTTTATTAAAATTTGATTAATTTTGTACTAATCAGTTTTCTCTAGCTACAAAGTCCAACAAGATCATTTAAATAATGTTCAAAGAGTATGGCACATGTCGAAGTCAACTTTCATTTTGGAATGATTTTCAACCAAGAACAGATGGTGAGAAAATGAAGTTAATCAACGGATAAATGTTTGCTGTTTTCAAACAATACAACGTATTCCTTTATCTAACTTGTTCGTTTTGATTATTCCATAGACATAGAATGTATTTAATCCCACATTAGGGAAATTCACTTATTATAGCAGCAATCGATGAAAAAGGTGAATTAGAGAATAATAAAAACATTAGCGCTCAGTCCTACCCTGAGGCTGGAACAGTCTACTGCTGAAGGAGCTGCAAAAAAAAAAAAATCCTAAAAAAACAGTAATATTGTAGTGTGTTGTAGTTGTGTTTTATTTTGAAATAAATACAGGGAGTGCAGAATTATTAGGCAAATGAGTATTTTGTCCACATCATCCTCTTCATGCATGTTGTCTTACTCCAAGCTGTATAGGCTCGAAAGCCTACTACCAATTAAGCATATTAGGTGATGTGCATCTCTGTAATGAGAAGGGGTGTGGTCTAATGACATCAACAACCTATGTCAGGTGTGCATAATTATTAGGCAACGTCCATTCCTTTGGCAAAATGGGACAAAAGGACTTGACAGGCTCAGAAAAGTCAAAAATAGTGAGATATCTTGCAGAGGGATGCAGCAGTCTCAAAATTGCAAAGCTTCTGAAGCGTGATCATCGAACAATCAAGCGTTTCATTCAAAATAGTCAACAGGGTCGCAAGAAGCGTGTGGAAAAACCAAGGCGCAAAATAACTGCCCATGAACTGAGAAAAGTCAAGCGTGCAGCTGCCAAGATGCCACTTGCCACCAGTTTGGCCATATTTCAGAGCTGCAACATCACTGGAGTGCCCAAAAGCACAAGGTGTGCAATACTCAGACAAGGTAAGAAAGGCTGAAAGACGACCACCACTGAACAAGACACACAAGCTGAAACGTCAAGACTGGGCCAAGAAATATCTCAAGACTGGTTTTTCTAAGGTTTTATGGACTGATGAAATGAGAGTGAGTCTTGATGGGCCAGATGGATGGGCCCGTGGCTGGATTGGTAAAGGGCAGAGAGCTCCAGTCCGACACAGACGCCAGCAAGGTGGAGGTGGAGTACTGGTTTGGGCTGGTATCATCAAAGATGAGCTTGTGGGGCCTTTTCGGGTTGAGGATGGAGTCAAGCTCAACTCCCAGTCCTACTGCCAGTTTCTGGAAGACACCTTCTTCAAGCAGTGGTACAGGAAGAAGTCTGCATCCTTCAAGAAAAACATGATTTTCATGCAGGACAATGCTCCATCACACGCGTCCAAGTACTCCACAGCGTGGCTGGCAAGAAAGGGTATAAAAGAAGAAAAACTAATGACATGGCCACCTTGTTCACCTGATCTGAACCCCATTGAGAACCTGTGGTCCATCATCAAATGTGAGATTTACAAGGAGGGGAAACAGTACACCTCTCTGAACAGTGTCTGGGAGGCTGTGGTTGCTGCTGCACGCAATGTTGATGGTGAACAGATCAAAACACTGACAGAATCCATGGATGGCAGGCTTTTGAGTGTCCTTGCAAAGAAAGGTGGCTATATTGGTCGCTGATTTGTTTCTGTTTTGTTTTTGAATGTCAGAAATGTATATTTGTGAATGTGGAGATGTTATATTGGTGTCACTGGTAAAAATAAATAATTGTAATGGGTATATATTTGTTTTTTGTTAAGTTGCCTAATAATTATGCACAGTAATAGTCACCTGCACACACAGATATCCCCCTAAAATAGCTAAAACTAAAAACAAACTAAAAACTACTTCCAAAAACATTCAGCTTTGATATTAATGAGTTTTTTGGGTTCATTGAGAACATGGTTGTTGTTCAATAATAAAATTATTCCTCAAAAATACAACTTGCCTAATAATTCTGCACTCCCTGTATTTACGCATTACCATAGCGACCACAGAGCATTGCGGGGCAGAGAGGAGGATGTTACTCTCTATGTTGTTGCTGCATTTCAGGAGGAAGGTGCTAACAAAGTTACACAATTACACAGTGAATTTGCGTTTATTATTATATTTACAAAATACCACAGTTTTTGTCTTGGTCGTATCATTTTATTTTGTTGTATTTATCTGCGACCCCTTAAAGGCTGGTCCGTGAAAATATTGTCTGACATTAAATCATCTGTGGCAAAAAAAGGTTTAGGACCGCAGATCTAGGGGACTGTCCAGGACAGAGCTGGCCCTTTTTACCAGTCTATTAGGCTGTTTCCTGTCCCTCTCCGTGCAGCCACCTCCACAGCAGACACCCACACAAAAGATACAAGCCATCACATTCCTCGTTTTTCTTTGCCATGTAGGATAATACATTTTTAATATAGCATTTTGTCATATATAGAAGGATTTGTCACCAGGATAACTTTGGGTCTGTGGGCTTGTATTTTTTTATTTATCATTTTAGAGAGCAGATTATCAGCAGATCAGTTGATACCGCAAAGAATAGCTGCGGCCAACCAGTTATATTTGCACACCAGGATTCACCAATTCCCTCCCATGCAGTTCATCACAATAAGCACAAAGCCTTCATTTGGGCTCTCTTTTAAGTCAGTGCACTTCATTATGCTTCACTATGTTTGCTGTCACTCAGCTCCTGCTCACACAAAGACACCACAGTCTCTGCCAAGTTACAGTATGGGGTGGAAATCTGAGTTTCTTTGTTTGCTGGAAATTGAATTTCAAGCTTGGTTTAACGTTCACTTGAAAAATGATAATATGAAAAAAAGCGCTGGTTGTGTGTCACACATATTGCTAGCACAAATAGAGGTAAATAGTCTGTACGTGAATAACAAACCTAGAAGTGTTGTGTCTGATGCACAGACATCTGAACAGCTCAATATACCAAAGCTGCATCTGTTCTGCAGAGACGGATGTGTGAACAGCAGGGGAGCAGGTATGAATCCCCACCAGGCATCCTGGTAAAACTGTCCAATATTTCATTGATTTCCCCCATTTTTTTGTGACAAGGCAAAGGATAGGATTCAAAGGCATCACATCCTCAGCGCTCTAACCCAAATCTCGCAGCAGCTTGAGATTGCCATGCCGGTGGGACCGCAGTCTGACTGGGCTTCGCTGAGGGGAGCTCGCCTCGTTAGAAAGCAGCCGCTATGACCCACTTCTCTGCTTCTTGTTTACCTCGTGTCTGGATTTGATACGCCGACCAGACATGGAACAAAAGGTGGTTTTATCTTTATGATGTCTGGGATTTGGTGCTGGGAACAAATGTGATGGTACTGGAAGGGGCAGTGCAAGTTTATACAGTCCTGACTGATTGAACATGTGCAACTTTTGTTTTCTAAATTAGTGATTTCCTCCTGGGGGTAAATACTTCAGCAGCTGTTAGGTGATAAGTAGGAAAAAACATAAATTACCATGTAAGAATTCAATGGACCTGAAAAGGTCTGATAATAAAATGTAACCTTTCTCTAAAAGTATCGCTGGAAGCAGTAATTAAATAGACGGATAAAATTCATACATAAATCTCTCTCTCTCTCGGTGTAAGCTAACTGCTTATGCAAAAAGCATAGATAAACTGTTGAAACTGTTAGTCCACAACAAGAATTGTTGGCTAAACATAACAAATAAATGGAACAAATTCAAATAGAAAGATAAATATATGTGAATGAAAAGTTGTAAACTGTTAAATTGCACTGTACATTAATATTGGAAATTACTGTCTAAGCTAACGATAAAGTAATTGTTAGCTTAACACACCAGAGTAGGCTTTGCTAAGCTATGCTAAGCTAAAAGTATAACAACTGAACATATTATTGGAACGCATGGCTTTACTGTTGGAATTTTTAGACAGACACTTTTTTAAAGCTGTTCTATTGGATACTATTAGCTAACATAACAGTTAGCCAAAGGTAAACTGTTTAAATGTAAAGCTAAATGTATAAATAAAAAGCTAACACTAGACGTTAGTAACTAAAAGTATAGCTACATGTATCAAATTGTTAGCTAAACATGCACGATAAATAGCTCGAATAGCGAGCTAAAAGTATCAACAACTTGAAGAATTTGCCTAAAAGTACTCTTTAACAGTTAAACCTGGTTAAACCTTAAGTAAAGTATAAATAAAATGTTGGAATTTGTTACTTAAAACTGGAGTAGCAGTGAAAACTGTTAAACATAACTCTTAAAATTGCTGAAACTTTTAATGGATAATAGCTATGTTGACATAAAGAAAACAGCTGTAAAACATTAAGCAGGTTAAAGTAGGCTATGAATTAAAGGGAAGTGTTAGCTTCATAACCTGGTACGGCACCTAAGATATATTTTTTTACAGTAAAAAAATAATTCAGTCATTGCTGTCAGCAGAGCCAGTTATACACAGAGATATAGCTAATAGAGACTTGAAGTGTACCCATAAATCTTATGGTTGGTCGGATTTAAATGACAAAATCACCAATGTGATTAAGTTGTGCTAGCTTCTGCAGTCAATATAAATAATAATATGTAGTCTTTGTATTTTCTCTTCGAGATTATAGTTCCTCACCCCAGGCTAGTATATTTGCACTTTGGTGTGCTTAAATATAAAAAAAAAAAAACACCCATCTGCATGAACCAGGCTTTGTTCACACAAAAAATACCCAAGTACCTTCAGCCATCCTGTTGGGATTAACTTACCCCCTATAATTTGAGCTCACACACACACACACGCACCTGTAATGACCACATTAGGCTCCTGTTGTACCCTTAATTACACAGAACAAGTCTTCTCCTACATATCCAGTTGAAAAAACACAACTTTATGAGTAACACACATGAATTCACATTATTTTACATGGAACACCACAACACGTTATATAATATTTTACACCAGTGATTGAAAACTATCTATGTTTTGCAATGTTCTTCAATGAGTGCCATCAGTTGGAGGCCCTGTTGATTGGCAAAGCAAGAAAAACCTCAAGCTGTGAGTCAGAAATATTCAAGTTTTCTGCCAGATGCCTGTGCAGCACATTCACCCCTCAAAACTAATCGAATTATATTTAGAAACCGAAACCTTTTGTTTGAATCCTTCGATTTTATTTGCTATTTCTGTACTCTGCAAACACCATCCAAACAAATGCCTTCCCCTTTCCCCTCAGACTTTCTTAAACCCTCAGCCTGACATTTATCAGGGTAATAAAAGAGCTCAAGTTGTCCCTGTGTTCATTCACTGGAGACCTACTATGGTAAACAAACAAGGAGAGTGAAAGACTAACCCTGCTGTTTGCAGTCAAATACATCCTGTACAGTATAATCCCCAAATGGAGGCCTTTTGTTGTGTTGGGCTAACTGCAGGGTGTGGTGGTATTACTGTACCATACCTCCACAGACCTGTCAGGATAAAATACAGCTCACACAAAAAGCACAAGAAAGGAAAGAGGAGCTCTGAGTGCGCTAGTGCGAAAGCAGAGCAGAGAGGAAAACTGTAGAAAGCAAAAATATAGCCATTGTTTAGCACAGTTGTGTCCTAAAAGCATCACTTGGGTTTGGATCAGACCATAAAAAAGAGGCTGTGGTTGGCAGCTTAAATTATATTCATAGCTGCGAAGAAAATCAGGTTGCTTCATAATGGGAACGTTGCATCCAAATGACAGGCAGATCCAGCCTCAGTGCGACAGTGATTTACAGTAAACGCCTCAGCGGGCTGAAAACAGGCAAAGGGAGGATGGCAGTGATATGTGAGAGAATGGCTCAGCAGGCTTGTTATTATAATAGGACATGGCCATTTGTGGCTACAGCTGCAGAACTGCAAAATATGAGAATAGGAAACTCTGCTGATAGACCTGCTATTGTTCGAGTGCACCGAGAAAACCAACAAAATAAACATGACATGGGCTTGTCCAAACAACAACGCTGAATTTATGAGACAAATGTGGCAAGGTGCAGTGCACTGGCAGCAAAAGACTTCACCAAATACTGAACAGATTTCATGCACAGACTTGTCAGAAAGGACAAGATAAAGATTTCAGGAGCCTTTTTTCATGAAAATTAAAAACCTTCATCATTGGATGGGGACAGCACCAGAGTCCACCATCAAATCCACCATCAGGCTGAGGCCTTTCTTTGTGAAGCTTGCATGTTCCCCCCATGTCTATGTACAGCCTCTAAGTATTGTGGTTACCCCCCAGAGTCCAAATGCAGTCAGTGGGGTTAGGTTCATTGGCGATTCTAAACTGGCCACAAGTGTGAATGTGAGTGTTAGCCCTACAACAAACTACTGACCTGTGGGCTTGTGTTTTACCCAGCATCAAACCGGGGATCTTTTGCACGCTTGCTGATATGCAAACTCCTACCCTCCAACTGAGGATCAAATATCCAAAGCTCAAAAGTGTATATTTTAGTATAAAAGTCAATATTAGCAAATTTCTCTGTAACCTGACTAAACTGTTTTTGTTGGGGTCTATTTTGGTGGATTGATGCATGTTTTGCGCTCTGGTGAGTATTTACAACAGCAGGAAGAAGCTTCCAGCTTAAACGTTTTCAGACAACAGTGGAAGTCTATTTTAGACTTTGTACACAGACAGTTTCATTTCTGTTTTGACTTCTGTTAGCAGCAATAAAAGCAAATATAATGTTTTATGACCTGTTTCACAGGAAACGTGTATATATTAGCTATAACAGAGTAAACAGTAGCGTTTTCGTCACGGTTATTTTAGACTGGAGGGATCTCTCCAAGTTCCTCTTTGCAACATGAGGGAGATTATTTTTCATGCTTCTTTTCAGGAAAAAAGAAGAAAAAAAAGATTTTATTCTTTTAAATTCGGAACATCTTTCAGTCCCCCAGAGGCTTCGTTAGCATACCCTGAAGATACTTTATCGCTCACCAGCAAACGTTGCTCACCTTTCTTAGAGCTTAACGTGGCCTCTTTGCAGTTTGCGTGTATATTCCAAGATGAAATGAGGTCTAGATAAAGTGGGTGACGCAGGATGCGGCTCCCTCCGGGGAGCCTCATGCAGGCAGGTTATATCAGGTCAGGATCGGAGCTGGATGCCCCGCAGCAGCCGTAAGAGCCGGTATCCCGGCCTGTTTTCATTCCGGCCGGCAGCTCAGGGAACGGCTCTGGTGGAATTGGTTTAGCCCCAGGTGATGGTGGAGGACAAGGAATCCATATTTTTCAGCTAAATGGGGAAATCTGCCCGGCTGTTCAGGGCAAACAGCCTCACTGTCGGTGGTGAAAACCAGACGTGTGTGGCTCAGAGACAAAAGGTTAGCTGCTTGTATTGTTTTCTTTTCTTTGTTTTTATCCACGAGATGGTTTTTTTTATACCCCTGGAAAAAATATATATAATTATGAGCTGTGGAACAAATGCCTCAAGTTTCAGGTTTAGTGTGTTTCTCGAGGACCCTAACACAGTCAAGCTCCAGTTGTTTCGTCCATGACTTGGAATATGAAATGATTTACAGCGAGGCCCATTTTTCACCCACATTAAAACCCAAACCTGCTCCCTCGAGCCAGAGGAACACAAATATAAACATCATTTAACGTTCCTGCGCCAACACGAACTCAATAGTAAAAACAAATGGTTGGTCAAGTCAGGCACATTCTTTCACAAATGGATTCTTCATCTGTTCTTAAGGCTTCTGTCTCGTCTTCAGCATCTGTTACTAAATTTATACATTTCTAAATCTAAGGTGGTAAGAATTTGTGGAAATGTTCCTGCCAGGCTGATGAGCATTACTTCTGTAAGTGCAGGGCTCAGAACATCTTACGGAAAAGAAATTAGAAAAAGAAAAGTAGCTGTGGTGGCTTATTATGACACTCATTCCTTATTTTGGTAATGATTAAAAATGCTCTTGCACAAAGAGGATCTAATAGCACACTATTGGAAACATACTGGGTGATTTATTTTGAAAACTATTTCTGACATGGACCTTCATCAGGCATTAAACTCAGTGTTTATTGAGTGCACTCAAGGCATGGCCGCTTAATTGCATCCATAAAATGCCACAAGAAATTGATCTCTACTGGAAATAGAAAACACCATCAGGAATGGAAGCGAGAACATAAATGCAAGCCAAACAAACGAGAACCGAGCCTCTGTTGTCCGATCGAAAGACAGAAACGCACAACCATCTCTCGGATTTACAAAGAATGGTGCAAAGAGCAAAACCATCCAGTGAGCAGCATTTCTCTTTGTTAAAAAAGGATGATGCCACAGGTCAGAGGTGAATGGCTAGACTGCTCAAATAAACACTCAGTACTACCAGGGTATGCAGAAGAACCTTTCTGAACAACGCATTGAAGCAGATGGGCTACAGCAACAGAAGACCGCACTGAGTGCCACTCTTACCAACAAAATTAGACGATGAAAATTGACGAGCAAAGTGTGACAAAGAGGAATGAGAAAAAAAGTAGTAACATTTGTAATAATGTATAATCCGGGTGATGCCTTTCACAGTACAGCAGGAGAAGTTGCTTTGCCTGGGTCCCAGTTAAGTGAAAATTAAGATGGTTCAGTTTCTGGACTCGTGCTTTCTGTGCAAGTTTCCAACTATTCCTTTAGTTCCACCTTCCTCACTCTCCAGAGAACACTTTGCATTTCCAAATTTGAGTTTTTCAGGAGTAGATGTTCTTTCATGTGCAGAGAAAACTTCCTTTATGTCTAAAAAGGCTCAAAGCTAAAAAGCAGTTCTCACAAAGGATCGATCACACGGGAAAAAAAACACCTGATCTTTTACCAGACCTGGAGTCAAAAGTACAGATTGTTCCACTGCTGGTTTCGCTGAAGAATTCAGTGCTTTAAAACTATTTTGCGGTGCAGCTACGTTGCCCAGCTCTTGCTACATCTATACATATTAAATGTGAAGGCTCGTGCATGACTCCTGTGTGTGTGGCTGGCTCATTCAGATCGACTCTGACTGCAGAAGGGGGCACAGCATTGAGATGAAACCACTCCGGATGGCCGAGAGCAGAAACTGGATCAGACTCACGACCACACGTCTGGCTGTGTTTGTGCACGAGTGTGTTTAAAGGAGAGAGAGAGAGACAGGAGCTATTTAAGCAGAGGGCTTTTAGGCAATGGAGACATGCTGGAGGTCCGACCCTGTGAATGTAAACCTCTGCTGTCCCGAAGACATGTTTTGTATCTGCGCAGCTGTTGATGTTGAGGTTTTTTCAGTGGAAAATCGGTTTGATCATAACAATCTCAGCCCTGCTGTAAACATCTATTTTGTGTGATAGCTAATGTGCTAGTGGCTTCTAAATTAATGTTTTCCAAGTTATTGCTAGCACAGAAAACATGAAACATTTTCCTTCAGCAGAGCTCAGATTTTACTATCTTAGATCTTTAGTCAGCTCTCTGAAAAAAGCAAGAAGACTCTTTTTTGAACAATTTGTGTCAAAGATAAACTTAAGCGATTTTTAGGTACTTTGTTTTATTTTAATTGGACAGCAGAATTCCCATTAAAGATGAGCGGTCTTCACTTCAAGTCACCAACCTCATTTTGGTTTTGTGTCTCTTTTTTTTCTAGCTGATGTACATTTGTGGTTAGATGTTTGCATCCACTCATCATGAGCATGAAAGTCATGGTAATTTGGGGCTTTTAATGATTTCTTTGAACTGTTCTTTTTCCGGGATGTAATTGATTGTACAGACTATTTAATGACTTTAAAAAACAAGAACTGGGTACAAAAGTTTGTATTTATTCTGGATTTTCTCTAATCAACACAGGCTCGAACGTACACATGCAGGTTCAAATATAATAACTTAAATATTTTTGGTGCTTAAGGTTCTACAATTAGATAGTTGGTGATCATGATTTACTGAAACTGGTAGTTTCTCTTTGCCGGTATGAAAAGGATTTATTTTTAGTCAGCACTCATTGGATTTATCAGTGGGAAAGTTCAAGAAACTCAATGAAGATGTAAGAAGGAGAGTCGTAGATCTATACAAGTTGGGAAGGTCTCTTTGAACCATTTCTTAACTGCAGATTAGAAGATCTTCAGCCAAAACAACTTTATATACAAGTTATTCAGATCGCAAAAAGTTTATTCTGTTCAACTGGGCGTAGTGTTTTCAGTGGGAGAAATGTTTCATCACTCATCCAAGTGACTTCTTCAGTCTCAGTTGACTGCAGGACGTGTCACCACTTAGCCTGGAAGAAGACTCAAACTGTCACCATCAGAAAACAGGAAATCAATTAGGATTTTATCCAGCAACTAGCAATCTTTGTAGTTCATCGTGGACTGAGAGGATGCTGACCAATGAAGGAACCTTTGCTCCAAAGTCAACACCTTCAAGTTTCACTCAAATTTGCGGCTGCACACATGGATATCCCAAATGCCTTCTGGAGAAATGTTTTATGGTGAGACGAGACAAAGATTGAGCTTTTTAGGCACAATGACAAGCGTTATATTTGGAGGATTAAAGATGTAGTTTTCAAGTGGACAATGGGATAGTACATTTTTAAGATGGGTCAATAAAGGAATTACAGCAATGTGCACATTAATAGACGGGACAACATTCAAATCCTTCGAGAATCTACAGAGACAATTTGGACTGGATAAATCAGATTTATTTAGGTATTTTCAATTAAGACATTTTTACAATACAGAAATTAGGAAGAAGTTCTTGAGAGAAGGAAGCCATGTAATAGAAATAATAATAGGTGCATATAAAAATCCTCCATCAAGAATTTTATCGAAATTATATAATGGCCTGCAAAATTTGAATAGGAATGAAACATTATATATCAAACAAAAGTGGGAATCTGAATTACATCTTGAGTTGTCAGAGGATGACTGGCGATCCGTATGTCTCACACAGCATAATTCCACCAGCTCTAGACGATGGAGAGAATATGGCTGGAAAAATGTGATTAGGTTCTTTATTACTCCTTATATCAAACGCAAGCAGCTGAAAACACCCCAACAATGCTGGAGATTATGTGGAGACTGGGACGCCAATCATTCTCATGTGTTTTGGAAGTGTAAAAATATCAAACCTTACTGGGAAAGCATTGCGGTAACAATGAAGAAAGTGCTGGGGTATGACGTGCTGTGTGAGGCACGAGTAATGTATTTTGGAATATGGGAAAATGTAAGAAAGGAGGACCATTATTTGTTTAAAATTATGTTGTTGTCAAGCAAAAAGGTAATAACAAAAAACTGGCTGAAAAGTGACCCTTTAAAATTGGAAGAATGGACTGATGTAATCGAGGACATATATATAATGGAGAAAATGACCTACACTTTGAGACTGAAATCTGACAAACACCGAAAACAGTGGACAAAATGGATAGCCTATAAGACTCACTCAGCCCCATAAGGCAGGGACCTCTCCTCGTTGGGTTTTTTTTTTTTCCCCTCTTCCACAGATTAGGTGTCCCTTTTTTTTTAGTTTGTTTCTTTTGTGTTCTTTGTTCATATTTTTGTTTGCATGTACTATAAAATTGGAAAAAGTACAAAATAAAAAGTTTAAAAAAAAAGAATTAAAGATGTAGTTTTCAAACGTAAGAGCACAGCACCAACTGTTAAGCATGGTGGTGGCATTATACTTCGGGACTGTTTTGCTGCCAGTTGTACTGAACAATGAAGGACTACCTCCAAATTCTTCAACTTCATGTTAAATCAACAGCTGCATGTTTGAAACTCGGACACAACTGGGCGTTCCAGGGGGACAATGATCCCAAACACATATCAAAGCTGGTTTTGGAATGGATATTAAGCTTCTGGAATAGCCTTTCCCAAAGCCCTGACCTCAACTCTACTGAAAACATATGGGTTACATTTAAAAGCTAGGTCTTCATCAAGAAACCAACCAATTTAAATGAACTCTACTGATTTTACCAAGAACAGTGGTCAAGTATCTGGCAAAATCATCAGCGCATGAATACTTTTGACCCTGTGTGTATTAGTAGAAAGTCCAAAATAAATTCAGACATGCAAACCAAAATTGGGTTGACCTGAGCACCAGTTTAGGTCATTTCATCAATTAAGCAGCAACCATGGTAGGAAAAGGCTACATAGAAATGATCCATCCATCTATTTTCTTGACTGTGTATGAAGTCCAGGGTTCAGTTTGGGCAGTTTTTAGAATTCAGAGCCTATCCCAGATGCCATAAGAGAGGGCAGGGTAGACAATGGTCACATTTACACATAGAACCAATTTACAATCACCAGTTAGCCAAACTCCACACATGGAAACGCTCAAGAGTCAAAAGCAGGGCTTTTTTGCTGTAACATAACAGTGCTTTAATACGGTAGTAACCCCCAAAGTAGACTTGGTGCAACTCTCCACCCAGAATGAAGAGGCTGATTCTGTCCTGGCAGAGGGAGGTACTTTTGTGGAAGTGTGAGTCAGAAGATGACTTCTGGTGTTGGAAGGCTGGCAATTCACCATGATCTTGGATTACCACGGAGACCTGACTCACTGGATTTACATATAATATCCCAGCAATTTTTGCAGTAATTACAATTATTAGGAACATACTGGGAAGCAAATGTGAAGTCATAGTAGTTAAAATGATTTGTTTATCTGCTTTTCAGCTATTGTGGTCACACAAAAGGTAGTTTATAAATGTCATTATAAATTATGACATAACTGATGTGCCGGCAAACCAACTAATGTGAGTAAAACCACACT
Source organism: Maylandia zebra (assembly GCF_041146795.1). Lineage (NCBI taxonomy): Eukaryota > Metazoa > Chordata > Actinopteri > Cichliformes > Cichlidae > Maylandia > Maylandia zebra. The sequence goes on from NC_135187.1 coordinate 10,283,489, forward strand.
TTACCTGAACAGATTTGACTTATCATTACACTGAGCAAACCTATGATGGCTCAACAAAAAAACAATTGACCAATGAAGGGTTTAGTCACTGGGATTAAGAAAAGGGTTTGTCATCTTCAAGTATAGCTACCCCCCAGGGATAAGCAGAAGAGGATGAAAGCGTCACTAACGAGATCAGATGTTAAAAACTTCAATGATGAGTGATAAACCGATCTTTAAGAAGAGATTCTGAAAATGATACTAACATTTGTCTGCATTTTATTAGGAGAGAAGTAAAATAAATGTGTCTTTCTGAAAGGAAACTGTTAGCATAGTTTGGTGTTTAATGTTCTTAACGGGGTGCTAAGGATGCTAATTTCCAGCCTTTAAACTGCTAGTAACTGTAGGACAATGATAACAATCTAAAGCACCATATCTGTGTTAAAATGTACATCAGTAAAGGATGTAAGATTGGGAAACTCCATCCAGAAAGTGGTACAATACTATGAATGAACCATTGTTCTGCCTCTGTCCCTCATACATGAGGGTTTTGTTTTCAGGTAACTTTCTGTTTCCAGTGTTTTTGTTTCCAGGTGTTGGCACACATGGCTGACAACACAGCACTCCTACACATCAGGCTGACGAAATGTGTTTGTTTCCCTTTCATGTCTGAAGAAACGCTACACGGTTAATCCCTGTGATGTCCCTCATTTCACCGCGTCTCATCTGCACCCACAGCCAACACCAAACCCGGATACAAGCCAAATGCTAGCTTTACTTTTCAGCCACAGATCCTGGGCAGAGCTCCGTGTCCTGACAAGAGCAACCAGAAAGCAATCAGAGCAGTCAGACCCCGTTCTCCAGAGCCACAATTAGATTTGTAGCATTTTCGCTCCAGACTTTGTGTTGAGCAATCTTCCAGCCCAGACTACACCCTGCTATGAGTTCATTAAGAAACTACCCACACTACACCCATTCATCTCAGTCAGCGGGGTATGCAGGAAACCAGAACCCCATTTCCAAGCCATACCAGAGGCACACAAAGACCCCAGCACGGATGGCTTACATTGTATCACTGACTTTCCTTCCTGCTTATTCACATATTTGCTCAAGCCCCTTGGAATGATTGTGCTTTGTCTCAATACTGTTTTTGTAAGGTTTTGTTAAGAAAACATTAGCGTGCAGGTATGACCACGGGGGAGAAAAGCTGCATTGAACATTAGTCTTGGCTAAATAATGCAGGAAGGGGGGAAAAAAAAAAAAGGTTGGCGTGTACAGTGCAGTCAGAAGAAGCTTAAAGTAGGGCACTTGGCAGAAAGCAGTTTATCTCTCAACAAAATGGTGAGTAAAAGGCCAGAGGAGGAGTCAAAGGTCAGGAATCACTCATAAAATCATAGTCATTTATGTTTTTATGCATATTTGTGGCTGCACTCTGGAGTATGTTAAAAGCTCCAGGCGCTGGCAGTCTTCCCCCTCCACCAACATGCTGAAGGGGGGGTCGGGGGTTTGGTGGCAGCGTTGCCTCGTTTAGATCCTTCAATTCCCAGAATTCCCACCCGCATCGCCCCTGCCCGCAGAGCACAAAAGGATGGATGGATCCTCTCCATAAATAACCAGCAGAGCAAAGCCAAAACCACTATGTTTTTCCCTCCATGCTTTGTTTCAAAGCCTCGAACTGAAAGTAGCCTCGGTCTCAATGTGCTGGATCCATCACACAGGCAGATAAATCTTTGGCACACATTTGAATAAAGGAGGAGCAGAAGTAAGGAATTTTAAAAATAGAGGAAGATAAAACCAAGAGACTGAACAGACTTGTCTGCACATGAGATTAAATACACAAGATAATGTCAGATTGTTGAGATGTTTGCTCTGTATGAATAAGAATTGATTTAAAGCTTAATTTAGTGCTGAAAGGATTACCCAGACCGTCAATCAGGACTAATCCACTCAATATGTTTGATAATAAATTCACAGTTTTGGCTCTAGTTATCAAAGATTTGAAACATTTGTCTGAGTTACCTGTATATGAGTTAAACTGAGTATTTTGAGGTTTTACGGTCTCGAAATAATAACACTTACATCGCTTTGTGATCTAAAACATTCAAAAATCAGTATTTAGTGAATATATACAGATAAAATAGTAATGAAGAATGAAGAGTGGTGAAGAGAGAGCTGAGTGTAAAAGCGAAGCTCTCAATTTACTGGTCGATCTATGGCCATGAGCTGTGGGTAGTGACCGAAAGAACGAGATCGCAGATACAAGCGGTGGAAATGAGCTTCCTCCGAAGGGTGGCTGGTCTCTCCCTTAGAGATGGGGTGAGAAGTTCGGCCATCCGGGAGGGCCTCTGCTCCTCCACATCGAAAGAAGCCAGCTGAGGTGGTTCGGGCATCTGACAAGGATGCCTCCTGGGTGAGGTGTTCCGGGCATGTCCCACCGGGAGGAGGCCCCGGGGCAGACCCAGGACACGCTGGAGAGATTATATCTCTTGGCTGGCCTGGAACGCCTTGGTGTTTCCCCGGATAAGCTAGAGGAGGTGGCTGGGGAGAGGGAGGTCTGGGCTTCTCTGCTTAGGCTGCTGCCCCAGCGACCCGGCCCCAGATAAAGCGGAAGAAGATGGATGGATGGATGGATAATTATTTTCTATTTGAGTGATATTTTTATTTCTTTATTGAGCCTTTGGAACAAATGGAGGGTGGGGCTATGTTTCTCACATTTATTTTCCTCTATCTTATCTTTTCTTTGGCATTATACTTGGTTTTTCTGCTTGTATTTTGTTGACTTATCAGGCACTCTAATAATTAAGAATGCTCTGGCTACATACCTACATATCTGTTGCAACAAAGACATTTCCTAACTTTGAGATATATAAAGCATATTTTTCTAGTTTCTTATTTTGATTAACATATAACAAAAACATGCTTACATGCTTTAATTCAGAGTACTAATGATTTTCTAATGATTAATATTATGCAAAAAATGGTCATTTTAGCTGCATACAGTGGTGTTTCATAGCACAATGTGAAATCGCCACAAAACGTCATCTGTGTTTGTGTCACATTTCTTCACGTCACTCAGCACAAGTTTAGATGTAATGTCTAGACTCTGGTGAACATAAAAATATAGCATCGTGTGTTTGTGTAGTTCACATCATGAAAGGGTTTATTTTCACTGAGTCTGCAATTTTTTCCTAAACCAACCCAAGTTGTTTTTAGTGCCTAAACCTGCCCAAGTAACATATCAAACATAATAATGTAATGAACATAATAATTTCACAAAAACTGGTTTCTAGATACACTAATAAATAGATTTGATGTTGTCACTATTTCACAAGCTGCTGTGATGACTGCAAAGCCTTATTAATGTTTTAAAAACAAATATCTCCTAAACGCCTTGTACTGATTTTATGCTGCTTTTCTTTCCTCGAACATCAAACCCAGCATCAGCAGGCTGAATTACAGTATTGATTAAAGAGAAATACAAAGCCTAGTTTCATCACACAAAGACCGATGAGCTCAAAAACACACAAACACTTTCATCATCTCAATCTCAGCTCAGAGTCTCATTTCACCCCCACACTGCTTCTGCTTTTAAGGCAGCCCGGGATTAGTGATTAAAGCTGTGTGTGCTCACACATCCACCATACAGTAAACACACATACAGGGCCACACACACCTCTACACCACTCTGCAATCAGACAGAGAGCACGGGAGGTCAATACACTCAGTCTGTCTCCTTGCCAACTAGAAGCCTTATCATACCTCCAACCAAGCAGGAAGGCATCTTGCAGCTCACGAGTGACAGTTAACACATTATCAGGCTTAATCTTCAAATCCCAGCCCAGACTTTAAATCCAAGACCAGGACACTCACACCTTTTCACTCTGACAAACCCCCCACAGTGCCTTATATTAACTCAGGTGCATCCATCAACACCAAACATGAAGCCTGTTCATTTTCGAATGGGATGTCATTATGTTTGGTCATGTTTTATTCATGCTAACACCTGGAGGAGCTAGAGGTGCTCTATCTTTAAAATTAATTAAAAAGTGTTCATTGATTAGTTTTAGTGTCTACCATTTATCCATTAAGCCATTAAGCTATTGGATTCATCTTCTCATTTATCACAATAGGCACTCAATTATCTAACCTCTTTTAGCTAACAAAAGTAGCCTTAGCTGCTCTTTTTAATAGTGTGTCCAGTTTCAGTATCAAGATTTGATCAGTGCTTGCAACTATATTTTGACTGTTCATCACATGCTTGTGAAAAATGTAATTTCGACAGTTTCTTTCACAGTACTTTCAGCTCGTACTTTAGCTAGCTAGAGTGCTAGCTAACTATGCTGCTTGCTAGCAGATCACTATTTTTAGCTGAGATTTCCACCAGTAATTTCACTGTTATAATTAAAGTATGATTTGCAGGGGTAAAAGAGGAATATGTAGACCAGAAAAGGTCTACATATTTTTCCCTCCACTAAATAATTTTTATTGCCAGTGAGGATAAAAATGTATCCCTACAGGTATGTATCGTGGCTGCTAACCGCTGCATCCTGCAGTTAGAAAGCCTTGATATAAAGGGGTCTCTGGAGAAATGTTTCACATTACACAGACAGTTTGTTGGCTTTGTAAAGGACAGGTCATCCACAGAGAAGCACTCCTAATCTGACTGTCTTTTCCTGGATCGTTCACAGTGAGAACGTACGGTCCAGAATGCTCTAAAACAGCGGTCCCCAACCTTTTTTGCGCCACGGACCGGTTTATGCCCGACAATATTTTCACGGACCGGCCTTTAAGGTGTCGTGGATAAATACAACAAAATAAAACTAGTACCGGTACCGAAAAAAAGAAGATTTATTCATAACACACGTGAAAAGACCCAGGAAAACCGAGTTAACGATAAAAACGATAACAAAATAACGCTGAAAACCGATAAAAATCCTGAAAACCATACATTTCACACCTGAGCCTCAACTCTCACGGCCCGGTACCAAACGACTCACGGACCGGTACCGGTCCGAGGCCCGGGGGTTGGGGACCGCTGCTCTAAAACACACTAATTTTCACATATTTATTGATTCATAACCTCTTCTTTTTCTTCTCGTAATGAATTTCATTATTTTTATTTAACCACATTGAAAAAGCAGTTGGTTCGTCTATCCATTACAATTCGCTCACACTTAAATTCTTGTATGTCACAGTGTCACTGTACGAATAATGAATAAGATTATTGCCTCCATAATGTTTTACTTTCAATTTTCCATCTTTTTATACTTATTTTCAGATTTAAGGTAATAAAGAAAATACAAGCTTGTCACGTCAGACTGTGGTTGGTGTTCATTCTGAGAGCTTTGAGCCATTGCAATCACCTTTGTTTTGTTATGTATTCACTCCCTGCTTGGTTAGCTGCAGGAAAAGGTATTGGACTAGGTTAAACTACACCCTTCCACAATGAAAAATGCAAGTTAATGGTACCTAGGGCATTTAAATATCACACCAAGGGGCCTGAAATATGCGTCCAGTTGACAGTTGTCTCTTACTACTTGTGCGACCACTACATTGGGCCCCGGGCACCAAAGTTCCACTTTTGGATATTTCTAACATAACAGTTGCTTTGACAAAACAGCAGTATACCCTTTAGACACCATGAGAATAAACAGGCTCAACTGTGCAGTCTTTCTGAATAAAAGTACTGGTGTACACTTTCAAAGACCAACAAAAGCCTGTATTGTGATACAGAAGGGGTAGCGGTGGCAACAAATTTCCACCCAAGATACCAGTCTTTTGGACTGTTCGCTTTCATGCTCTGTTTAGCTAGACTTAGGCACCAAAACTACTTGGTTTGGTTTAGGAAAAAAATGATGGCCACGGTGAAAATACACCCTTTCACAACGACAACCACATGTGAGAACGCTTTGTTTTCTTGTTTAGTCGGGTGACGTGCACTTTTTCACATGACTTTGCCTGCATAGACTGGAATCTTTCTATTTTTCACACACTTCTAGACCTCTATAGGTCCACGACGGCACCTGGCATATCTGTGCGAATGACAATAACTGACAGTTAGACAAAAAGAGGTTGATATTGGAGGTGAATGCTCACATAAGGGACATTGTTCACAAGCTGAGGATCAGACTGTCTAACAACTTGTGTGCCTGCTGTAGATTGAGTGGCATACACTACATTGTCCAGACTTATTGCTCACTGGAGAGAATGATTGGAAGCAAGGCCTGAACCCAAGTCAATATCAAGCGTCTGACCTCGTCGTCCTCATATTTAGAGAGCAAAATGGGAAATTTTCAGCTCTTATTTCCACGGATAAACCTCTGCTGTGTGCAGGGATGTCTGTATGTCGCCTGAATTTTAAAACCGTTCCTGACACTGAAGCATTATCACACAGTAGCTGGTGACAGAATGATGAACAGTTGGCTCTGCAGCAGAATACAAGACCAATCCAGAGGCAAATTACTCACAAGGGAAGGTGTGCCCAGGCAATGTACAATGAATGAACAAGTGAGAGGGGTAAAAACAGAGTGAACATTGAACTTGGGGTATTAAAAGATGGCCTTGGCAACCAGTTAAGCGTAATTCACTTTCACAGTGAGCATTTACGTGTGCAGCCCAATCTCAGGCTACTGCAGACTTTTATGGCCTTGTTTTTCATCGACTACAGATCGGTTATATCACTGCCAAGCTGAAGGCCAAATAAAGCAAAGTATTTAGCCGCGTACAAGGAGCTATTCAGGTCATTGAAATACAACTGTGACAATCAGAAGTAAATGAGACCCTTCATGTTATTGAGGTTGGTCGAGCTGGAGCCTTGGAGCAGCTGCTAAAGGCTACAGACCTTTAATGCTGGTACTGTTACTTCTGATCTCAGTTTGATTCAACTAATGATGCAGAAGGAAATTAATCTACTGTAATGCTTGAGCTGTGTGGCGGAATACATTAAGCACAGCACAGAGTTTATATGAGCTTTTACGACTGACTACCTTGGAAAAGTGGTCAGACTAATGCCATGTAGGGATCACTGTGTCAGTTCTACCAGTATCCAGTTTAAGTGGGAAAATGGCTCCATGTGTGTTTTTTGTTTAGAAAATAAGTTCTTTCAAAAATAGAGTCAGACATGAAGATTCCATTCCCTCCATTTTTATTCTAGTCTGTAGAATAGCTTTGCATATCTTTGATGGTCCAAATACACATACAGATAGATAGATAGATTAGTTTTTCTTTATTTTTACTGCTTTCAGCATTGTAGATACATACTGAAGACATCATAGATATGAAGCAGGATATATGGAATTATGCAGCAAAGAAAAAATTATAAATTATATTTTGGTTTCCTGAAAGTAGCGACCTTTCACTTTGTTGACAGCGTTGCAAACACTTGGCCTTCTCTCAATGAGCTTCATGATGTGGTCACCTTAAATGGTTTTCACTTCACAGATGTGCCTTTGCGGGGTGGAATATTTTTTGCCTTCTTAATGGGGTTGGGACCATCAGTTGTGTTGTAGGAAGTACTGTACACAGCTGACAGCCCTAATTGACAACTGTTAGAGTTCATATTATGACAAGAATCAATCAGCAAAGTAAAGAGAGACCTCTGTCTTTAACAAATAAAGCTCAGTCAGTCCGAAAAATTGTTACAACTTTGAGTGTGTACAAGTACAGTCGCAAAAACCATCAAGCGCAACGATGAAACTGGCTCAGATGATGACGACCAAAGGAAGATCGAGTGTCACCTCTGCTGTTTTTTGATTGGCTGCGCCTCACAAACAGGTGCTCCACTTATTTCATTTGGCACAGATTTGTACACTATACTTGATACCTCACACATCACATACTGTCACACACATCCCAAACATACTAAACCACAGATAATGTTTAGAAGAGCTCCGAGATAGGTGAGAAAAATCATATGTCTTCATGGTAACTCCTGAAAATATGTTACTGTTACTTCCACTTTCAACTGTCTGCTGCACACCTCTTCATACTTTTCACTGTTAGTGACGAATGTTTGTGGGTTTCTCAGTGTAACTGTATTTAAACAAGTGAAACCTTACTTCATCTTTGGTGTGAACGCACCATGATAACGCATACCTCTGCTTTACATTGCACCATATTTTATCAATTTCTTTTTTAAAGCTGACAGCCAGAAGCTTGCTTCGCTGTCACTTGAAGTCGCCCGATGTAATTTACGTTCTATGATTGAAAGATCCCTGCTAATCGCTTTCAGTGTGCATGTAGCTTAATAGCTACTGGTCCGAGTTTGTTTCTGTTGTGTTACATCTATTGTTAATGCACTGTGATGTCTATTCTTCCACTTTAAGGTTGTCTTACATTAAATCTAAGAGAAATGCTATTTCACCTTTACTGTATATAGAAAGACTGACAATGAACACATGTCTTGAAGGTTGAATGATCTTCAGTATGAAAGCCAGGTCAGTTTGAGAGAGACGCTAATGTTTGAGGTCAATGCTAAAACTCAAGGATGTCCAAAACAAACTAATGGGCTTGAAATGTGATCCTGGCCTACAGTCCAAGGCTCAAGGACTCCACAGTCAGAATTACCGAGCTGGTTAAAGACAAGAAACAGTTGGTTACTTAAGGAAAGAAGCAGTTAATTGTGGGTTACTCTTGTATTTCCTAAAGACAGAATTTCCAACCACCTTGATAGGCTTTGTGTTAGTGGGGAGAGAATTTCCACACGAAGTCCTGGGAATACAACTTTCAGTCTTTTCCTTTCCAAGGAGTTGTTGCATCCATCAGGCTGGCCTCAGGGTTCCTCCAACACTCTGGATTAGAGTGGCATCTCGAATCCCTGTGCTGGTTTTATTTCATGCAGGTTGCTGCTTTGTCTTGTCTGTCTGCAGGTAATACCTGCTTGACCCCACAGGACATAAAGTCTCTTTTATAAAGCTTTTAGTAGAGCTGCAGTGTCACCTCTATTGCTGAGAACCCTGTTTGATTTAAGAGAATGACTCTTTAAAGCGCATGTATTCAGAGTTTAAAAGACAAACGACAGAAAAGGATCAGCTAAGTAAGCGCACTCATATTTTTTCAGTAGTCTTCTTGTCTTGTGTGTTTTGTGCATTCCTTTGCTGCTCCTCGGACACGAGGCTGCCATAGGTCACAGGGACTGGGTGGAGGTGGTGTTGGTGGTGGGGACTCGCCTGTCTGAGCAACAAGGGTTGGTGGAGCATCTATAAATCTGCCTCAGCTAGTTTACGAGAGTTTGAGGGACGTTTTTTCACGGGGAGCAGTGAGGGGGCTATCTCAACCTGGCCTACACAGAAGAGCTTTTGTCAGGAACCACCAACACCTCCACCTCCTGCTCCCGTCCATCCACCCAAGCAGCAGTGAGCATAGCCCCCCACCCCCACCCCTCATGATCTCTACTTCTGGCTGCTCTGCACTCTGATGAAACCTGGGGCCGTATCTGCAGGGGTGCTTATGTAACCAAAACATCACAGACACCTGGCGGAGATGAAAGGCGTCCGGCTCGTTTTTCACTCGCACTATTACTGGCTATTTCCGTGCTGAAATGTGCCGTAATAACACTCTGAGACCTCTGCAACTCCAGAGACGGGAGGCCCTTTCAGCTCTTGTAATACAGTAGGTGAGAGGCCACAAATACTGCAGCCATGGTGGCGGTTGTCATGGCGACTTGAGCCCTTGATGCCAGTGCAAATCTTCCCCTGGCTTCTCTGCTTAGATCCAAAAGCAGGATCCTGGGCTGCAACCAACGCTGAAGAGGATCATTTTTTTTCTCTTATTCACTCATTCCTGCCAATGAGCTGATGATGCATGTCGGGGTAGAGTAAAAGCCAGCTGAAATGGCACGCTCAGTCGAGACTGAAGACTAATGGACTCATTCAGTTCAGCCAAATGTTGTGCAAAGAGGATAAACAACCTTTTTGGCTTTTTTCTCTCTCTCTCTTTCAGGCTGCTTTCTTCCCGGCGCTGATATAAACAGATGGGAAAATGAGTTTTGTTTATCATAGGAAACAGGTGCTTGCATGCACATAATCACATGCCATACACAGAAGAATAGCCCCCCCGTGCCCACTTGTGGCTCGGAGAATGGGCTCCAGCTGGGCATGGTGTATGTTTCACAAACGAGTGTTTTGAGCGCCCTTACAGGAGCCATTCATCTGAGGATATGACTGTTCACGGGGGACAATGAGAGCCGATAGGGTCCCTGTGATTGTGATAAATGAGCTGACACAAATTAAAGCATGAGATACAGGCTAATTACAGGAGATTTCAGCCCCTTTAAAGTAATAGCACACAGGCCCACAGAAGGCAGCCCACTGCAACAGACAGACCTCCACGAGCCCTGCTGTCATAGCGAGGGGGCTTTTTTCCTGTGTGGTGTGTGTGTTTGCGTGTGTGTGGTGTGTGAGGTCATGAGATGCACATTTTGAGCGCATGCGAGCATAGGTGTGAGAAAAGAGAGGAAGGCTTTCCTGCTTGTTTGTCAGCTTGTCAGATATCATACTGGGTGTTTTTTCTCACCTCCGTTACATTGGAGCTCACATTAAAGAAGTGACATCGCAACTTTCACCCACTTCGTCTTTCCTTCGTTTGGGGTAAGCACAAAAGTTAACCTTAAAATAATGTAAATTGACCTTTTTTCTGGCCTGTGAGGACAATAAATTGCATTTTGGTGAGTTTTAAAATATATTTTTATGGTATCTGAGTATTCTGAGTTGCGATAGTTTTATAGGGAGCCAATTTCATGCATACAGAGACTTTTTCAGACTTTAGCAATGTTTTACTTTTCATATAAACCTTTCGTGACTTACAGAAACATATATGGTAAGAGCTGCTGGATCATACTGCTGTATGCACTGATCAGTTTATTTAATTCTTCCATTAAGGTGCTTTATTGTGTTTACAGTCAAAAATAATCAGTCATTGTTTTCAAACTGTACGAAACTCTTTTTGAGATCATTCAGTCATGACTGAATCTGAAAACTGTCTCCTGTCTGTCACTGCATAGCTAAATCATTCCTACATACGTTTGCACTTGAGAACAGCCGTGGCAAAAGCTATTCTTTTTTCTGTTTATCTATTTAACAGAAAGATGAAAGTGTTAAGAAGCAGTTTTATTAGGTGTTGCCATTCTGAATTTACAGTAACATCAAAGCACAGGGGAAAATGTTGCATAGTCGCAGTTTCCTGACACCCTTCTGTTGTCACCATTTCTAAGAATAACAACCAGCACATTTTCTTCTTGCTGAACTTACAAACGTGTATCAGCGGGATTGTGCCACATGTTAACTACAATAGAGAAAATGTTTTTAAGCTGGATGTATCTCCAATTTTTTAAATTGACTTACATTTATAGAGTGCAGGCAGGGTGGGGCAGGTGGAGACGAGTGTCAATGGTGATTTGTGTCAGAAAGATGGCCGCAAAAGTGATAGAGAAGATGTCTATGATGTCTAGAAGTGGCAGAGTTGAAGATGTTGAAATTCTTATTGAGAGTGACCAGGATGGACAGGATTAGAAATGAGTACACAGTACACGGTTACAGCTCAGGCAGATGATCCACCGTGCTGATAACTGCTTGACAAGTTCAGGGTTGTGGAATAGCTAGTCTATCCCAGCTGTCACAGAGCAATAGGCTCTAGCTTTCCCATGACAAATTAAGAGTGAGTCATAGGTTTGACACAGAAACGTAGACAGCCATTCACACCTACACCCCATTTAGAATCACTAGTAACCAAAGCACCCACAGCAGGGCCCCAAACAATCTGCAGATTCAAAACCAGAACCTTCCTCTTGTGGGATAGCACAAGCCACCCTTTTCTTCTTTCGTTCTTCAAACTTTAAGGGTTAGCTAAGCGGATATAGTGGTCATCAAATCCATCCAAATTACATGGTTGATTAAAATAATCAAATTACAGCATTTACATTTATGTTAGACTACTTTTAATTAACTGCTTTAGCCTACTTACAATGAAAATGAAAAAAAATCTTGTTCATGACCTTTGTAGTATATTAACACTATTGGAAGTAAAAATAACTTGAACTCCAATTTTGTAAACACAACTTTTCTTTTTTTTTTTTTAATAAAGCTCTGACTTGTATTATGAGTCCGTGGTCTGGGAGAGAGTCTGTAACTCTCTGTCTGCAAAATACAGTATATAATGACCAGTGTTGGGCAATTAATTATATAGTTACTTCTTCAAAAAAGTAACTGAGTTATGCAAACAAAGTTTTTTGCAGCCGTTTACCTAAAAATGCAGCCAAGGCATTTTTTAAATAAACATTTAAAACTATTTACAGAACAATCAGCTGTTCTGCATCAAATCTGATGCCACACAAATTATTTGTGCCACTCCAAAAAAATCATTTCTGTCCACTATGAAATAAAGGAGAACAACAGCCTCATACCTGCAGGCAGTGTTGGTCAAGTTACTTGAAAAAAGTAATAAGTAACTAATTACTGATTACTTCCCGCCAAAAGTAATCCCATTACTTTACTGGTTACTTATTTTCAAAAGTAATTAATTACTTAGTTACTTTTTAAAAACACGATTTACAACTGAATAGGTGATAAAGCAATAGATCTTTCAGCCCAATTCTACTTTTTCTGCATAATCCATCATACAAAATGTAATCAAATGGAAAAGTCTCTTTTTAAAACTTGTTTTATTAGTTTTAATCTTTTAACTTTATGCATCAAGCAAATATTAAATTATATGCAACATTCTCTGACTGGAAGAAATTTGTTTAATATTTAAACCTATTTTCTGCACATTCCAGCACATAAAATAAAATATTTTTTTGGTGTTTACACTCAGTCTTTCAAATAGATGCAAGTAAAACACAGCAGAAAATAAATAAAGTCAAAGACTAGCGGTCCTGTTGCTCTATTTTCACCTGTAAAGTAGGGTAGGCGGAGGTTTACCCTGGTGCAGGTGTGCTGCAGCGGTCAGTGGAAGAATCTGCCAGATTCTCTGTGAATTTCCCATTACGTTGTAGCGCACTCGGTGCTTGCTTGGAAGTTTAGGGGTTTTTTTTTCGCTCTCCCCACTCCATATATTATCCATTGTTGATCTGCACACAGCTGTTGTCACAAACTTCGCACTCGCTTAGGTCACTGTCATGAGACATTCTCGCAAAAAACTCACGGTTTTAGTAACGCAGTAACGCAGCGTTCCTACGGGAATGTAACGGTAATCTGATTACCATTTTTGCAATAGTAATCCCTTACTTTACTCGTTACTTGACAAAAGTAATCGGAGATGGGCAGTAATGCGTTACTTGTAATGAACTTGATTTAGTTCTTTTGTCTCCTGCTCAAGCTGTGGTTTGCAGTACGATGTTGAATTTAACACTAAAAAGAGTGTAATAATGAGTGCCTCATGTAAAGACGACTGGTAGCAAACTATTTACTGATTCTGTTTGGGAGGTAAAGTTTTAAATGTAGTGACTTTAAGTTAGTTATTTAACTCATGTCATCAGAAATGATGGCCAATGTTGTAAACTTTATGCACAAACAAATATGCTAGTCTGTAATTTCTACAGGTGCACAGATTATGTTAAAATAACTCTTTTTTTAGAGACTGTTGTACTGTACTTTATGCACTTACAGTACACCATAACAAAGCGTCAGGTAGCATATAATTACTTAGGCTTCCTTGATGGGACAAGTGCAAGACAAATGTTGGTGACTGGTAATGTTTCATATGTAAATGTATGTGTTCATTAATGGATTCAGAAAAGCTGGTCACAGTGATTTTAGCTGTACCGTCTTTTAGTGATACGAGAAACTTAAATATAGATGTTATACATTATATATGATATCATAGATATTTCTCGTTCGTCTGGACAATTGTCTGTTCACACTGTAACTTATAACGATTGCATTTTTGTGGTGTCTTTTATTAACTTTTATTAAAAAAAATAAAGATCACTTTATATCAGTTGTAAATGTGCAGAATAAATGGAGAAAAATAAAAAAATAAAGCCTTTTTAATGATATTTTGTTTTACGCCTGGCATTAAGTTATGCTACAATTAACATTTCTATACCCTGAAAAACCGACAGAAAGTTGAGAGAATAATTTTTTTCTTCATATTCTACTGTTTATTATTATTTTTATACAATATCTTTAGATTTTTAGAATTCTTGTTTTAATTCAATTTTTTAATTTATTTTTTTGGCAATTTAATTTTTAAAATATTTTCTTTCTACTCTATTTTTTTCCTTTATTTTATTTTGATACGACGATGACGTCGCAGATTTCTAGCCGACCGTAAGCGGGCGTGGTTAGAGGGTTTTAGTTGGGCCAATCAGGAGCGCCTAATGTTAATGAGCTGCAGGAGTTGGTGTGGTGAGCGGTTCTCCGGAGTAGAGGAGTAGAAAGCGGCGGACTGGAGTCAGCTAGATCATTGCGTGTTTCTCTGCATATGAATCTCTGGATGGCTGGTTAACCGCACAGGAAGAAGAAGAAGAAAAACTCTTAATAGTGCCTCCGGTTATTCCGACGTGCCGCTGTGTGTCGCGGTAAAGCGGATATTTCTCACTTTAACTGGAGTCAGAAAGAGAAGCGGCAAGATGAAATACAAAGTAAGTGAAGCGCCGCGGGCTGGATTTGATGCTACATCTCAGTTTTTTGTGTTATTAAGGCTGGATATTTGTTGTGTTGTTTAACCTGGATAATGACAACAAATCTTGATGCTGTCGGAGATTTCTTTTTGAGTCGACGTGAATGTGAAATGTTAACGCTTCTGTATTCGTGGCGGTAATCACAACTTATTTCAGTGAATACATCCGGGTTGCTTTTTTCTTATGAACTGGTTAAAAAAAGAAGGGGAAACTGCACTAATGACTTGCTGAAACGTGCCTTTTTTGTTTCTGCTTGATGTGTGTGTGTGTGTGTGTGTGTGTGTGTGTGTGTGTGTGTGTGTGTGTGTGTGTGTGTGTGTATAAATGTGCTGCACAAGTCAGTATGCGTCACTTTAAATCTGCAGGTTACGTTTTCCATCACAGGGGCGTAAAGGGAATTAAAATGAAAACAACTTTGAGGCCCCCTCCTTGGACTCACCACAACATTAGATTAGACAATGTCAGAAAATTGTATTTTTTTGAAGTCTACAACCTGAAGATATCAGGTTATGACAAAGAAATTTGTGACAAATACACATTATAGGAGGTGTAATTAGCAAATACTTAGAGATATTGTTTAAAATGTTTTAAAAAAGGAGTATTGGGTTATGAAAGCGGTTGTAAAAAAAAAAATAGATTAAAAAAATATATCTTTAGAGAAGATTCATGGTAGTGGATGTGGAGTGACATTACATTGTTGTTTGGCTTGGCTCCTTGGAGATCAAAATGCTCAGCTAACTGCAGGTCATTTCCACAACAGCTGAAAGCCCCCCCCCCCCCCCCCAGAGATATTTAGTTTAGTGCTATAAATCTGTGATTATTATCCTGTTTTTGATGCTGTGGATATTTTATGGTAGTGGGTTTTCTTTTGTGAGTAAAGCTCGCTGTAATGTGGTTTAGGATGCTATAAAATCAGACCAGCTCTCAAACAGACAGAAAAGACTGTTGTTAATGCTGTCAAATGCAGTTACTGGGATTAAAAGGGAAAGTCACCTCTGCATCATCAGCTACAACCACAGGTCTTTACATCAGGGTGTAGACAATTGGAGGCTTCGACAGTGATGGATGGAACAGCTGGATGTCACTTCATCAGGAGGAAGCTTTGAATTTACTCTGGATGTGATTGCATTTTAGCACTTTTCCTTTGCTTCATGTTCTTGGGTCTGAGGTCTTCCTTGCCCCGTTAAAGGGGCAATAGTCTTTTGTGAGGGTTTTGGGGGTTTTGAGGGCACTTGATTCAGTTTTCACTGGCTGTTTTCTGATGTGTGAAGTAGCTGTTTGCCTCAGTGTTGGCTGGGATTCTCTCTGCTATGAGGTTTGGCTTTTTTTCTTCAGTCTTCTGGTCACTCTTCAGCAGATTTGTGACTGGAGGGCGTGCTTGCTGCATATGTGCGTCATGCTCACAGACTCATTGTCCTGTCAAGTACACAGTTCACAGAGCCAAGGGTGATAGTTTAGGTGTGAGGCCAGAGGAGGATTTGAAAGTGGGGAAATAACTTCGAGCATGTCTCCACGGTCACTGTATTCACCCTGAACAATGAGACTGATCAGTGCATGCTCATAAATATGATAAACACCACCGTTTCAGGCCATTATCAGCCTGTAGGGAGGATATCTGTGCAGTATACACACTCCGCTCTCTGACGTCTGACTCCTTTGTTTGTCACATTCAGAAGATAGCCAGAGCACAGAGATCATGTAGACAGCGCTCTTTGTTTACAATAAACATATCCACGTTATGCAAGGCTGTGGCAGAGGAAAGGAGGGTGGGAAATCAGCCCAAGGCTCCGGTTAGGTGACACATTTCACGTCACTACTGCGATTATCTAGTTTCAGCCGGTCACAGCTCTACTGCATCACATCCCGACAGCCACTCGATATTTACAGCTATATTAAGAGCGTCCCTGTCCTCGCAGAGTGGTAGTGTTTCAACACATGCTTAACAAGCGAGGCCGACCCCTCCCCCTCATGTGGTTCACGTGACCTGAGGTGAGGCGCCGCGATCTGATCAGACGCCTCTAGAGATAGTTTCCAACAGGTGTTCAGGTGTGAAACGGGGTGCCTTTTTCCATAGGTCACCAAATGTGTGTAATGCCCATGATGATCCTCACAGAGGCGGAGCTCTTCCAGGGAAATGGAGGACAAAGAAAGATGAGACATAAATTAGTATGAAGGGGACCTATTTTGCTTTTTCCTTATTTTCTGTCTTGTCACTGTTACAGAGGCGGATGGTTATATTTTTAGTTTCACTTAATGAGGTCTGTGTTTAGTGAGTAATCCCTGTGAGCCAAAAGTTCGGGCTCTAAACGCTCAGATTCAGACAGTTTTTTTCTACCTTTGGGTCTGAGTGATGTCATAGAGTGGAGATATTCCTCTTACAGCCATCACAGTCACACAGCTATGGTTCTTAGTTCATAAAGCCCCACCCACCTACAGTTTGAGCCCTCTGTTCGTGAATGGCAGCCAGTCAGAACAAAGTTGGCCTCAAGGGGGAGGAGCTAAAACGGCTCGTTTCAGACTGAGCAAAGCTGTTCTGTAGAGTTCAAGAACAAAATATGGAGATAGAGAGGATTATGAGAGATTCAATTTGCTTATTGGCTTGGAGATACTTCACATACCATAGTATAACGACTGGAAACAGGAGGAAACTGCCAGCCAGGCTCTGTCCAGTGCTAACAAACGGCAACAGTAATGCTAAAGCTCCATAATTAACCTGCTGCTTTTGTGATAACAGGTAAAAACGATCAACTCCTTTAATTCTTTTGAGTTAAAGCTCTCGATATGATGCCTTAAATGAAGGATGTCCCTGCTGGAAGTTGGACTTGGACGTGGAGAATGTACTTGCCCAGAACTGTCCTTTTAAAGGGTCGTGACACAGTTTTAAACACCCAGGTCTCATTCCTTTGTAGCTGATGTAACCGTTGTAGAAATAGCTCCACAACCAGAGTGAAGAGTGATTAGATGAAGCCAAACTCTGGCCCAAAATGTGCTTTTCAAAGTGTTTGTATTTTTTTTAATGGGTTCAGGTTCTAGGCAGTCAGCCAGCACTGAAGGGAACTGGAGGAGAGAGCATAGCAGACATTGTTCTAAGAGTGAGGAGGAGGATCTGTGGTGCTGAAGGGGCCTGCAGAAAATGAAAAGGAGAGGAAGTTGCGGGAATAACGAGAGGGCAAACAGAGTTGGCTGTATAGTGGGGGTCGAGCCGTTGGGGTGGGGTTGATGGGAGTCGAGGAGGTCGAGGAGCGCCCCGTGAGAATGAGTGCATTCCAGGCGATCGTGCATGGGAAGGTTGTTCAGAGGATGCACATGATTGTTTCAAGGTGGCCCTTCACATTGATAATGAGCCTTACAGCAGGGGTTCTTTTCTTTTCTCAGCTTGTTTGCTTACGCAGGGGGTGGCATTGTGTAGTCCTTCCAGAAAGAGACATTTGTATTCTTCTGAAAGAAATTCCTTGAGAGGAACCCAGTGCCCTTTTCAAGAGAACTCTGCAAGTTATATGCACTTAAGCATTATTTCACATTGCTTTTTCCCATCTTAACTTCAAAGCATTTATTATTCTGTGCCTGCTCAGATGTCTGAACAGTGACATGTAGCTTTTGTAGCCCATGTGTGTCAGCGATTTCCTGTCCCTTTCCCCAACTTTGCTCCTGTGTAAGATTTTCAGATAGTGCAAAGAGCTACTCCCCCAATGTCAATGAATAGCGACCCCCCAACCTCCCCTCTCTGCGCCCTCGCACCGTGAGCCAGCCATTAACATTTGAAAACAGCCAGCGGGGAGACAGACTACAATGTGGACTCGTTTTAGAAACAGACTCGCCAACAATGCAAAGAACCATTTCCACGGTTGAGCTCCTCCTTCCTTCCCTCAAGGAATGCCAGCTATTTCACAGGGTCATCCTTCAAGATCTAGTGGGCTCCCGTCAAGTCGGTTCGACTGCACGGAGAGTCTGTTTAATAGCTGAGCTGACCTGTGTGCGCTCTGGATATGTGTAGGGTAGAAGCAAAGGTCCTCTAGCAGGCCGACAGCATCGTAGTTTTAAAGCATGTGAGATTGCATTAGTCTTCTTTGTCATGTGGCGAAGCTGAGCAGTGTGTAGACAGTCGTTTGGGGAAAAAGCAATTATAAGAAGCTGCTGTATACAGGTAAAAAAAAAAATACTAAACATTGCTAAAGGTTTTAAATAAAGAGGTCAAAGTGTATATAAATTACATGAATTCAGAGTACTCTAAACAACCCATTTGAGGCTTTTATTCGCTGTCCCCCCCCCCTCTGTATGATGGAGGATGATATGTCCAGTACAGCCATCTAAGGTAAATTTAACTGTTTGTGAGTGCAGAAGCCCCACTCGAGGGGCAGCCAATCAGAACTTTGCTATAACTTAGTTCACCCAATGTCTGTTCTAGACAGTGGGTGAACTAAGGGGCTACCCCATGGTGGAGTCTAAGATCATTATTATTTTTTTATGCATGAATCATGTTGTTGAAATAAACCTAGTAAGTCCTCTTAAACCACTTCCTTCATCCTTTTAAACAGTTACTCATTCATTTCCACACACATCATTTTCAACGCTTTCCCTTGAGCAACGTCCACAGAGACGTGGACGCGGACGAAGAAAAGCAGAATCAAAGATTCATACACAAGATTCGTCTATGAAAGTTGGTATAAAATGCAAAGACGGCTGATTTTGGGAAAACAATCTGAAGTTTACGATCGATAAGCAAGATAACTTGACATATTCATATGTCATTAAACTTCTTTTTATCAGTTAGGAAAGTTGATATTTATTAATGAAAATATTCCTGATATTGCCTTTTTGGATTTTTTTTCCCATTTGTTGGCCAAAACAACCCATAGCTGTTGGTTATTGAATCTATTTGACATTTCATACACCAAATTATCCATTCAAAAAAAAAAAAAAAAAAAATATATATATATATATATATATATATATATATATATATATATATTAGGGGTGCAACGATACACAAAATTCACGGTTCGGTTCGATACTTTGGTGTCACGGTTCGATATTTTTTCGATACAAAAAAAATGTTCATGCATTTTTAATTTGTCATTTATTAAAATTATAAATATATATTTTAACTCAAAAGTACAGTTTTTAAATTTAACCCTAACCCTTGTGCGCGTTTTTTATTTTGACAGCGAATG
The DNA here is from genome assembly GCF_041146795.1 of Maylandia zebra. Taxonomy (NCBI): domain Eukaryota; kingdom Metazoa; phylum Chordata; class Actinopteri; order Cichliformes; family Cichlidae; genus Maylandia; species Maylandia zebra. Next base: position 10,303,256 of record NC_135187.1, read on the forward strand.
CGCACCTGCGGACCACTTATGTGCAGCCCTGGTTATTTAGCTCGTCATATTGCAGCCACAGAAATTATTTTGTCCATGAAACCATAAAGCTGCACTTTCTTTTTGCCTTATAGTCTGATTTGTCATAACTTCTCCGTTTTGTGGTAAGCTTTTATTTGGCTGTCACTTCTTCACCCTGACCTGTCTTATTTGGCTCAGCAGAACTGAAATGCTTTTACACGCGCACTCACATAAGCTCAGCGATTCTCTGCGCGATCAACCTCTCACATGTTTAAGCTTGCTGCGGGAGATTTCACTTGTCATGTTTGCATAGTAAGCTAACGATTAATAAGACGATGTCAGAGGAATTGGTGCACAAATTATCATCACTCACAGATCAGTGCTGTCGCTCTCTATACACAGTTCGCACGATTGCAAAGTGAAAGCAAAAAAACAAGCGCAAATTCAAACGCGACTTCAATATGTCACATATTGACAGTGGCTCACCGATGCCAATGACATAATTACCCAGCTACATTTCTGAAAGAATGCAAAAGCATTGACATATATTTTTCCTACAATAGCCCGACGGGCAGGGAAGAGATAGATTTTGGTAGCCCGACTGAAAAAATCGCTAGCTCCGGGATGTCGGGCTAGCGATATTGCAAGCCCTGTATCTGATTGAGGAATCACTCATCTTTGGAAAAGAGAGTTTATTACAGAGAAATGGCTCTTTCCAAAATAAAAGCTATACTATCCGCTTCTTCTGGGCTATATTCTCAGCAGCATAAGGAGAATCATGTGCTAACAGCTGTCTAAATGACTCGGCTAAAGTTAGTAGCATGCTTGTTGTTTTTGTCTTTGCACTAGGATGATGTCGGTGTAAATGTGCAGTCATATTCGTTGTGTTCCCACTAGTGCTTTCAGGTTAATCTCGTCGAAATGACCTTAACGCCACAACACGGCAAATCTCCATTAACGAGCTACCGCCGATCGCTCCGTGCATGGGGCTAGACGGCCAACACGTTAACGAGCTAACTGCGCTAACACACTAGTTCACACCAATGTAATTGAGCATTGCATGGCACATCCAACATACTGTTTTACTTTAGTCCATGACTCGCTTACCTTCAGGGTCATACGTCACATGAAAACCAAAATAATTCCAAACGCCAGATCTGAATGAGGGTCAATTTGCCTGTTGCAAGAAGAGCTTAACTTCTGTCTCGCTAGCTTGCCCTGTGCTCTTCCTTCTGACTATGCTGTCTGTGTGGAGCGCTCAGTGGATCTGTGCTCGACAGTGCAGCCTAGGCGGAGTAGTCGAACACAGATTCACTGAGCGCTCCACACAGACAGCATCGTCAGAAGGAAAATTGATAAAATAAATTACAAATGTTGTATTGTTCGATACATATGCGTACCGAACCGAAAGCACTGTATCGAACGGTTCAATATCGATACGAATATCGTTGCACCCCTAATAAATATAAATATATATATATATATATATATATATATATATATATATATATATATATATATATATATATATATTTTCGCCTGTTCGGCACTTAATCAAATCCCACAGGCGAATGGGAACCATGAAGAGGCCGCTAGAAAAGCTGCAACCACAAAGTACCTGCAGAGGGTCAGGCAAGTCCTGAGGAGTCAGCTGAATGGTAAGAACAAGATCCGGGCCATCAACACGTACGCCCTGCCCGTGATCAGGTACCCTGCTGGGGTAATAGGCTGGCCAAAGGAGGAGATAGAAGCCACTGACATAAAGACAAGAAAGCTCCTTACCATGCATGGAGGGTTTCACCCCAAATCCAGCACCCTGAGGCTGTACGCTAAGCGGAAGGAAGGGGGCCGGGGACTGGTGAGTGTCAGCACCACAGTCCAGGATGAGACAACGAACATCCAAGAATACATTAGGAAGATGGCCCCAACTGACCGAGTGCTCAGTGAATACCTCAGGCAGCAGAAACCCAAGAAAGAGGAGGGAGACGAGGAACCATCATGGAAGGACAGGCCCCTGCACGGTATGTACCACCGGCAGATAGAGGAGGTGGCTGATATCCAGAAATCCTACCAGTGGCTGGACAAAGCTGGACTGAAAGACAGCACAGAGGCACTAATCATGGCAGCACAAGAACAAGCTCTGAGCACAAGATCCATAGAGGCTGGGGTCTATCACACCAGGCAAGACCCCAGGTGCAGGCTGTGTAAAGATGCCCCAGAGACAATCCAGCACATAACAGCAGGGTGCAAGATGCTAGCAGGCAAGGCATACATGGAACGCCATAACCAAGTGGCCGGCATAGTGTACAGGAACATCTGTGCCGAGTATAACCTGGAAGTCCCGAGGTCAAAATGGGACATGCCCCCAAGGGTGGTGGAGAATGACCGAGCTAAGATCCTGTGGGACTTCCAGATACAGACGGACAAAATGGTGGTGGCTAACCAACCGGACATAGTGGTGGTAGACAAACAGAAGAAGATGGCCGTAGTGATCGATGTAGCGGTTCCGAATGACAGCAATATCAGGAAGAAGGAACACGAGAAGCTGGAGAAATACCAAGGGCTCAGAGAAGAGCTCGAGAGGATGTGGAGGGTGAAGGTAACGGTGGTCCCCGTGGTAATCGGAGCACTAGGTGCGGTGACTCCCAAGCTAGGCGAGTGGCTCCAGCAGATCCCAGGAACAACATCGGAGATCTCTGTCCAGAAGAGCGCAGTCCTGGGAACAGCTAAGATACTGCGCAGGACCCTCAAGCTCCCAGGCCTCTGGTAGAGGACCCGAGCTTGAAGGATAAACCGCCCGCAGGGGCGCGCTGGGTGTTTTTTATATATATATATATATATATATATATCATCTAATCATAATGAGAGTATCCCTTAGTTTAAAAGGCACTTAATCAAATGCAGTAAAGTGTTAAAAGGGGGAATCTTTCTCCTTTTATCTCTGATGCCCTTCATGTTTCAAAGGGGAAAGATGGCAGCCTCTGTTGTTTGGGCTGTGAGATCTTTGTGTGGCGTGAAATCGAAGGGACATTGGAGTGAATCTCCATCTCATTTACTATTCCTATATGTAAAACCAATCAATGTGGCCCTGCAGAGATACCCCGAAACATATTTCACATGTCGGCTAATGCCCCCTGGAGGGATTAGTGCTCTTGTCTCTGGGGGTTACTATGATGCACTCATGTACCCTCACTTGGCATCAGCACCAAGCTTGGAAGTAATCCACTAGTCTCCTTTGCCAAAACTGAGCGTCTGTTGGCTGGAGGCCCCGTGAATACCATTCGTATTCACAGGACTGTTGTACATTTGTGTTGCCGGTGCTCCTCGACCCGTTTAGGTGCAGTAAATTATATTTTCAGGTCAAAAGTCGGTGTCAAGCTCGCAGTTATTCACTGCTTTGCTCAGGCGCTGAGCCAGACTCACGGATCAGTTTCCTCTCATAGCCCTGGATTGTCCTGGCAGAATGCAAAAGCTGCACAAGCCGTTACACTTTTGAGAGAATATCTCCAGTTTCAGTCCTAATTATAGTTAAGGCTCCAGGACCACAGCGAAGGAGTCCAAGATGTGACAAGATAGCACAAGCTCGGTGGTAGCCTGGATCTATCTGGGTCGTGCAGGAGCCAGGAAGCGCTGCAGGCTAAGGAGTGGGTCAGAAACGCAGGAGATGTCAGGTTACCTTATAGTTTGTGTGACAGTAAAAAAACAAAAACAAAAAAAAGACGACTGAGATGAATGGACAGAATAAGGAGGAGCCGCGGGATAACAGCCATTTTACCCAAGACGTTACACAAATTAGATCATTTCCTGTGACCTCACCTAAAGTGGTTGAGTGTTGCAGTTGAGTCCTGCCCACGTTGTATTTCATCACAGTTTTTACTGCTACAAATTACTGTAAGTGCACTCAAAGTAAACAGAGTGGCAGACATACTGCCGCAGGAATGAAGAGACTACAACAATGTAACAAAGCATTACTGTTTTAATAACCTTAACATTAGAAGCAGAAGCTGGGTGAAAGCCACACCCCCTTAAATCCCAAATCTGCATTCAGTGACCTTTTTATCTGCTTTGGGCAGCAAATAACAACTAATAACAGTAACTAATAACATTCTCATTACTATAATGATGAGTCAAATTTCTGTAAACCTGGTGAAGTGAAACCCAAAATCGACAACTCCTAAGTGTACTGGTTCTCCAACAGCTTTATTTAGCTCTTTAGCTTCATGTGGTTATCAGTTTTTGTGACATTTGGACAGTTTTCAGAGATATTTGTACAAGAAGCAGTCGTCCATTGTGTCTAGTAGTTAATAGTAGAAAGAAATGAAAGATGATTTTGACTTAAATAAAGGATCAAACTAGCTTGGCAAAAGGCTTTGGGCAAACTGGAAAAGTACGATTTACAAATGTGTCTGGAAAGCATCTCAGTAATCCAGGTCATGGCAGTCTTAAGAGTTTAAAAAAAACAAAACAAAAACAAGTATCTGGACTTCCTTAAGTTTACCCCCACTAGGGTTTACATATCTGGGACTCTTCACCTTAACTTAAGAACACAGACAGGAAGGCGTCCAGTTATCTTCTTTCTTTTCAAGATCCTAAGATTATTACTTTTCCACAGTTCAGAAGCACTTGAATGATTTATATCGAGCACAATTCTTAGCAAATGCATCTAGAGAGGAGAAAGTAGCTGAATGCAGTGAAAATATAAAAGCTTTACTGTTGATTATGAATGTGATCGTCATCTCCTAAATAAGAGTGAAACTGACATTTTCCAGGGGAAGGCCATGATTGTGACACACTTTTCATCATTCTCTGACTAGACAGTTCAACTGAGATATTTTTTGAGGATCTGAGGTTTGTTGGAGCTTGCGGCGTGGTCAGACGGCATCATGGCGCATCACATCCCATCAAAGCTGCAGCTGCCATGCTGTTGCTGTTTATGTTTTAGGGTGTGGAGATTTCCTCGCAGCTCGTGAATCATAAATGAAGGAGAAGGTGTTGGTGGTGGGGGTGTCATATTTACACTGTGGATACAATAGTCCTTTTTATTCAGCGCTTGGCAGGTTGAATTTACCCTTCTTTCCACATCTTCTGGCAGAATTAAAGTCTTTACACAAGAAAAATGAATGTTTACAATCAGTCACAAAGAACCCCTGAAACAGTTTGTTCCAACCACAAAACTAAAATAAGCTATCGATTGATTACATGCAGCTACAGCGCCCAGTTGCACTGTAACTGTGTCGTAACAGTGTATTGATTTACACTTGCTTGCATAAGATATCAATCATTGCGAAGCTGCAGGGAATGTGCTGGGTCACGTTCCCCTGTGTGCTGGCTTTAAATGACACCGGCCTTTTTCGACAGGATTTTCTCAGAAATAGCCGAGGTGAGATTTCACCGAGCCTGCTGTGTAATTATGTTAATACACGGCCACTGGCAGGGCTTGTAAGGAGGCTGTAATCAGAGGGTCAACCTTCCTGAAAACTGTCCAAATGAAGAAATTACCATGTACTCTGAGCTCTGAACCGCTTCCCATGAGCCCTTCCTACCCAGAACCCAACACACGGCCCATTTATTCGAACTGGCTCTCACCCGCAGCAGGCCGCGCTCTGAGGAACGGCTTGTAAAAGTCATCAGGTCCTCATTACCGTCATTACTATAATTATTTTCTATATTTAACCATGCGAAATGAGGCCAAATGAGCGTGTACAAACCACCCCGGGACACGTGTTACAGTGGTACGGCCCTAATTGTGGCACCAGTGTTCTCACAGTCAGAGCGTACCACTTTTTTTGGAGCAGGTTGTTTGTTTGGGCTGAAAACGTCCTCGTCGCTTTGAAAGCCGAGGCACTCTCATTGCTGTGGGGACGCGGGTTTCTTCTATGTGGTGTGGCTGTGGCAGTAAGGGAATTCAAGTATTTGTGAGCTTGTTTAGCCAAAGCCACCTTCATTATTATTAGACTGATGTGTACCCCGGAGAGGCAGAGCCAAAACCACCCAGAGAGCTCTTACTGAAAGCAAAGGTGGGGCCCTTTTCAGCAAGTGGTGAAATTACGTAAGGTTTTTTTTTGTTTGTTTGTTTTTTTTTTTAAATTTCGGGAAAGGTCAGAACAGGCTCGCAGATGGGATGACGTTTTAAACTGCTTGTGTTCAGGCAAGACACTGATGGGAAGAGGGGAAAGAAAAGCCTTGGTGATGTAGAGGTTTGAGTCAGAGGGGATTCAGACAGACTGGACAAACCAGGACAGACTAATAAAACATACCAGATGGGAAGGAGAGCTGTTTTAGTGCCACATGTTTTAAAAGACAGTAAACAAAAAACAAACATGTGGAAATAAAACAAACCTGTCAGCCTCAACATTAAAACACCTTCCATGTGAAGAAAAGACATCAACCATCTACGTGCCTATGCAACCCTTGCATTGCATTGCAGTGACGCACCCCAATGGTAGTGGTCTCCCTTTTCAAGGCATTGTACCTCACCATGCATTAAAACCTGAATCCCATGGCACTGATCTGGCCCCTCAACTCCCCAGATTTCAATCTAGTTGAGCACTGGAAATGTCCCGGAGCAAGTCAGATACATGGAAGCTGACGTCTGGGTCAAAGCTGTTTAGGCACAGCAAAGCTGGTTGGTCTTTCTACTTGGGTTTAGTCTTTTGACTTTAGATACATTTTAGGGTAGTTTAATTTTAAGGCCTTTTTTGTTTGTCCTTCACATTTTATTCTCCTGTGTAATGCAGTAGCAGCTCTCTGTTTTCTCAGAGTCCAGACCAGAATTTGCTCACTAAAATACAATTTCTTCTGCTTGTGATTATTCCGGTTTGTCAGCAAGATTGCAAGTTACACCATAAAACTCATTAAAGAGGTGGAGCACGGGTCGAAGAAATCACCCATAAAATGTTGTTGCGGCTCAGATTACTTCCTTGAACTTGTTAAACAGGACATTAGCCCTCAGCGACCTTCTGCTTACTGTCTAGCTTTAGCTAAAGATACACTAAAAAGTTGTGATGGGTGGATGTCAAACCTGACACTGATGCTTTTTTTTCTTTGTTTTTTTTACATTAATCTTACATTTATATCATCTTATACATAGACTTGGTAAACTCACCAAACCAACTGTTCAAACCTTCTGTTTGTAAGAGGCAGCCAATGAGAAGAAAGACAGCTAAAATGGCTTGTTTCAGGCAGGTGATGATCTGAGGGGCTGTAGTATAATAAGGATTATCTTAAAGTGATGATTCAAAGCAGGGTTCAAGAAAAACTAAACGTGGAGTTGGGGTCATCACATTAGGTCCGCTCTCAGTGTCATCAGTATAGACTGTACCTAAACAAGGTTTCGATGACTCATCTAAAGCTGTATGCCAATTAAAAGGTCTGAAACTACGTAAACATAGATACATTACATAAACAAATAGATACAATAGTAATACATCTAAGTCACTGCTTCAAGACGATTCAAGGTCATGAGCAGAAATGTGGTACTTGCAATAGGAAGCAGCTGAGCGCCTTTCACCTCGCTGAGTGATAACTTCCTAGAAGCTCATACACATGTGTGTGTGGATGCAGCAGAAGCACCCCTCTCTGACACATGGCAAACACACGTGTTTACAGGAGGATCAGTGGCAAGCGATGGAGTCTCCGTGCTGCGGCTAAGTGCTGTTTATGACGCCCGGTTTAATAGCCGGGTTCACCTGCTCTGGGTGAAGACAAAAACACGACTCTTCCCCTTCTGCATCACTTCAAAAAGGGCCGCGTGTAGCTGGCAGTCATTACAGCCGACAAGCTGTTTGTTTAGTGTGATTAAAGGTCATGTTTGGTGTCTCGCATGACCCTTCACATCCCAAATACCATGCTTGAAATCTGCTGTGGCTCACTGTTTTTCGACTCAGATGCTCTTTAACCGTTCATTGATTTATATCGCATGAATCTTTACAGACAAGCTGCGGCACTCTAATGCGAAGTAAACTGCAGCGTGTGTGTGAAGAGGAGGGTGTGAAAATGTGTCAATCAGGCTGCTTCCTGTTAGGATCTCTGTGGTACCAGGCTCACCACAACGGATGATACATATATTTATATATAATGTATAAGTGTTCATGCTTTTTTTTTCTACAGTATCACAGTCATGTCAGACTTCCGCAGAATCCAGATGCAGAAGTTTACTCACAGCTTCCACTGATCACTAGTTATTAAAGTGCAAATGTTTGCAATGCTTATCAGTCTATTAGTGATCCTGTGCAGCCTCTGGGAGCTGGCAGTGGTACTGTGATTGTGGTAGCTTCTACTATTACCCCTCTTTGTTTTGTTAATATTACCTTTACTTCCTCATGAACTTTTGCATAACTGGAAAGAACAGCAATAGAAGGGGAAAAATCAATATGTTTTAAACTTCACTAACACCTGTGACGGGTGATAAGTGAACATCATTTTTGGTAAAAGGCTGGAGTACCATAGACACTATCACCCCTTGGTGTATGAAATATACTTTGAAGCCTCCAATTTGGTATTTGTGGCTGTTTCAGTCATGAGTTTCTTTGTTTTTAAGAAAACACAACGTTACTTACATGAGAAGCAGTCCTTAGAAACACTGTAACCACCTGTCATCCAAGAGAGCCACACCCCTAAGTTTGTATTACTTTAAGCTTTGATGGCAGTAAAACCAAACGATAATACACAAAAGCAGGTGAACAATCAAAGATGCCACACAGGTATATGTGTCATCATCTTGCCTAGCGACCTCTTACCAGTAGGCTAAAATGACCAGTTTGTGGCGTTTATGCACCTATAATGTTATTTTAATTTCACGACAGTAACATTTAATTTGTATCTACAAAACATGAATATTAGGATATGTTTCATATATGATGATACCATCATGTTGCCAGGCAACCATATAATGGCAAGCTAAAATGACTTTTCAATAGTAGAGCAGGGCTTGGGCTTGGATATTGCTGTACAGCTATTACAGAGAAGCGAATCAGCCACAGAGACCAAAACAGTTTCTTGCAGCAGGCTGTAAACGTTTTTATTTCTGCTGTAAAGTTGGACTGTCTTTTAATAACAGAGTCTGTGGGACTGACCTTTGGAGCCAGGCTCAAGTGGCCACTAGTGGAACTGCAGTCAACTACACTTCTTTGTTGGGTTTGTTTTTTAGCTCTGATGGTTACTGCTTGCATCATGAAATTAAAGTCATAGAGACTTGTGGTGAAATGTGTTTTCGATCTGCTAAAGATTTCCCGTTAGGGTTCATTTATGTCCTAAGATTAGTATTAAATCTGCACCGAAGCCTTATTAAAGCATATGTACGAACTACAAAAGGCAGCGGAGTGTGGTTTAGACAACAGATGCAGGGTGACAGTTCCTGTTGCACATTTTCCTCGACGGGCTTGCATCTCTGCAGACTGAAATTGCTGGGTGTGCTCATACTGGTGGTTTTCAGTACCTTTTTCACGTGAAGGCACGGCTCAGTTTGTGATCGTGCGCGTATGCGGTCTGCAAAACGGGTGCTTTCATTTCGGCAGCTGGTCACAGTGATCACTAATTAGCAGAGACAAAGGAGCACGATGCGTGCAATTCTGTCTGTCGGGTGATTTAATTTCTCTTCTGAGCATCAAACACAAAGCAGTCAACCACAGCAGCAGAACTGGCCTCATGCAAATACCTACAGCTTTGGCCTTAAGCTGAAAGAAGACGACTTATTTAAGATCTAAGTTAAATAAAACCGTGTAGTTTGTCTGCTATGGCTTCCAAATCATCTACATTGTGACCTAATTTAAAGAAAAACAAAAATCTAACCACAGTATGGCTGTATTCATGTCTATCAGATCTTTCATTAGACGGTAGCCACAGCCTTCTATTGCTGATAGAGCAGATGACACCCACAGTAGCCACAAACGACCTAGATTAGTTTTCCTGCTGGGGTCACTTTTTTATTTTACTCTGGCCTTGAATATTAGGCATGCAACATGCAAACAGATCTGCAAAGGACAAGGAAAGATCACGATTCCAGAGGCTGCTCATCAGATATTCACAGCTCTCAACAATAAAATGATAAACTCAAATCAGTGTGTTTGAGCAACCTGTATAATCCTATTTTAAACCTTAACTTTATGGACTCTGGACTTTCAGTAGTAATAAAACTGTAAATATTCAGCACTCTATTGTGCTTTCGACTTGTCTTTGTGTCCAAAGGTCGTCCTTATGGGACACTTGTTTACTCTTTTTTTTTGTGTGTGTGGCTGTTTTAGAGGCCAAAGGCAGTGGAGGAAACGCTCATTCACTGTTACAGAAAATGTTCATAAAAACAACAGTCGCCATTCGTTTTAAATAAAGAGGTCGTTGCACGTGCAAGCGATTAGTTTTAGACTGCTCTGTTTGTGCTTACAGAAGCCCCACCCACCTGTTGTTCTTACCTTGTGTTTGTTAGGGGTAGCCAATCACAAAAGGGTTGTCTTAAAAGGAGGAGGAATGAAGCTAGATAGTTTTCCTTTCTTTTTTTACACACAGAGGATGGAGTGGGCAATAAATAAGCATTATTTTTAAGTGGCATGCTGGTATAGTGTGTTTTCCTTGTGAATCAATGAAAAAAAGCAAACACTTAGAGGTTTAAACAATCTAACAGTAATCAAAAGCTTCAGTTCAAAATCTGTGCTGATCTGGACGGCTGTATTTCCTCATATATTCAGACTTTAATTGGAGCAGGAGCAGTTATCAGCATTTTTGTTTCCTTCTGGACAACTCTTGGACATCCAGGTCTGCTCCCGTTGGATGGCATTGATCTCTAGGGCTCATGCTCAAGCTCTTCGCAGCTAGTTAGGTGGCAGTGGGTGATAGTGAGGGTGTAACTGTGCTCTGGGTGTTGCTGGCTAATGGCTCCGACAGCACACTGAGACAATAGCCAGGGAGGCCCGCCCCACAGAGAGCGAGAGAGAGATAACGATGTTACTAACAGCGAGTTTCACATGGGAACTGCTTGAATCGGGCTGATAGGAAAGAGGAAGGCCGAAGAAGGTTCAAGAAAGCCCCAAAGTAGAAACTGCCACAAAGTAGGCTTCCTTATTCCCACGGTGAACCGATGAAAGGTGAGATACAGAAAGAACAGATCAGAAAAAAGGTGGAGTGGAGAGATAAACAAGAACTGAGTGGCTGTCCTGTGTGGAGCTCTGTTTGGCTGCTTGAAGTCAGTTTTTAATCTAAATGGGCATGTTATCCAAATAAAAATATCATTTTCATCCTCCAATCAGCTCGTTTCATCTCATGTAAATGTAATCCAGCTCAGAAAGATTATAGCTGGTGCTGACTCGGAGGCAGTCAGAGCTACTTTATCGCTACTGTGCCTCTGTTGGTTATTCGTTACATATTTTTTTTCATTTTATCGCTTAAGAAGAGTCATGACTGAACAAATAGGAGGCGTGTTGCTTCTTCTTACTGTGTTATGAGGCTCATCTGACTGGTGAAGGTTTTTGTTCATGAACTGATGATTTTGAGTTATTTTAAGCTGTTATAGAAAGTTGTGGACTGGCTTTGTTTGTCTCTAGTTGTTGAGTTTTTGTACTTTTCATTGGTGGGAGATATATTGTAGAATACAGAGGCACTGCTACAGTCTTTGAGCTTAAAATGGAGGTTGGATTGGCATTTATGAAGTACTCCTTTAATCTTTTTGACCATTCAAACGTGTTGCATAAGCTAAATTTACCCATTCATATGTGTAGGGCTTTAGTCTTTGTACTTTATCCGCCTTACATACTTAACTACATCCACATTAGAATCCCCATGTAGGCTAACATGCATATCTTTGGACTTTTGAAGAAAGCTAAAGTACCTTGGGACCATGTAAGCTCCTCACAGGAAGTTCAACCAGGAAATTTGACTCCAACACGATCAACCTATGAAGCGATAGTGCTAACCTCACTGCACCATCATGCAGCCCAGGATGTCAAGAGCACAAGAGTTTGTGATCTTGACATCCTAGATTCTCTAATCTAATGTGATCGTTGTTGATTTTCTGAAAAGCTAAAAACAAAAGTAAAAACCAGATAATAACCACTCTCCTTTCCCACTTTATTAGATGTTAAAGGCGCACTTGACCAAGCCGCTTATCCACTAATTGTATTCATGGACTTTGCATTGATCGCTGTTGTGCCTGGTAGTTCCCAGGATTTAAAGTTGTGGGCATCAGGCAGTTGAAAAGGAGTATTCATGCTCAGTTAACTCCTTCCGTGGTTGAATAAAGGCTAAAGGAAGAAAGACTGAGGCAATTAGTCTTAAATGCCCCTCTCAGACACAGCGGCACGCTCCGGGGCTTTTTCTATCTCCAAAATCTGCTGTTTTGAGTCATTATCCCTCAACCCTCCGTAGACCTTTAGATAGCTGTGCCCTGAAGCACGAGCTGAGCTGAGAAAATCCCATCAAGTTCAGATTTGGTTTGAAAGACATCTGGTGTGGAGCTGCCGACCAATGGCAGCGCAGCGAGTTCACCAGCATGTCATTCACTGGAGTATTTAAAACCTGGCGTGGCAGACGGCAGTCATGTGTAGTATTAGGTTAGTTTTGATGCTTCAGATAATAAGTGATTGATACTGTTCTCATGATTGTTGCTGGAGCTCGTTAATTCAGCTTCTTCTGGAGCTTTTTATTAATAAAATCCACAAAACTTCTATATGAACGTGTGGGTTTATGGGTGCGTATGTGTATGTAGGTGATTGTTTTTTGTTGTTTTTTTCCTTTGGTTTAGCATTGTGTCCTGCAGATAACCCGCCTGTAAAACCGCCACTGTTGTTTTTCCACTCAAACCTGACAAACAGCACGCAGCAGGAGCGAACAGCTGTTGTAACCACGTGCTTGTTGTGTTATAATTAAGCCGACACGTATCTAAACACAGTCTGACCTTTGCTCCCGCAGAACCTGATGGCCAAAGCGTTGTACGACAACATGCCGGAGTCCCCCGAGGAGCTGGCCTTCCGGAAAGGGGACATCCTGACCGTCATTGAGCAGAACACAGGCGGCCTGGAGGGCTGGTGGCTCTGCTCCCTGCACGGCCGCCAGGGCATCGCCCCCGGGAACCGCTTGAAGCTGCTGATCGGACCCATGTTCGAGGCTCAGTCGTCGGGCGCCGCCGCCGCCGCCCCTTCTCCATCTCAGAGCTATCAGCAGAAGGCTAACTCGGGGTCTCAGGGCCTCTACCAGGTGCCCTCGTCCCTCCAGAGCCCACAGCAGCAGAGTCAGCAGAGCATCTACCAGGTCCCACCGAGGAGTACTCTAGCAACTGATAACACACCAAGCAAGGTGAGACAGAGCTCATCAGTCAATCTGTCAGCTAGTTTGGGTTTCCTTTATTGACTCAGCCCAAGAAAGATACATCACTATGGAGCACAGCAATCAATAGTGACCATCTGATTTCACTGATTAGTCCTCCTTTAAAGCAAAGTTGAGGGGCTCACCAGTGAAACCACCTGGTAAGATGATTGGAGAGAAAAACTGTTATTACTGAGTCGTACTTTTTTCCCCTAATGCGCGCACAATGTTTTGCATTTAAATGCACTTTTACACACTTTCATCTGTAGCAAAGGGTCGCACATTAATATTTATCAGAGCGTCAGAAGAAGAGGAAATAACAAAATGGAAAAGGTTTAGAGTAACAGAAAATGGAGTCTGGTCTGTTCCCCAAACTCTGGATATTTGGGATCACATTGGATTTCTAAGGTAACATCAGCTGTGGCGGGTGTGGGAATGAGATGTGATGGGAAATGGCATTTGCGCGTTTACACCGTGATCCGTGAGGCTCGGCTCTCACCAGCGCGCGCACGGAAAGCAGAAAGGCCAAAGAGGAGATTGCAGCTCTGCCATGCGAAATGTGTGCAGGGTGTGCCGGGCCTGGCGCTCACCACAGATGAGGGTAGTGTTTTTGTGCACGGCTCCCATTTGGCTTTATTCCTGTATTGGCACACTGTGTTCAGCAGAGCCAGTCTAACCCGCAGAAAGGCTGCGAGTATGGAGAGAAATTGTGGAAAAGCAAACAGTACAGAGCTGTTTTTTGGATTTTGGTGGAGCACAGCTGCATTTAAATGCTTTAAACATGGTCACTGGCAAACACACTGGACTTGGTCATTTGCAGTATAGCTATATATACACAATTCTCCAAACAGCGTATCCATGTATTCATCATTTTATGGCCTAGATCGTATATCATTTAAAGTATATATCTTAATTTGCCTGCTGAAAAAAGCATTTAATAGTCTTAAATCACCTAGTTATCAGTTTATCAGTGTTTATACTCATAATTATAATCGAATTATTATTATTTCATTGTCATTTTAATTTCTGCACCAAACACTTTCCTAACTGTGGGGTAATAAGTCTTCTCTTGTGTTCGGTGTCTCCGATACTGCTGAGCCAGCTGAAGCCTTCTTTACTTGCTCTTGTTTTACACCACCAGATGTCTCGTACACTTGATTTAAATGCATTAAACAAGGGTGAGCAGTTAGCATGTCATTACCTCTTTACACATGGAAGTCACTGGCAGGTGTGCGCTAAAATACGACGGGAGGAAATTTCCCTGGTTATTCAAGCGTTTAACTAGTACGAGCATCTCAGACCAAGTCTTCCCTTCAGGAGGTGGATGGTAATTACATGCTGAATGAGCTTTTGATATCCCAAGGGCTATTTCCTTTAAAACAAATCAGCCCCAGCCATCATAGAAATGAGCTAAGGTGTTCATTTTAGTGGATAAACAGGCAGCAGGCGCCAGGGGCTTAGAGGACTCACTGCACAGGAGTTGCTGTGATAAAGTCAGTGGGAGCCAGGGGGCTGTGGGGAGAGACCTGTCAATCAGACACACACACACACACACACACACACACACACACACAGCAGTAGCAGACCTGTCAAGCAACACCTCTCTTTTTCCGTAACAGGCTGCGAGGCTTAGCCGAGGAGCGGTATTAACAAGGCTTTGCGATAACATGGAAAATGAAATGCGCTCCTAATGAGAGTGTATTTCTGTGCCGTAATCGTGTTATTGGAGAGATTATATTAAGTCTTGGACGTTCGACTGGTCCTCCAATCTGCGGTTATCAAAGCGCTGCAATTTTCGGCGGTTGTTCCCGTCTATTGAATAGAAAGATTTCGGCTGCGTGTGTGTCGGTGCGTCATGACAAGGATCCGCTGTTTTCCAGTGCTGTCTGAATCTTGGACAGAAGCACAATCGCCTTCATTCGCCACAGACTGTTCTGTTAGATCTGGTTATCTCTAGTGAAACACTAAAAGAAAGGAGAGATGTTGTTGGTTCGTGCTCACCAATTAGCTTTCCAAGATTTAAGGAGGAGCACCTCCAAAGCTTGAGTAGACCTGAAGCTCTCCTGATTCAATCAGATTAATTTAACCCTGCATAAAACATTTATAGAAATAATCACACAAAAAAACCTACAAGTTGGTTCATTTTCAGGTTTATGGCTAACTAAACAGAACAGTTTGCCTCGGTGGTTGTTTTCACTATAAAATTTTTCATTTCAACCAGTTACTGACCAATTAGAGCAATGCTCCATTTACAGTCATATAAAAATAGCGTTCAGCTCTTTCAAATACTCCATTTTATCCCTTTTCTTAGCAGTAATTAAGAAGCTACTCTATTGTTTAACTGAATTTTATTTGAACTAATGTTCTGTTTTGAAGCCAAAACTCGTGTGTGGTTTGTGTTTTAAATTTGCTTTAATTCTGACAGTGAAAAATAGCTCAGGCTCAGTGTTTGCAGCCATTTATTATGTCCCAAGTGACAGAAAAACATCATCTCTCAAAGCTAAAGGCTGTGATAGAAACCTATAGTTATGTTAAGCCATCCTGGATATACATACAGGCCTCAGGTTTGGAGTCACTGTATGTTTTTGGTAGAGCAGAGACGTTTACTTTCATCACAGCACACTTTTTAAGGGCGTCTAATTATGAAATTATGGTAAACGCTGTTTTAAAAAGAAGAGCCTCTGATTGTTTGCTCTGAGCTCCACGGTGTTGCGCACCAATGAAATCCCGATCGGTCGAACGGTGTGCGCCCTGCGTCAGAGTATTTATGGAAATATTTGTTGCTGATGTGAAACCCCGGCTCTGGCCTTTGCTCTTGAAAGAAGCAAAGGCAGGCTTGTTTACTACAGCGCGTCAGTGTTGATGACAGGCCGGGCTCGCTGACTTATGGCCTCGTGTTGTTTTAACGGCGGCCGTTTTCATGTCGTCACGCGCAAACATGCGTTTGGTTTCCCAAATGGTTTTTGAGACTGATGCCGGCTTCCTAGACTGATAATCCCCTCTCGTATTACTCCGAAGCAGTCATCCCCTCCTGTGGAGAGAGGCCCCCGTATGCCATGAATGTGTCCTCGGAGTGGGGGGCGGAGGCGGGGGGTGTTGCGTGCCAGGCCTGCAGTGCAAATCCAGATTGGCGACTGGCTGTTTTCCCTTTCATGTGGCGTGGGGCTCCGGTATATAAGGCACACTGAGGTTTGGCGCTCGCTGCCACTCTGGCTCTTCGGTTTGGTGCTGCGGCCTTGTCCTTGGGTGACCCTCCTGGGAGGGTGAGCTACAGCCACCCCACCTCCCCCTCCCGTCCCCTCACATAGCCTTAAAGCTGGGTCCGTGTGGGACGGACGCCAGGAGCTCTCGGCCACACAAAGAGCCTCCTCACATGGAAGCCAGGAGCAGCCTTTTATCATGTGGCTCCCAGAGGCCCGTGTTTCATCTCAGCCTTGATTTCCTCCTCCTCCTCCTTCTTCTTCACCATCTCTGAAAGGTGTGTCTGTTTTCGCCCCGGTCACTGTTGTGACTCAGGCGCTGAGGTCACGGCGCCCAGTGATGGGCTGGGTTCAGAGTTCAAATATCTGCCCTTATCTGCTCCTTTCAGGCGGCCTTTTCATTCCTCCCTTCCTGCCTTCATGAAGTCTGCTCCTTGTATAGGCATTTCCTCCTCTCACCACGTCGTAGCCGTAGATGCAATCTGTTCATTGGTGCCGTAAAGAGCACAACAAAGGGTTTAATGTACTCAACACACAACTCAAGGAAGTTCCCTGATAGCGCTTTGTAGACTGCGAGGGTGTGCTCGTGTACCTTGATAAAGCTGTGCTTTTTGAAGTAACCAGGTTATGTGAGAAGAATATCTTGTTTGTTTGCCTCGGCCATATTTTCTCTGCCTAATCACGCGCACGGCAGTCTCAGCAGCAGATAAGTGAGTTATTTCTTCCTGGAGGAGGCCGGCTCCTTCAAACGCTCGCCATTGTCACATTAGTGATGAATCGCTGGCTGGCGAGATTCGACCAAGAGGGCACGACCATAAATCAGTCGCACCAAAAGTAATCTGCTCTGGGGTGAGCGCACTGACAGGACTTTCTCCTCTGGAAAAGTTTAAAGCAGACAGTGTGATAAAGTTGCAGAGGAAGGCCAAGAGAAGACAGGAAATGCTTTCTTGAAAGCATTTATAAAAACCAGAGCTTACATATTTTATCTTCTTTTTTTTTTTTTTAAGCCAGCCAACAATCCAAAAGACCAAAACAGATTCAGTTTCACATCACAGAAGGCAAACAAAACCAGGAGGTATTTACATTTAAGAAGCCAACGCTGGTTTCATTTTGGCATTTTCAGCCACACTAGCAGCTCTTTGGTTTACAGTGTGGGTCTGTCACTCCGCTGCTGGACAGAAATATCTCTCCGACCACGGGATGATTGGCATTAGATCTACTGCAGACATTCGCCTCCCCTCGATGATGAACCCTCATACTTGCACGGCACTTTTCTACTCTAACTGAACAGTCAAAGCACTTTTATTACAAGCTGCATCCAACCATATAATAATTTATACTACATTTCAAGTGCTTTTGAACCAACAAACACTCATATAGTCCAGGGTTCAGTAGTACACAGAAGAGTTTTAAATAGATGCACAGTTTCAAGTAAACCTTTAAAGTGTTTTTTAAATGAGGATAATACACTGACATAAGTGTCCTCACACACACACACCCAAAAACACACCTGTTATATCCTCATTAGATCCCTGTTAGATCTTCGTTTCCGGAGAGGGACTGTGAAGAAGTGCAACAGAAGAAGAGTGTTAAAGTACAACGATAAGCAAACATTTGGGCCGCATAACTTCTAAAAAAGGAGCAAACACATTTTTTCCTTGTCAATAAATAAAGTTACGCAGGTGAAAAGTATTCCATATCCTGGCTACTCACTACTTCACCTGTGAGGTATAAAAAGCTTTCCGCTGGTGAGCACCACCTGCCTTCTTCATTTACATCCAACCAAAGTTTCAGGTCATAAATCCACTGTGACTGTGAGGTGCTGCTACAGCTAACCATTTGTTGTCTCAACAACTTTAAAAATTAACTGCCGTGTTTTGTTTAGATTTTTATTGCGAATTGATTAAAAACAAATGTGTCCACTTGTGCTATTTCCATTCATTTTGGAAGCCTTAGCCTCAGCTGTGTGGGGGAGGAAGGGGCAGGTGAAATAAGAGCTAAGGGACTGTTATGTTTTTTCATAATGTATGGTTTCAAAATCTAAAGTTTGAGGATAAAATTCTGGATATTTTTTTGGGGGGGGTGGGGCCCCAGTTGTGTGTGGGCCCTTGCCCAAAATGTCTCTTGGATAATCCAAGAGCTTAAAAGCTTCCTCACTCCACATTATCCTGCTTTTTCCCAGAATTCAGAGGATTTTTTCCCGGTATATTTTTCTTAGAAAGTAAACACGAAGTGTCGGAGTCATCTTTCGTCTTCTCAGATATTCGTGCCACAGGATTAAGTGCCGCTTTGATCACAGAGAATGAACAATGATCCCTATTAGAACTGAGAATCAGCCCATTCTCTTTTCACGCTCCTCATTAAGCCCGCTGTCTGTTTGGGTTTAGTCGCTCGGACGTGCTTCGGAGACGGACGGCGGCCTCTCGGGATTCGAGGCTTAATTACCTGCATTAATTCGTTTGGCGCTTTAATGGGCTGGTGCAGCTCTGCGTGGCAGAGGGGAACTTTACCAAGTTGCAAAACACATCTCTGTGCTGTGAATCAGCAGGAGCCAAACACATGCAGTCATATACAAAATCACGCTCTTACCTAACATATGACTGATAGCGTGCATGCTTCCTGTGCCCTCAGGTGACCTTCATTTAAAAGTAAGCTAGCGGCGCCGTGCTGACAGAGCTGCAGATAGGAGCAGAGCGGAGATGAGGAGGTGTGAATGAGGAGACGGGTGGAGGAAATTCAATAAAGCTGTTGCTACATTACCGGCGGTGTCATTGTCACCATCGTTTTATACGCCGCGCTGTGGTGAAAAGCCTCATTTGGGTTGTTGATGTTGATGTGTCAGCAGCCCATTAGTGTGGGTGCAGATGGGGGTGGCATTGTGTGTGTGCAAGTAACCAATGAAAGGGTGTGAAAGGATGATATCCGGGGAAGTGTTGCCACACAAAGATGCCATAATTCACCCCGAGGCAGTCAAGAAGAAATGAACTTACTCAGATGAGTGAAGGACAAATCAACATAAGGTGTCTTAGCAACCTGGGCAGGTTTCCAAAATGGCTTTATGTGATCTTGGCTGCAGGAACACAAATATTTTTTTGGAGAAGACCTAACCCTCCTTTGTTGTTTTGACTTTGCCGGTGGCGAGCGGGGTGTCCAAAAACTACTATTTGGGTTTGTCTGAGTCGAGATTAACTCTGCGCGCCAGATGGTTTTAACACAGAACCATCTGGGAAGTCGTCCTGGGAAACCGTTTGGAAAATGACGGGCACGTTCAAAAAATACTTGGCAGGTGATTGAGCAGTCTGTCTATCACTGAGTGTGACCAGCGGAGCCAGCTGGTGAAGCAAACTCTTTTCAAAACCAGATGGGAGAAGAGGGAAGACCTTCGCCGTCTGAGCTCTTCTTCTAGGCCGTCTGCAGGCCCTTAAAGTTATCTTGATTACAATTTCACTTGGAAAAGGAAAAGGCCTTAAAATATCACAAATTTAGCTGGTGGAATCCCCGAAGATGTTGAAGATGACGCTAATCAGACTGTTTGTTGTTAGTCTGCAGAAATGTGAAGAATTAAAAACCAGCTTATTGTTCCTGGTGGTTAAAGTCTGTGCCTGGAAAGAGGGAATAAGATATCTTCTTGAGGTCAATTACTAGTCATTTTAAAATAGCATAGCAAGTATGGTCTCAGTTAAATTGTGTATTTTGTTCTTTAAAGTTGTTTGGACAGGTAACCTGCAACCCACTTGTCCCCCATGACCACTGAGATAGACTCTTGCTTTCAACCGCGAGTTGGTTAAGCAGTTAAGAAAATAGATGGATCTTTTATAGAAGGTCTTAAAAACGTATACTTTTACTTTCCTGTTACCCGCCAACCACATCTGTTCTTCTTTTAGAGAAGAAATACTCTGTTTCAGCCTTATCTGAATCCGTAGCAGCACATTTTCTCAAGAGAAGGAAATACAGAGACATTTTAACAAGCTGATTTCTTTTGCTATTCTCTAAACTGTTAATAGTTTACCTAAAACTTCACTCCAGCTTTGTTTTTTATGCTTTGGAGACCAAACTATTAATATGTGCTAGTAGTTAGTAGTTTGGTTATATCTTAGGATGTGAATACCAGTAAAACCTGACATATATACAGAGTAATTCATTGCCCATCAGTACATAAAACCTGAGAGAGTATATAACAAGCCCATGAGGTAGTTGTTGATGCTATGACAAGACCTCTCAAATGACCCTGAAGTAAAGCTTTAAAGGTCTACCTTCCAAAATCTGATCCTGCCAGCAGGCTAAGTAAACAGGGTCCTGCTGAAAGAGACATGAGTCACTCGCCACAACGCGTAGGAGTGTTAACAAGCCATCTATTTGCCTCCTCTTGCCGCTCGTTTAAGTCGCCGACGTTGCCCTTCATCGTCCATGAAGGCATCCTGAGCTCCCCTCACCTGAGTGGGAACAAATGTTTGCTCAGCGCCCTCCCTCCTTTTGGCTCGGCTGTTCGTGATGTCATCGTTCTCTGAAAGGCCACGCACCGCCGTCATGCAAGCGACAACCTCATTGGATGTGGTAAATATTTGCCCGGCGGCAATTATAGCCGCGCCAAGTGTCCTCAGAGCAACAGCCTGCTGGGTAAACAGAAGGGAAATAAATGAGCAGTGTGCATCTGGCAGAGGCTGAAAGAAGCCACTGATGGGCGCTCAGAGCGATGACATGTACCTGTAGAAAAGGTCACCGAGGTCTTCAGCGGAAACCTCGCTGTCATCTGCATGTGACAGCTGGGTCCAGGCTTCCCTTAAACCCAGAGGGAAGGTAGCCCGGCTGAGTGACCTTTTAAACAAGCAGGAGGCTTGCTTGTTATCTCCTGAGTCTGGTTGCTCTGAGAGATTTAATATGCCTACTGCTTTTCACATTTCAGCACATTTTCACTGGGCAGAAAATAGAAAATATGAAAAGGCATTAAAGCTGCTCTCAAGCCGGGCCAATAGAAAGACAATAAATCAGATAAACCAGATGAATCTTTTTAACCGATGCTACTGCGCTCCACTAAGCTCTCGTCTTTCATTGTCTGAATAGTCACGAGTCCCCAAAACCATTTAGGTGTCGTCTCTAAAAGTAATAATAAAACTATTTATATGTAGCGTGTGTTTAAACTAAGCTTTTAAAAACTCGCAGTACAATAAACTAATGAATAACCTCAGACATTTTATTAGCTGAAGGTTTGCCTGTTTTCAGTGTCGTCTTCCTGCCTTTCGATGGCATTTGTCTCTCCCCATTGGAGAGAACAATCTAACTCTCGTCCTCCACCTTCCCTGTACTGATGTGTTTTTATTAACCTAACAATAACACTGGAGGTAGCCAGCAGGCAGCACATCGTTATATGTCAAAGAGCACAACTTCACTAGACCTCCAAACAGTTTTTTGTCTTATTTAGTATCCAAAGTTACATTTTAGATTTTTAGAAATAGGCAGGTCTTTAGGTTTCTTTAGTATTAAAGTACACTGTAAAAAAACAGGAACCCGTATTGGCTAAGTAGGCTGACATTTAATAATACCAAGGTTTAAGATGAACAAAAGAGCCCACAAAACAAAAACAAAGTGTTAAATTAACAGTAACCCTTTTCCTGCTGGCAGTATCGCTAGTTTTTGAGAGTAATAAGGGGCCCAGATTTGAAAACTTCAGATCTAAGTCATGCAGTAACAAATGGTTTACATCACTTGACTGTGTATGCTTTTAAGCAGATAAAACCTTAAAAATAATCAGTCCAGAGTGAGGAGAGCCAGAAGCAGCTGTTTATTCCTCTTCTGGTTTATTTCAGAGAGTATTTAAAGCCTGCAGTATACGTTTTCAGCTCTGACCCCAAAGGCCTCGCCGGGATGATGTCTGCTGTGGCGCGAGCGCCAACAGTGAACACCTTAAATCACCACGGGCTTGTTCAGATTGGATTCATAAGAACCATATGGACTACTGTTAGTCAGATGAATGGCATTCCTTTCCATACTAGGCAACTCTTTTTCCGTTCCCCTCTCTTTCCCTTTCTTCCACTTGAGTTACCTTTTTTCATAAATCTCTTTTACAAACCAGTTCCTCTGGAGCACTAATCCCATTCTGAGGTTACGTCTCCTACTGCTCATGCTCCGATAAATGTCTCAGGACGAGAGATGCTATTAGGTTATTGTGCTATAAAGTGACTCATGAGTGGATGCAGGGACTGAGGTCTTTCATGTCCCTGGGGACTCGGCCCTTTGCCAGGGAGCCGTGCGTATGGTTCCTATTTTCGAGCCCTGCTAATGAACCCTGTTTGTTCCAGTGTAACGATAGCGTTGCGCGGGGGCAAAAGAGGAGTACTGGGCTCAGGGAAGGACATTCCCAGCATTCCTCCGTCTGTCTGACGCATCAAGGAGGTCGGCTGCTCTGCTGCTTTTAGGAGATGTGAATCAGCCTGAGGGTTTAAGAATGGGGGGATTAGGAGGTGTGAAGGAGCTGATTGCCTCTGACGGGAAAAGAGGAGGAAAAATGTGTTAAATAATTAACAGGGTTAAAAATGTCAAGGGCGTAGGTGAGGCTCGCAGCATGTGTTTGTATTTTGTTTCGTTTTTTTTTTCCCAAGCAGTAATCGTGCCATTATTCCTAAGCCTGTCTACACCGCAGTGTAAAATATTTTAAAGGTGTATTAAATCCTACAGCACCAAATGCTTCAGTTTAAGAGTGTTGTTCATCAATACCAGTGACCCGGTGATTACTTCACCAGAGATTTCTGGATTTAGAAACTCACAGTCCTGCCAGCACTACGATAAAATTCCTTCTCCAATGCCATTTCGGCTATAAAACTATCTTCCATTCTAAAAACTCTCCCAAAGCACTGCTGAAGGTTGACCTATTTTTATTGCTTGACTGAATCACATTATTTTAAGTTTTATTTAGTTTTTATTAGTTGAGCTCTAGTATTGTGGGATATGTGTTTTCCAAGTGAGCAGAGATATAACGATCTCACATGTGTCAGTTGGTCTTGCTTCCATTGCCTAATTCTTCTGGTATAAGTAACAGTTACAGTGAAATGAAAAGCTTATATTACAACAACAAGTTGTTTGTGCAGCAACCTCCACTGCCTCCAGTACTAACCAGTCAAAATACATTTTCCCCTGGATAGCAGTGTTTACCAACCAGTCTCTATGGCCAGCGTTAATTCAAGCAACAAAAAAATCAAACTTCTTTTTGTACATTTTTAATGGGACAAATTGCATTTCTCACTGTTTATATGAGCCAAAAATCAGTTTCATATGTTTAATAATTTTGTTTCCCCTCCTACAGTTTTTAAATAAGTAGCTATTTCAGGGTAACATTAGCTAGCGTTACTTTCATGTTATGTATCTCTATGAAAACTAAAGCAAAAAGTTGAAATCTTAACAAACAAAAAATAAACCCTTTTATAATGAAGTGTTGTGTCAAGACTTTCTTTTACGGTATTTTGAAGTAGCTTTAGGCTAAGGCTACTTAACTTTAGTGCCCCTAAAAACCTTTCCTTAGTATTTAATTTTGTTTTTAGTATTATAAACTGAACTACACAGCATGCTTCATGGGAATAAAAAGGGAAGTTTATGGATGAGAAACACAGCCTTGCTGAGTTTATTATATTCAAATACTTCTTGTTACATTTTTTTTGATGTGGCATGAGTAAGCTAATTCAGGCTAATAAAAGCTAATATTAGCTGCTGGTTTTTTTTTTTTTTTTTTCATAATCAGTAGTTTAACTTTAAGCTTTTAAAGAAAAACTATACAACAAAGGTACAAATAATAAAGCAGTTTCTCAATGTTTAGATAACCCATTGATCTGTTTAGTAGTTGCCTGTTTTACATCCTCATTAGCAACCTTATCTGGTTTAGCTAGTACTGCAGGCTTATGTTAACTGTGTTTTTCAAGCTGTTTTTTAGGCCTGACTATTTCGGCTTCTAAACAAAGACACCGCTGTTTTAAAATTAGAAAGCTACATGATCAAACGTAGCCATTCGCAACTTCTTAAAATATATGACCTTAGTTGCTGTTATGGTATATTTCAGCACTTTTGTAACCATGTTAGGATTTTAATAAGGGAAACTGACTGAATTGGCTGTCATGTCATTTTACAATGGTGTAAAATCTATGTCACCTTTTTGTCTTTAGAAATCTGTTTTGGGCAGTTTGGGCAGTTTGCTGCTATTCTATAGACAATGGAAAATGGCCCCCAGTCATTTTCAATCCAGAGATACATCCGTGCCTGCAATGCTTTCAAAACAGCTGCCTAAGGAGATTTTTGCAGGGTTGTGTTTATAACTTCATTCCCTGGGTCCTTTGTAAACAGCCTGGCACAGGGAGGATGTTGTTAGAAAATATCTGCCTTGACTGTAATCACTTACTATCCCTGGGTCATTCAGGGACTAGAAATGGAAAACAGGAAAAACAAATAAAAGTCGGCACACATGCATGTACAGACGCTTGAGAGTTGGGTGGCAGCAGGGCTGCTAGGTTGTGAGTCAGAGCATTTGTCCTCTTACCCTGGACGACAACTGATTGTTTGTCTTCCTGCTGTTTTCGGACAGGTGGTGACCCCAACCAGAGTGGGACAGACCTACACTTACAGCCCAGGACAGCATAACCAGCAGGACCTCTATGACGTCCCACCCATCAGATCACAAGGGGTAGGTTCCTCATGCACCATAACACCAGGATCTTTTTTTTTCTTTTTTTTTTTTTAGCAACCAAAGAAGCTTTGATATAATCTGCCAAACAGTGAACCCAATAATACAGTGCACTCTATGACTTAGAATAAAGGAATTTGTTTAAAATTAACCAATATAGGTTCCTAAAACTCCTTAAAATTATTGTTTTTCAAAACCAAAAAAAGCCATTAAACCCATTAATTTCCAGTAATGAGGTCATTTTCTAGTAATAGCTGTGAGGCATACGTTAAGGTTACAAGCTGTACTAAAAACACAGCTTGAAGTGTTTTTCCCCTCTCTTTTTTTCTAATCTTTGGTCTGTATGATGTCAGAGAGAGAGAATGTTATGGTTATCTCTGGTACCGAAACCACACCCACCTTCTGTTTGCAAATGTGGGTGGAGCTAAAGCTGCTGGTTTCAAAAAGAGGATGACCTGAGGGGCTGAGCCAACGTACAGATAAAGTTATGAACAAGGATTATTTTGAACTGTGGCTCATGCAAAGCTACACTAGGAAACGCCAAGCATAAAAATAAGATGGATAAATATCTTTAACACTATATTGCATGCATCTGAGAATGTACAAATATAATCTTTAGTTTACCTACACATTGATATCAGTCGAATCTGTTAGCATGTTTTCACCGCATATCAAGCATCTTCGTTTTAAAAACAAGCCATCCAGGTGAGCTTTTGATGCAGCACACAGTGCCTGGGCAAATGCATTTCATTTCTCAAAACAAGAAAGCCAATTCTCTGATCTGCATCGTGCTATTCTGCCTACCACATTTCCTGTTCTGTGCAGAGATGAGAGAGGATTCTTCACACTTCATTTTCTCTCATGCTGTTGAAACCTGCAGTGCGGCAGTAGTGTTTGCACATTTTGAGAACTGTACTGTATTGTTTTAAAATGCTCAAATAGATATTTTTAGAATTACAGACGAGGTACAGTGTGAAAACAACTCGAGTTGCTTACAGAGATGGAGTTACAGGTAGTCATCACCTGATTGTGCAGTTAGCCTCAATTTCACATTGCTTTATAGTGAGTTTCAGCTTTGGTCTCTGTTCTCACCGTTTTCATAAACTCTTACCGCTCTTTAAGTTTTGTTCTCAGCCAAAACAGCCTTCTGTTTTTAGCCAAAAACCCACTGAAAACTACTTCAAAACAGCTGACAGACAGGTGGAAACTAGCAAAATATGGAAGTGGAGCATTTAGCATCTGAAGGGCAGCTGGTGGAGACCAAAAATGGAGCAAAAAGAGAAAATACTGTGCAAAGAAAAACTCCAATCAGTGACCGTGTTGCTCTATAACTATTCACCATATCAAACGGACTTATCGTGCATTTTTTCCTGTCATATATACAAACTTTGTTGTGATGCTGGATGCTGACACTAAACGCAGCAGGAGATTCAAATAATGAGGCCAGCGTACGTACGAGTCAGAAAAGAAGCCCAGGCTTCAGCTGTCAGTGCGAACAGTTGTAACTAATGTGACTACCTCAGGCCAGCCAATCAAAAGCAAGTTGGCCTTACAGCCACCTTTGTGGTAAAGAACTCTCACTTTAGATAGGAGCGCTGCACCGAGGCACCTGTGCAAATAGAAATATGAAGCTTTTAACTTAACAGTGACTTATTGTCACCTTTGACTGAGCACTAAATTTGATTTTATTTACTTTGTGTCACATTTGCTTCTTCATACATGTTCATATATATTTCTTTTAATGCTTCCTAACTATTACAATCAAACTTCACTGAGTATTACCCCCAACTCTCCCTCAGCCTGGTTCAGGCGAAGTTTCTTCCTGTTAAAAGGAAGTTTTTCCTTCCCACTGTTGCCAACTATATATAAAAAAAAAATGTAATGACTTTAGGGGCAATTTGGTGAGTAGTATTTTCCTCCGAGCCAATTTGGCATGTGGACTTGAGAAGTCTGCGATTGAACTGCGACCTTCTGATTACTAGACATCTCACATACGGCCAAACAGAAACTAATAGTGTGCTACAAAATCAGATCAAGTCAGCTACAGTCAAATAATATGAAGACCAAACTTTGTGTGATTGTTTTTCTGAAACACGTAGTGATCATTTCACTTCCCTCTTTCAGGTGTACGATATTCCACCTGGTCAGATGTTCCCTGGTCAGCAAGGCGGAGCCAGAAACCAAGGAGTCTATGATGTTCCCCCATCACCAATGGACCCTAGGTCACAAGGCATCTATGACATCCCTCCAACCTCTCAAGGGGTAAGAGAAACTTCCAGAAGCAAAATGAAAGGGCACATCAGTCAGCCACTCCATTTGTTTAAGCCACATGAAGCTGAATTAACGAGGCTGCGTATGTCCAGAAAATTGTATTTTTATGTTTATTGATACAGCTCCTAGAATTTCTCTTAATTGACTATATTAAATGAATAATACGTCAAATATCATATTTATTGCATTCCTGCGGCCAGTTTAAATGAAAGCCTCGCCTGCCAGGAGAGTTTAACCAAAACGGCTCCGTGTTTAAACTCGCCAGCAGGGGAAAAAAACAAAAAATCAAGGACAAGGACATAACTCTTCTTTTGCCAGACCCTCTAAGATTTCACCAGAGCTGACCAGGCAGCGCGCCACCAGTTTGTTTGTAATAACCTGAAATATGCTGGGACCTGTTATTTGCGTCGTTCCTAATTACAGTTTGGGCAGGCCTGTCTAGCTGTAAAGAGTGCGTTTGGAGGCTGATGGAAATCAGTTTTATTGCCCCCGTTGCGCTCCCATCGTGCTCCGTGCCATGTACGTCAGCGCACACTCTGCTGCGTTGAGCCCGAGGGAGGGTGAAAGCTTCGTTGCATTAGAGGAAGGAATCAAGAGGCTGAAAGTTTGAGGTTTCAAATATAGTATCTCCCCAAGCCAGAAGGTCTTTCACTTCCTCAATCTCTAACTGCAGGACTGCTGTGCAAACACACTGCATCCAGTAAAAACCCACTGAGGTGCATTTACAGTCCAAATTCTGTGTTTAGCACATTTTTTGAATGTCATAAACTCGAGTCTCCCGGGGGGAGGGGATTAAAAGAAAACGATCTCCTCTGCAGGAATCCAGGTTTCTAACTGCTAATCTTATGATGGTCGTGAATTTAAAACATGTCACTTTTCTGGTGAGTTCTTAACGAGCTGTGTTTTAGGAAGGGGAGCCTTCTTTGTCGATGACTTTCCAATCCCCGAAGACTAGTCGGCCCGAATGCGGGACCGAGCGCACATTTTAGTGCTGTGCCTTTAAACGGGACCTCAGAGGCCAAAGCTGAAAATTGAAATGTCATAAACCATTTTAGGAAACCAGTACCGCAGCAGTGATAGTTCCTCACTTTGTTATGAGACTGCATGCACATGCAAAGAGTCAGTCAGTCAGTTTATGACTGTTTCTGTCAACTGTAGAGGCAAATGTTTGCTCACTCGCTGTGTGCTGCACTCTTTCACATTAAGTGGACTAAATGCGTCCAAGCCTTTAGTTTAGAAGAATTTGTTATATCCACATCTGGCCAAGCAGTCGTGTGCACACTCCAGCTCCAAGAATGCCTCAGAGGCCCCTTATTTTCAGAGCCCACGGTCGATGCTTCACAAAGCACGATCGATCCTAGTGCGATATAAGTGTTTACATTTTCAAGTTGAGAAAGCGTGACAGCACCTCTCAGGTGCGGATGGCGCGACGTGACTGCAGAAGGAGTGCAGAGGAGGTGTTTGTGTGCAGGAGGTGGAAAAAAAATGAGTCATATCGCAGGTGTTTCCACATCTGTTTAGGAGGGTAGCAGCAAGAGAGTGGGATGCACAGTTCTAATAGTGCAAATAAATGAATGTCTGAGATATGAAATGCTCTGTAGAGGTGCAGCAGAGCATTTTGTATGATGACAGGGATTTCACAACAAGGAAAAAAATAGTCCTGTGAGGCCACTGGTTAGGTGAAAGCTCCACTGTTTGATAATAATATACATGTTAACAAAAATAATAACAGTCTGATTACTGTCCTCGCCCACAGGTCTACTCAGTGCCTCCCTGCAGGACCAACTCTGCCCAGCAGGAGGGGAACTACGACTTCCCGCAGCCCCTCAAGAGCAAACAGGAAGGCATCTACGACGTACCCCCACCTGTCCTCGCCAAGCCCGCCCAGAGCTCGCAGTCACATTACAACTTCCCACCGAACGTGGAGCCTCCGGCTCATCAGCCGCACCCGAACACCAACGGCAATGAAGGCATTTACGATGTGCCACCGCCTGCCTTTCATTCAGGGGCGGGGTCTCGCAACGACGTGTACGACATCCCGCGGGTCATGCAGACCTCCCAGCACAGAAGCTCGCCCGCCGACAGAGACGGCAGCAAAGGCATCTACGACATCCCCGCTCAGGATGCTCGCGCAGTAGCGGACGTGACGGACGGCGTGAACCGCTTGTCGTTCTCCAGCACGGGCAGCACGCGCAGTAGCATGTCCACCTCCTCGTCCTCCACTGGCTCCAGCTCTGAGGGCCGCCTCGCTCTGGATGTGGACACCGCCATCCAGAAGCTGTACCGCCTTCAGCAAGCAGTGGACAGCTCAGTCGGGAATTTGCATTCAATGGCAGCTTCCCCTCACTGGAGGACTTTTCCTTTCATGGAACGCCACGCCAACGACGTCCGCACAGTTCTGGACAGAGTCCGGGCCGGTCTGGGAGACTTCATTGTGTTTGGCAGAGGTGCCGCGGTGAACGCTACGTCTCTGTCAGACAACAGTCTGCACAGTAAGCTTCGAAGGCAGCTGGGACGCCTGGAGGACTCACAGCAGATCCTTCTGCAGATCTACCAAGCTCTGGAAAACTGCAGCTGGGCGCTTAACACCCTGGCCTCGTCTGGAAGGCACCACAACAAGACCGACGACCTGGACCGCTTCGTCATGGTCTCCAGGACTGTTCCCGACGACGCCAAGCAGCTGGCCTCCACGATAGGCAGCAGCGCCGAGCTGCTGTTCAGGCGGACGCATGTGGACGGATCTTTCTCTGTGGGCAGCACGCCTGATGAGAACGTGATCCACCCGCTCACCTCCCCCTCGTCGGACAACGACAACAACGGGGGCCAGACCAAACCTTTCCCCATGCCCTCGACCCCAGACAAGGACAACATGAACAATAGCGAGAAGTGCGTGAAAAGCTGGATGGAGGACTACGATTATGTACATTTGCAGGTAAACAATTAAATCCACAGTTAGTAGAGTTATTTACTTTAAGTGACTTTACCCAACAGATAAGAATTTATGTGTCGTGTATCAAAGATCAGACCTACGTGAGTCTGGTTTCTCACCCTGTTTAAAACATTTTTTTACCTCCCTTCAGGGCAAAGAAGACTTTGAACGGCAGCAGAAGGAGCTGTTGGAGAAAGAAAACATAATCAAGCAGAGTCAAGTTCAGCTGGGTCAGGAACAGGTGAGGCTTTGTGTTTGTTTGGGCCTCGCAGGTGGAGCGCACACTGTGCGGGGGAGTGAAATACCTCGCAGTCTTAAACAAAACAGATGATAACACTGAGCGATTAGGGGCCCTTCGAGGTTCTTACGAAGGCCTCTGCAGACCTCGGCGCTCAGATCTGATTCTAACATCATTCTCTCGATGGAGGCCAGCCAGATTACAAGGTGGAGCGGTCACGGCCCTGAAGTGACCCACATGTGCAAAAATATATAAAACAAATGCTGCCGTACAAATGTAAACATGGAGTCTAGAGTTTTAGGTTTATTTTATTTACTCGTGGTGCTATTTTCATACGAAGGCGTTTGTGGATGTGGAGTTGCAGCCAGCAGTGGTGGGATTGTTGGTGTGAAACTGATTTCTTCTACATTTTTAGGATGAAATGTAAAGGGTGGCTGTTTCATTTTGGTCATTTAATTTCTAATTTCTTCGAAGTAACAGCGTTTTCCAGTAAATTTAACATTAAACATTTTCTCAGAGACTCAGTTTGATACTTTTAAGACAGCAAAAGTTTGCTGTTAAAAAGGAGAAAAGCCATAAAATGCTTTGCAAAAAGGAAAGTGTTTTTATGTTGATTTTTCTGCTTAAATTTACATATTTATAAAACGCAATTTGGCCTTGTGACCCTGAACCGGAGGATAAGTGGTTAAGAAAATGGATAAGCCAAATGGGAAACATGTTTGCTTTGAAATGAAATGAACAATCAGTGTGCAATCAAAGCTTAGACACGCGTCCTTCCTCCAAAACGTGTTTATACTTCCCTCTGTCAGGTTAATAAAGGGAACTCTGTTGATCTTTTTCTGCCCCCATTTTTAATCTGTGGGTTAAACCTGATGTTTTTTTTAAATGTTCACTTCAAATATTTTCCATTATAAATAATTATGTGTATTTAAAGCTAAACCTTTGCCCTTTGACCTCACATCTGTACTGCTTCTACAGATCAATCAGTTCAAGAAGCTGGAGCAGGAAGTGAGCAAACCCGTGGAGAACGACATCACGCAGTGGATTTCACACCAACACTCGGCGCCGCCCTCAGACTCCTCGTCCTCCTCCACCTCCCTCTCCCCGTCCGCCCACCTGTGCGCTCGGGACCGCCAGCTGCTCAGCTTCTACTCGGAGCAGTGCGAGCAGCACTTCGTCACGCTCCTCAGCGCCGTGGACGCCTTCTTCGGCTGCGTCAGCGCCGGCCAGCCCCCCCGCATCTTCGTGGCACACAGCAAGTTCGTGATCCTCAGCGCCCACAAACTGGTCTTCATCGGGGACACGCTGTCCCGGCAGGCCTCGGTGCCTGAGGTGGCAAACAGGGTGATGAACTCGAGCAACGTGCTGTGCGACCTGTTAAAGACGGTGGTGTGCGCGACTAAAGCGGCCGCCCTGAACTACCCGAACACAGCCGCCATCCAGGAGATGGTGGACAGAGTCACCGACCTGTCGCACCACGCTCAGCAGTTTAAAGAACAGTTGCTGCAGATGGCTCATTTGTGATTTTCACCCTCATGGCTCCTGCACATCACTCCGTTTGTACATCTGCCATAAAAATATATATATATATTTGCAGTATATGTATGTCGCTCTCCATCTTTAAGCCCGTTTAAGATGTTGTAAATAGTCTGTGTTCTGTAAATATTTGCTCTATTTTTATGTACATTGTTCTATATTATGATATGGACACATATAGATGCAGTACTGGTGCCTCTGTAGGAACATGTGGACATTTTTCATAACATTCCCATTGCATATTATGAAGCACCTTATGAGATGTCCTGTTATTTCATTTATAACTGTAGAGTGTCGTTTCTGTGTCTTCCTGCTGGATGTGACAGTTAAAAGTTCCTTGTAAATCAAGTCGGTGTCGGTGTCCGTGTGTGTGTGTGTGTGTGTGTGTGTGTGTGTGTGTGTGGAGCTCTCCACAAAGTAAAGGACTGTTCTTCACCACAGGGGTTTGTCATCCTTATGTCGTCCAAGAAGTGAAGCAGTCAGAGGGGTTTGGATGATAAATAGTGATATTTTCTTAAAAAATGTATATATTTTCATGTCAAATATGATATTTGTTGCAAAGATGATAAGATTTATATGTGAGCATAGAAAAAACTTTCAGGTGTTTACTGTGTCCATGTATTGATCAATAGACACCACTGGCTCCAGTTTTACGCCAAGCTGCTTAAAAAATATTACAGTACAATACATCTCATGGTCTCCGTCGGCTGATGGTAATAGATGGTATGCACACATTTAGTTTAAAATTCCTAAGGTCCCGGGAGAGGACACGGCTCCTGCATCTTTGGGGTTGGCGTGCGGTGTAAAAACCACAGCAAATCAAACATGCGGCGCGACCTGCTGTGGTGACCGCTTGTGAATAAGAAAGCAGCTGAAGGCGGCTTTTTCATTTCAAAGGTCAGAAGTGAAATTTACAACATAAATCCTGTTTGCTGAGCTCCTCTTGGGCTTTCGGCCACATCTCACTGTCTTCCTCAGCTGATTGCTTGATTCAAAGTCTTACAGAGGAATACCAGATAGTTAAGAAACTATCCAGTCACATTCCCCTGAAGACATTCGTGCATAGACATAATTTTACCTGCTCCATATAAACAGTTTGTGGATCTGTTGAGCCTTTCCTTACTCTCTGTCACATATGCACTGCTACATTTGTGGAAGTTCATATTAAACATGGTTAGTTTGCATAATCCCTGTGAGCCAAAAGCTCCGCCTTCCCACTGATCTAAAAATTTTATACTATTGACTCTATATGACATCTGAAAGGGGATATCCCAAATATGGCCATATAATGCACACAAGCACCACCCACCTGCTGTTCAGACCTCCTGCCAGTAGAAATCTGGCTTTAAAGGGGGAGGAGCTTAAACAGTGTCTTCCAGTCAGGATTATTTCTAACTGTGAATTATGCAAAGCTACACTAGTATAGCCCAATACTAGAAAAACAAAACATCCACATTAACCGTCAACTACAGTGTATGTTGACTTTTTCCAAGGCTTTCGGTTGTGTTTCATGGTCTATATCTGCAGCACTGAAGGTCATGTCCTTGTCTAAAGGTGGCCAAAAGTGCCAAAACAACTGCCGGTGCACCTTGGTGTCATGCACCTCTTGATTTTTGTAAGCCAGCATAGCGGCACTAAGTCTGGCACTAATATCAGCACAAGAGCTCAGACATTCACAGGAGATACGGAGGAAAACTGATTTCTTTGCTTCTGGTTTCAACTGGTTTTACTCCTCATTGAGTACTGATGCAGAGGTTTTGTCTGAGTGGCGACACATTTCTGCCGTTCTGCAGCAAGCCCAGCTAGTGGTTATGTCATAGGTGGTGTGCAACAACCCTGAAAAAAGGCATTATTGTTGAAACTACTGTTTCAAACGGCCTCTCGTAGTCTTCATCAGACTGATGGGGAGCAAACACTAACAGAAGGATCTTAAGGTGTAGATTAATCATTCCAGGATCTAGACTGAGCGCTTAGATGAAGGGTTCATTCATCCGAAGCGTGACTCAGCGTTTAAGTAATATAAAAATCTCACCTTAGGTTATTGTTCTGGTTGATTTTTTATCCAATCGCATGCTTGTCTCATCGTTAAGTCATATCTGATCACATTAAACACAGAGCTGAGAGGATTTCATTGAGCGGGACTGGGCAGGTGGAGAAGGAGCCAAACTATTCTTCACTTTGCTTGTAGCGCATTAGACGTGACACAAAGAGTAATGAGGGTGAGTAGAGGACAAGACTCTGCTACAGATGTTGTGCGGGCCGTGAGAATCGTCTCTCTGAGCCACCGGCTAATCTGCAGCACATTTCTCTGCTTCAAGGTGCAGTGAATTGATCAGATAAACGGCAGAGCTGAAAACAGCCTCTGTTTTCTCCTCATCTCCTCTTCGCTGTGTTTCATTATAGTCTGAGTGACTATAACCGCTCCCTGAGGGGTAGCTGCTCTATAGATAGATGGAACTGCGTAACGGCGAGATGTCCATGAGCACAGCAAAACTCCCGCCTCCCCCTTCAGCTTCCAATCTCAGAATCTCATTAAAAAATCCTCGCTGCTCTCACAGACTGGCACTCACAGGCAATCTCCCTGTTTTTATTATTCACTGCATTCCTCTCTGCGCTCTCCAGGGAAAGGAGAATGACTTTTAAAAAGGTTCCCGTTTTGCAGGCAGGGTGCAATGAGTCTGTCCACAGCAGAGATGTGCTCTCTGTTAATCTGCCCCACAAAGGCAGAGAAGAAAAAAAAGGGGCTCAAAGTTTTTAGCCTGGCTGGAAAAAGAGAAGCTGTTTTAGTCCGACTATTTGAACTTGAAAAATAAATCCATGCTGAAAAGGTCAAAAACATTTCACCTGAAGCACAGCGGTGGCTGTCCTTAGATCCAAAAATATATGACTCTGCAAATCTGAATGTTTGATCATAAATAGTGTAGAAAACTTGATTTTCAAGCTCATGTGCACCCCTGAGCTTTATAACATCTAAAAATATCTGACATACTAAGGTTCAAATGCAAAGTAAAACACAAAATTAGGCAATTATAATTCAGGTCTGAATCCACACACTGAGACAAAAGTCTAAAATAGAAACAAAAGGAAAACAGAGACGCTAACAAATCAAAACTGAAGAAAACCAAGGAATGGACGGAAGCCTACAGGCAAGAGTAACAAGATTATTTGACTGGAAACAAGGGAAAGCTCAGGAGTAAATATATCCCAAGTGGACGCAGGAGAGCAGAGAGGGAACAGGTGTGGAAGAAGGCACAGGTGGGACAGACGATTACCAAAGAGAGCCAACAAAGCGAGGAAGTAAAACTCACAGGAACGCACAAAGACCACAATCTAACCTAAGTATTTATACTTGTTGCCTTTACTACTTTAGTAATACCACAAAAGTTAACTATAAACTATTGTTTACCTGCATAAGAAAAGACACTTTATGTCTGTTGATTTATCAATTTTATTTTTATAAAGTGAAATCAATAAACAAGTGAAAGCCAAGTCAGAAACTTGAGCTCTTTGTCCTGCTGCCGAAACTGTTCCCCGAGCAGATTTTGCGTCTCATGCCTTCCGGTATTTGTAGTGGCCAGCAGGGGGCGATTCATCTGGTTACAAAAATAAAGAGGTGGTGGCTACATCTATCTTTGATATAAAGGCCATTGTTATTTAGTCATATTTGGAGGTGGCATTTAGAGGTAAGGTGAAATCGGCAACTTTTTAACAGACTTTTTTTTAGAAATTTGGTGATTTTATAGGTGTTGTCTTTATGTCCTGGTCACCATTAAAATTCAAGTTAATTTAGGAAAATGCTTGAAAATAAAACTGCCAAAATAAGTGCCCAGAGGTGCTTCAAAGACAGCTGGCAAGTGTTAAGTTTAACATTAACATCCACCCGATTTTCCCTGCATACTACGGAAGAGGATTAGGGCCACTGGGGAAAAAAAAAGTGGGAACGTCTTTTTTTTTTTTTTTTTTCCTGAATTCGGTGAAAAAAGTCAGAATTCTGAGAAAAAAGTCAGAATCCTAAGATTAAAGTCAGAATTCTGACTTTTTTTCTCAGATTTTTTTTTCCAGTGGCCCTTATCCTCTTCCGTAGCATACCTTTGAATTGTAACACAAGATGAATTATGCACTTCACCTGTGCTTTTAATCTCTTGGCAGATTGGTGTTTGTTATATTTTTTTAAAAAAAGTCTATTACGTGAAATTAAAAATGTAAGAACTCTTTTAGCTTCCACAGCTTTCTTTGTTTAGTCGTTTTGCCTTCGCCGGGCTTGGATAATGGTACCTCTGGACGACTTGCGGCTCCAAACAAGTGAGAGAAATAGCTTCTGGGTGATGTTAATGCTTCAGACCCAGGGAGAGCTCAGTGAATCAATGAGTTATTTTGGTCTTGGCAGCTCTAATTCATCCACTCAGGCCAGAACACACAGTCCTGGACGCAGCAGCAGCAGCGGCGGCGGCTTCTGTGACCAGAGGCAGCGAGCCAGACATCTTATAAATGACTGTCTCTGGTTCACTGCAGTTGCACAACAACGTAAGGTGCTGCAGAGACGAGCGAGCAGAAGCTGCACTTCCATCAGCTCCCCGGGGCAGACGTCTCCACGATCCCGAATGAGATATCGTCTGGCCGAGCTGAGAAACAGCAAACAGGTGTTTGGGCCGCCGAGATGGAAATGTGCAGGAGAAGAGCGATCAAACCGTGGGCGAGCAAACGGGGTGAAAGGTCATCAGAGAGGGGGCGTGCAGTACCTGCAGCCAACGACAGGAGCAGAGAGCAAAGCCCGGCTCTCGCGTTATAAGTTACAGAGGAGAGTTGCAGAGTTGGTGTCATTTCCTTGGCTTACCACAATCATTTCCTGTGAAGTATTTGCAGGCTCTGAAATTACAGCTTCTTCGCTCAGCAGGGCCCCTTTGTGCCCCAGCTGCAGGCAGAGACGTCATCAGCCAGATCTGAGGTAGATGTGGCATCAGCGTTACCAACACAGCTAAGGGCGAAGGTTTTCCTCAAAGTCGGTTTAGTGTGAGAGCGGTTTCTTAACTTTACCTGCATCCAGCGCAGATTCTCGGCATGTGACTCATGCATAACCCAGTGTGTCATTCAACTACTTTACTCTAAATAATCCAGATTATTTCCTCTTTATTAGGTTTATCATGATCTTTGCGGCAGTGGATGAAGCATTCTGAAGTTTCCTACAGGTAGAAAAAATATTCAGTCTTTAGCCACACTGACCTCAGTGCTGTATTTCTGGAGTGCATCTCAGCTGCAGATGTGTCGGCTTCTTGAAACCAGAAGTGACCATATTTGGGTGGAAAGCTGAAGCTGTTTCATTAGCAACTGAAGATGTAAACAGTTTCCTGGCCACCAGTGACCAGCAGGGGGCAGCCCTCAGCTCCTTCACTCTGTGACACCAGCAAACTGCTAACCCCGATCATCTTCAGCAGGCCGCCTGGAATGATTTTGTTTTAGCTGTAAAACTGTCATTAAAAAAAATCAGCTGAGAGCATGAGATTTGGTCTCTTTTTTTCAGGACAATTACTTCTTTCAACATCTGGAAGTTGTTTTGCTCTATATGTTTTGCTGTATACTATAAGAGTGTAATCAGTGATTAAGAACATAAATAAACAAAATTAAAATGTTACCGTTTTTACGGAATAAGACCCTCAGAACTTACATGAATAATATACTGATAAACAATCCCCCTGGTAGAGCTCCAAAAAACAGTTCCTGCCAAGCTGTAGGCGAAGGCCTGCGCTGGACTGCTGACACTTGTGCTCACCTTTATTTTTCCTGAGTGGATCATAAACCCACTCTGCTCTACAATCCCTCAAAGCCCTGCTTTTTCAGGGGTTGGAAGAGGGCTGGGTAGTGTATGTTTGCTAATGGTGACATTTCATATATGGAATTAAAAAAACAAAAACATGGCATGAAACGCTAAAAACAGAGAAAGAATAAAAGAATATTTAAAAAATGACAAAAAAAAATACCAAAATGTCTGATAAAATGCTCTCTCTCCACATTCATCTTCCCGGGGCTGCTGTGACGCGGTGCTTGGGATTACCATAATGCCTCTAATATCCCTGAAAAGTGCAGAGTCACTGTTTTCAGGATCCGTTGGAATTTTTTTACATTGCACAAACTGTTCAAGAGTTATGGTAGTTTAAAGAAACGTTACAGAAACCTGTCGCCAGGCATGGGTTAAGGCTAAAGGGCATAAGGCTCGGGGGCTTTTCCTACTTTTCCCATTAACGATGCACCAAAGTAATTAAATGATAGATTTCTTTCATTTTATACACAAACGTCTCAGAATTTAAGCCCCAAAAGTCATACTGACAGATTACTTTAATTTACTACAGAGGCATTTCTTTATCACTTAGAACAGCGGTCCCCAACCCCCGGGCCTCGGACCGGTACCGGGCCGCGAGAGTTGGGGCTCAGGTGTGAAATGTATGGTTTTCGGGGTTTTTATCGGTTTTCAGCGTTATTTTGTTATCGTTTTTATCGTTAACTCAGTTTTCCTGGGTCTCTTCACGTGTGTTATGAATAAATCTTCTTTTTTTTCGGTACCAGTACTAGTTTTATTTTGTTGTATTTATCCGCGACACCTTAAAGGCCGGTCCGTGAAAATATTGTCGGGCATAAACCGGTCCGTGGCGCAAAAAAGGTTGGAGACCGCTGACTTAGAAAACCTGAGACAGTTGAAATTGCACTCTGTTGTCTTATATTAAGATCTCTCATTGATTAAATGTGTGGTTAGACTTCTTCACTCTGACAGAAGTTGGAGTTTAAGTGGTCCAGCCCACGTACGATCAAAGTGGGGCTTCCCAGTCACAATCATTTCTCTTTGAATCTCCATATTTGACCTTTATTAATAAATTATCTTTAAATCACCAAAATGTAGCTGCACATAATTTAACTCATTCCAGGAAGAGAGCCCTCAGATTTTAAAAGGTCTTCGCTGGCTTCCTGCAATTTCCAGTATTTTTTAAATTATTTTTTTAATTGGTGTTCCTAATGCAGATTTATTCTTGAAAAGTGGAGCTGCATAAGAATCTAAACCCGATCTTATGACGATTAGTTAATTTGCAAAGTAAAATAAAGTATTTAGCACCTATGTAAAAGTTATGATCATATTTAAGTAGCATTACAGTTCACAGGTTGCATATTCAAATAAATAATACATTTTTTAAAAAGTAGCTAAAGTACCTCATGTATCATTTCACATGAGTGAATCATGTCCATAATATTATTGGGTTATAATTATTGATGTCTGTATCTCTTTAATGTTGCAGCTGGTTATAATTTTAGTTGCCCTGTAGCTCAATCAAACTAAAAGGAAAGCAAAGTTTTAAAATAAGTAGTACAGTGTACAGAAAAATATACAGTGCATGGAAGTACTTAAAGTACAAGTCCATTGAAAGTGAGTAAAGTACTTGAGTAAATGTACTCAGTTACATTCCCACTGGTGCTTTTATTTAATGGTGTTGGGGACAGTAAGATTAACAATACTCTAGTCCAATGGCTTTGACTGTAAGATACAAATAGAGACTCTGGCGTCCTGTTAGCTTTAGAATCAGTTTTAAAAATCTTATTTTTTAACATTTCAACAAACCTTGAATTGTCCAGTAACTCTCAGGGCTTTTACTGGCTTTCCATTCCATCATGTGTGAGTTAAAAACACCAGGACAGTCATGGTGAAAACTCGTGGCTGAGCTCATTAACCAATGGGTGGCATAACAGTAGCCATGGCCGTTCTTTATACTGGCTTGGTTAGCATGCTGCATCCATGAACTGTACGGCTGCAGCAGACACCTGCTAATAAAGACCTCTGCTTCATAAAGAGAGGCTTTGAGGAGAAGCTGTTGGCAGAATTAACAGCACAGCAAGCAAAATATTTCTCAGATAATTCCATTAAAAATGCTCCAAAAGACCCCAAAAAAAAATCTATAGAATTTTATGTCTATTTTTTAATTTTATTATTTTATGTCTCGATTTTATTACTGTTTAAATCAGGTACTGGTTACACTTTATGACCTTTAACTGTTTCTTTAATGGATTGTTCTGTCTTGTTTGGTGGTGGTTTTCAATTTTGCACTTACCTGGGCTGTGAGACACATAATTTCATCTCTTTGTCTTTTAAGATGACTAGAATGACAAATAAAGCGAACTTGAACACTACATTGACACACCCATAATTCTAAGAGTTACAAAGGAAACCAACACTCATACAGTAGATATGAAGGGGAAAATGAGCAGTGAGCTTGAGTTTATTTCTGCTGCTCTAACTTGGACATTTTAACATGTGAGTCAATAGGGACTGACTTGCCTTTGGAGTCGGCCCCTGCTGGCCACCAGAGGAACTGCAGTTTTGCTTCATTTTCTGCCCAATCTCGACATTTCCCTCTTCTGGTATTTTCTCGTCTTTCCCCGTCAATAAAGGAGAAAGACAAAGATATAAATCCCCAGCAAGTTCAAATAGCTGCCCTCTCCCAGAACTGGAGGTTACTTCCTGTTAAAAGGGAAATTTTTCTTCCCACTGTTGCCAAGTGCTTGCTCAAAGGGGCACATCACTTGTCTCATTTTATTTATTTCCTAACTTGTGAAGCATTTTGATCAAAACTATTGTTTTTAAATGTGCTATATAAATAAATAAATTTTGATTTGATTATGCTTTGATCTGATCGCTGGGTTTCTTTCCAGTCATATGGGGTCTTTAGCATACAATTTAAAGCACTTGAAATGATTTTTGGCACTATAGAAATAAAACTGAATAAATATATATGCTCATCATTAAATGTTCCCCTTAAGTGTTTTTAAACATGTGTTAAAATGAAAGGGAAGGATATACCTTACAAGATGTTTACATTCTTCACTATTTTATATCCTTCCTCGATCTTTAATAATTATAAAATTATCCGTTTATTTTGGCCCAGTGATAGACTGCCAACTGTCCATAGACTGTCCTAGGAGTACTCTGCTCCTATTGTCCCCTCAACCCTGAAGTGGATAAGCTGTTAAGCGCATGGATGTCTGATTAATGCAGTGCAGTAAGAACTAGCAGTTACCTTCCATGTAAATATTAGTAATCAAACAAATGAAATTACACTCAAATGCAGGAAAAAAAAAGAGGAAATTCACTACTTAATGAAATCTTTTTAGTTACTTTCCATCACTGTGCTCTTGGTGCTTTAAATGCACAGTCATGACTGCACAAAGAGGATCAGTGAAGTGCAGAAAAAGCGTGCAGGAACAACACTGCGTGAGGACACATCTTCATTCACTGCTTCACCCTTCACGTGTGCTCAGCTCCTTCTGACAACATCATGGCTCATTTGTAATTTCGCTTTCAGCCCGTTTGCAGTAAAAGTCATTGTGCGAGCATCCAGGAATAAGCTAATGACCCCTGTGGCTGAAACAGATTAAGCCTTGTCATAGAATAAAATGGTCTTTTGGAGCTTGACAGACTGTAGATTAAACATGCGGTGCATTAATTCACTGCATTGAGGTCATGGACAGTAATTTATGGCAGCAATTTAAAATCTTCCAGCAGAGTCTAAAACACTTTACAGAGACTGGTTAACGGAGGAGTTCACTGGAGGAAGGACATGTGTCTCTTTACTGTCTTTTAGCATCTGTTCTTAAAAACAAACCAGCTGCACAGTTTGTTGCAGGCTCTGCAGCAAAGCTGAAGCCCTCTATGGAGCTTTAAAATCAGTCCTTTAACACATCTTAAGGTTTAATTTGAATCAAAAAGACGAATGTTACCAAATAAACCCAAGGGAGGTACAAAAGTACAACATTTCCTGCAGAATATTGTTAAGTAAATAGAAATACTTGAGTAAAGTAGAATCTAAGCTGGGGCGCGTCTGCTGTTGGTTTGTTTTCTATCAGTGCAACACTGCCACCTTGTGTTTAAACTGTGGGGGGACAAGGGAAAAGGGAAATTTGGATCTCCTCCAGCTTTGATGGCACCATGCATTTGCTTTGGCTTCACTTCAGTCTATCCACAGTCAGGTTAATTTCTCACCAAGATCTTGCACTAATGAAGCACATCCCAAAGATTCTCAAAGGGGTCAAAGTATGGACTTGATGATCCAAGTGTGAAAATGATGCCTCCTGCTCCCCGAACCACTCTTTCATGGTTTGATCCTGGTTAATCATTTTGGAACGAACACACACACACACACACACACAAACACACACATGCTATAAGGGATGGCAAATATCCATGCAGTTATACTGCAGATTTTTTTAATTTCATTTTTATTTTTTTACTTCAATAAATTATCTCAGTAAGTCTTTCAGGTTTTAATGTGTTGAAGGAGTTCTTAACCTGATTTTCAAGTTTAAGAAATATTTTTAGTTGCTTCCTTTGCTTCACAGGGCCAATAAGTAGACCCTTCTGAAATGTACTAACAACATTTAATGAGGATCTGTAAAAAAACAAAACAAAATCACATTATGTTTTATCATCCTTGACATTTCTAGTACAACACATACAGTGGCTTGCAAAAGTATTCGGCCCCCTTGAACTTTCCCACATTTTGTCACATTACAGCCACAAACATGAATCAATTTTATTGGAATTCCACGTGAAAGACCAACACAAAGTGGTGCACACGTGAGAAGTGGAACGAAAATCATACATGATTCCAAACATTTTTTACAAATAAATAACTGCAAAGTGGGGTGTGCATAATTATTCAGCCCCCTTTGGTATGAGTGCAGTCAGTTGCCCATAGACATGCCTGATGAGTGCTAATGACTAAATGTGCACCTGTGTGTGATCTAATGTCAGTACAAATACAGCTGCTCTGTGACGGCCTCAGAGGTTGTCTAAGAGAATATTGGGAGCGACAACACCATGAAGTCCAAAGAACACACCAGACAGGTCAGGGATGAAGTTATTGAGAAATTTAAAGCAGCTTAGGCTACAAAAAGATTTCCCAAGCCTTGAACATCCCACGGAGCACTGTTCAAGCCATCATTCAGAAATGGAAGGAGTATGGCACAACTGTAAACCTACCAAGACGAGGCCGTCCACCTAAACTCACAGGCCGAACAAGGAGAGCGCTGATCAGAAATGCAGCCAAGAGGCCCATGGTGACTCTGGACGAGCTGCAGAGATCTACAGCTCAGGTGGGGGAATCTGTCCATAGGACAACTATTAGCCGTGCACTGCACAAAGTTGGCCTTTATGGAAGAGTGGCAAGAAGAAAGCCATTGGTAACAGAAAACCATAAGAAGTCCTGTTTGCAGTTTGACACAAGCCATGTAGGGGACACAGCAAACATGTGGAAGAAGGTGCTCTGGTCAGATGAGACCAAAATGGAACTTTTTGGCCAAAATGCAAAACGCTATGTGTGGCAGAAAACTAACACTGCACATCACTCTGAACACACCATCCCCACTGTCAAACATGGTGGTGGCAGCATCATGCTCTGGGGGTGCTTCTCTTCAGCAGGGACAGGGAAGCTGGTCAGAGTTGATGGGAAGATGGATGGAGCCAAATACAGGGCAATCTTGGAAGAAAACCTCTTGGAGTCTGCAAAAGACTTGAGACTGGGGTGGAGGTTCACCTTCCAGCAGGACAACGACCCTAAACA
The DNA here is from genome assembly GCF_041146795.1 of Maylandia zebra. Taxonomy (NCBI): domain Eukaryota; kingdom Metazoa; phylum Chordata; class Actinopteri; order Cichliformes; family Cichlidae; genus Maylandia; species Maylandia zebra. Next base: position 10,346,973 of record NC_135187.1, read on the forward strand.
TAAAGCCAGGGCAACAATGGAATGGTTTAAAAACAAATTTCACTGTTCAAAAACTTGCAAACCATATACTGTGTGGACAGTGTGGACTGATCATATGCCACAAACTAAGTTTGTGCAGACTAAACTGTCTTTGTATTCACTTACACAACATGTCTCTCAGGATTAACTGGAGTCATCAGCAACAGCATAGAGCAATCAGGTCTCAAGTCTAATAACAGAAGACAGGAAAAGATCAATAAAGAAACAACTTCCCCAAACCAAAGCACAAATGAAACAATAAGTAAAACAGGTTGATCTAAAGTATAATTAAAGCTCAGCCTGATTAATATAAATGTCACTGACAATTATTAATATATTGGAAAACCAAAATAGTTACCACTCAGTTAAAGACTTTCTGTCCAACTGCTTCTTCTTACAGACTTGTAAGGGTTTGATGTAACCTGGGGAGTGCTGGTCCCGAGCCTCAAAGACCATAAGAAGCAAGCAGAGGGAGAAAAAACAGAAAATTATTTAGAAACTGATTTGATCCTTAATGGCTGTGCAGCAGTTATAACTTACAACACAGAAGGTCAATGTAGTAGACCTCATACAACCAAATTAGACTAGCACATATAGTACTAAAATCCTCTATTACTGTGTCTGAATTTGTGGCATTAACACTGTTAGTTTAGGCCTAAAGAGATGTGTTTAAAGAAAAGACCACCTAACTTAAATGTAATCATTGCACGCTTGTTAAAAGCTAACTTTCAATATATAAAGTCTCTAATAAGCACAATTACCAGATAAAACATATGGCAGTGTTTATATGTGACACAGGCAACCCCAACATGTTCTGATGATTCAACAGTGGGATTTAGCTTCATTATTTAGAATATAGAAGAAGCTATAAAGCCAACATAGACTTTAACCATTTAGCAAGCCACGAATCTGGTTTATGGCTTTGGACTTTCACAACAAAAAATGAATCTAAACACATGTTTTAACAAAACAAATACTGCTGTTCTTCTTCTTCTTTTTTAAAATGTAATTACATTTGACATTAATAGATGCCACAGATGCAGTAGCGGTTTTTGACATGGGCGACATGGGACCAGGGCGGCATCGTGGTGGGGTGCGGCATCACGGGCATCAGCAAAAAAAAATTTATTTGCTTGTACTCATGCTGTCCCGACATCATGCCAGGGCATACTGGGAATGCCATAGGCACTGATCGGTTTTCTATCGCCCATTTGCTGGGAGTAAGGGCGCCCTCCGTTTGTGAGGTGCGCCTGCTGCTTGTCGCACAGGGAGGAGAGGGCGGAGCAGCGGGGGATTCTGTGGCTGGCTGGAGCAGCATCTAATAACCAACTCGCAAAATAAAATAAAATAAAAACAAACCAACAAACACGAAAACACCAGACATTATAATATGCTTGCTGCTGCGCTGAAGTCAAAGTAAACTTTATTATCATCTCCGCTATAAACAGTCCAGTATATAGAGAGACCAGACGACGAGGGTCAGGTTACAGCAGTGCAAGTAAACAAACAATAAATTTAAGAAGAGTAAGAAAATTAATATGCACTTTAGGGCTAGGGGTAAAGGGATCAATAACAATTTATAATTTACAGTTTGATGAATTAAAGTCTCACACACTGTCGAAAGGAGAAGGGGCCGGCTGCTTCCAAATAGAGCACATTACATTCATAATGTTGTAATGTTCTGTCGAATCTGTGAACTAACTTAAGGTGTAGGTTTATTACGCTATATTGTGGTGATCCTCGGGTTGGGGGATGGGTGTTCCTACTGGAGTGCAAAATTAAAACCAATGGAAGATGGACGCCAGAGGGAGTGTTCGCCCAAGGCGCCAAACAGGCTAGGACCGCCACTGCACAGATGTTCAAAAGCTGCCACAAAGAATTAAAATAAATCCAGGGGTTAAAAATAAAAACTTAATATGTTAGAAAGTTTTATATGGACTATAAACAAGCCCCCAACCTTAACGGCTGCACCTTCCGAAAAGGTTTCTTCCGGGCTCTTATATAATAGCTGCTCACTTTTCTACTTCAAACAATCCAAAGAAAACTTCACTTTTTAAAAGGAGTTAATTTTAAGTAACAGGAGCCGAGAGGCAGCAGCAATGCTAGGCTAACACTAGCTAGCTAGCAAGATCATAAATCTGGTGCTAAACTGAGAGAAGGCACAAAAGCAGTTTGAATAACAGTAAACATTTACTCACCAAATCAGTATATAACGTAAGGAATCACAGCAATGACAAGCGGCTCGATAAAACCATTCTCCACAACGACTTTCCATGAAGTTCGTCTTGAATCGCTAACGAAGAAGAATAAAACCAGCCAAGTGCAGATGAAGTGGGCGAAGATGAAGCAGGGCAGCACGGAGGCGAAAGGAGCGAGGGCAGTGAGACGAGATGAGAAACAGTGTGACGGCCTTTAAGTTCTGGAAAAATATAAGCAAATATCAACCCAATAATTTCTTACAATTTAAACATAAACGAAAGTTAACTTAATCTGATTCAACAGGTTAAAAAAGTGGGTAAAAAAATTATTTTAAACCCTCCCGTCGCCCCATCTGACATTCGGCAAACAAAACATTTCCACCACACCTCTCCAGGGGGCTCTTAAAATCCCTTAATTATTGGGAGGGTGCAGAGGTTAACAAACTATTCACTTTTCAAAACCATAACAAACAGAACATTTTAAAAAATGTCTATTTTTATTGCAGGGAATAAGTAAGGTTAAAGTTTAACAACAAACACTGAGCCTCACTTTTGATATTCGCACACAACATTTCAATTCAATTTCAATTCAATTCAATTTTATTTATATAGCGCCAAATCACAACAAAAGTCGCCTCAAGGCGCTTCATAGATACAGAGAAAAACCCAACAATCATATGACCCCCTATGAGCAAGCACTTTGGCGACAGTGGGAAGGAAAAACTCCCTTTTAACAGGAAGAAACCTCCGGCAGAACCAGGCTCAGGGAGGGGCGGCCATCTGCTGCGACCGGTTGGGGTGAGAGAAGGAAGACAGGATAAAGACATGCTGTGGAAGAGAGACAGAGGTTAATAACAGATATGATTCAATGCAGAGAGGTCTATTAATACATAGTGAGTGAGAAAGGTGACTGGAAAGGAAAAACTCAATGCATCATGGGAATCCCCCGGCAGCCTACATCTATTGCAGCATAACAAAGGGAGGATTCAGGGTCACCTGGTCCAGCCCTAACTATATGCTTTAGAAAAAAGGAAAGTTTTAAGCCTAATCTTAAAAGTAGAGATAGTGTCTGTCTCCCGAATCCAAACTGGAAGCTGGTTCCACAGAAGAGGGGCCTGAAAACTGAAGGCTCTCCCTCCCATTCTACTTTTAAATACTCTAGGAACAACAAGTAGGCCTGCAGAGCGAGAGCGGAGCGCTCTAATAGGGTGATATGGTACTACAAGGTCATTAAGATAAGATGGGGCCTGATTATTTAAGACCTTGTATGTGAGGAGCAGGATTTTGAATTCAATTCTGGATTTAACAGGAAGCCAATGAAGGGAAGCCAAAACAGGAGAAATATGCTCTCTCTTTCTAGTCCCTGTCAGGACTCTTGCTGCAGCATTTTGGATTAGCTGAAGGCTTTTCAGTAAGTTTTTTGGACATCCTGATAATAATGAATTACAGTAGTCCAGCCTGGAAGTAATAAATGCATGAACTAGTTTTTCAGCGTCACTCTGAGACAGGATATTTCTAATTTTAGAGATGTTGCGCAAATGGAAGAAAGCAGTCTTACATATTTGTTTAATATGTGCGTTGAAGGACATGTCCTGGTCAAAAATGACTCCAAGGTTCCTCACCGCGTTACTGGAGGCCAAGGTAATGCCATCCAGAGTAAGAATCTGATTAGATACCATATTTCTAAGATTTTCAGGGCCGAGTACAATAACCTCAGTTTTATCTGAATTAAGAAGCAGAAAGTTAGCGGCCATCCAGGTCTTTATGTCTTTAAGACATTCCTGCAGTTTAACTAATTGGTGTGTGTTATCTGGCTTCATGGACAGATAGAGCTGGGTGTCATCTGCATAGCAGTGAAAATGTATGCTATGTCTTCTAATGATACTGCCTAAGGGAAGCATGTATAATGTAAACAGAATTGGTCCTAGCACTGAACCCTGTGGAACTCCATAATTAGCCTCAGTGTGTGAAGAGGACTCTCCATTTACATGCACGAATTGGAGTCTATTAGATAGATATGATACAAACCACTGCAGCGCAGTACTTGTAATACCTACAGCATGTTCTAATCGCTCTAATAGGATATTATGATCAACAGTATCGAACGCTGCACTGAGGTCTAGCAGGACAAGCACAGAGATGAGTCCACTGTCAGAGGCCATAAGAAGATCATTTGTAACCTTCACTAAAGCTGTTTCTGTGCTGTGCTGAGCTCTGAAACCTGACTGAAACTCTTCAAATAAACCATTCCTCTGCAGATGATCTATTAGCTGTTTGACAACTACTCTTTCAAGGATTTTTGATATGAAAGGAAGGTTGGAGATTGGCCTATAATTAGCTAAGACTGCTGGGTCTAGAGATGGCTTTTTGAGTAAAGGTTTAACTACAGCCAGCTTGAAGGCCTGTGGTACATAGCCGATTATTAGAGATAGGTTGATCATATTTAAGATCGAAGAATTAATTAATGGCAGGACTTCTTTGAGCAGTTTTGTAGGAATGGGGTCTAAAAGACACGTTGATGGTTTGGAGGAAGTAATTATTGAAGTTAACTCAGAAAGATCAATTGGAGAAAAAGAGTCTAACTTAATATCAATGGTACTAAGAGTAACTGTAGATA